>NC_087514.1:27365361-27723695 GCF_963921805.1 Phalacrocorax carbo
GGGCAGTTGCTGAAGAGTAAATGATGTGTTCTGGCTTTTCCTCTGGTAACCAGTTCCTCTGCCCATACCTTTCCTTAATAGCTTTAGTAATGACAAAGGCATAAAAAGTGGCAGTGTGGTAATGAGACAAAATTGGAGGTTTTGTCAATATGGAGAGGATCGAAGTATAATGCAGGAAGATCTGTGTTACCTAGAGGACTGAAATAGTAGAAAAGAGCTGTAATTCAATAGCAAAATGTGCAAGGTTAGTCGCTCAGAGGGGCAACTAGAAAGAACTTCTCTGATAAGCTCAATGGCAGGATATAGCAGAGGAGGAGAGGAACCAAGATACCCTCATTAGTTTCAGGATACATCTGAGCCATCCGAGGGATGCTTCCGAGAAGGTGGCAAGCCCAGTCCTCAGATATATCAGCTGAGCCTCATGTCTCAGCTTAAAGATTGAGTATGAGCATACAGAGGGGTTTTTGCTGTTCTGATCACCTATATTAAGAAAGGTGAATTCAAACTGAAGTAATGTTTTTTTGGGGAAAATATGGATGGTTTTTATGAGGAGATTAGAAGACCTTGGTGTGTTTACCTCATGGGGAAAAAGGACTGGGAGGGAACGTGTTACTGTCCAGCAGGGGAATGAAAAAACAACAAGTGAAAGGTCTTTTTAGGAATACGACAAAACTGGTTAAAGGCTAATAGTTATGAGTAGACCAGGCCATACCTGAAGGTAGAACTGGGAATGAAAATTTGTGAGATAATTACAGAAAAAGTCTTGAAATTTTCTGGAACTTGAGAGTCCTCATGGAAACATGAGTGTGAAAAAAATAAAGCTTTATTTTTAAAAAATTTAAAGATTTTTAAGATGTTTTGGAGGTTTAAAAATCACTTTATATGATGTGGTTCTCAGTCATAGTGGTTGGTAAGACCTGATGAGTTGGTGAGATGCCTTACAGAGGGCTTTTTAGCACTGCCTAAACAAAGAGGAGAGAATGGTTTGGCTTGATAGTCCCAAGGTCTTGTGCAGAGTATCTGCTGGTTTCTTTTTGTTGTTCTGTTATGTTGGATCGCAACCCTGATATCCATTCCTGTTCACTGAAATACTTGGCAACGGCCTATAGTTAACTGTGTACTAAAGTGCTGTGCTTAGTGTGGAAGGGCTAAAGGACATGGACATGCTGAAATAGTGTCCAGAATTAAGACCACAGAGAAGTCTGGGCTGCTATTTTAGTTTTGCTTAGCTAATTTTTGCAGTAATTTTGTTCTGCCCTGTCATTTTAAGATGCATGGCAGAATATTTTAATGCTGTATTTTTTATCTGGTGCATTTGAATTCTTTTTATTGTCGTTGTTTACAGAATTCAGCATAAAACTCAGGAAGATATAAGTCCTGTATGTGGTGTGACCATAGTTCTTTTCAGTTTCTGGCAGTGCTGGCAAATCTGCTCCTTTAATTATGAGCAGATTAAGTGTGTCGGACCTCTGTCTTCAGGTAATAATATATAGATGTTCTTGCTGTGTAATTAGTGTAGGTAAATCTTTGTCCACTTTAGGTGTATTACTCAATGGAAATTATTATTCTGAAATTGTAATGCTTCTAGCCTTACAGTGAATGAAGGCCATATGGACTTCCAACTGTAACCAGAAGTAAAAATCCTCTTAACTCAAGTAATACAGGAGTAGATCCACAATCCACTGGAACCTTCGATAACTTGTAATCTTTAATGTTTGGAAATACACTTCATTCCTTTCATATCAAGGTTAGTGCCAAAAAATCTTTGATGATTTCAGCTGAAAGTTGCACAACTACAATGAGGAGTTAAATCTCAGATTTGAAGAAAACAAAAATGCAATGCGTTTTCATAGTTCCTAGCCATGAAATACTGGTGAGATCTCATGGATAATACCAGATTTCAGTGGGAGTAACCTGTGCTGAAAGGCAGTTGCAGTGGAAGAACGTGCATATAGTTAAATAGTTGGAGACTTCAGGGTGTCTCATTATACCATAGAACACAATGATAAGTTTAAGAAATTGGAACACTGACATGTGAAGATTAAAAAAAAAACAACCTTTGAAACACTGGAATTTACGTGTAAACAATAGATCACATTGCATAAGGGCTGAGAAAGTGGCTTTCAGCAGACAAGAGCAACAAGATTAAAACCATTCTGTGATCCCTGCGTAAATATAGTAGCCTTCCATGTGGATCAGTCTGAAGGTGAAGAGCTACCCCTGGGTCTTAGGTAAGTGTAGCATAGACCAAGAGGTTACAGGACAGCAGGAGCTACAGGAGAGCCACAATTTACAATAGTAAGTCATTTGCAGAATGGAATGCTGGTGAGTGATAGGAGGAATTAGGTTTGTTGATGGAGGAAATGAGTTATTTGGAAAGATCCTTTAACAGGAAAATGTTGCTTTTCAGCAAAAACTGGAGAAGTTAAGAACGTGCAGTTGAAAATTTCAGGGGTTTTGTGTAACTTAATGTCCTTTTCAGATGTCTAAGTTGGCATCTAGTCTACTGAATTTAGTTATCAAAATTGTGCCCATATTTTGAATGTCACAGAGAGTACTGCTTCTGAAATAAACAGCTAAATTACTGCTAAATTACAACTACTACATTTAGGGCAGTAAAGATGCAGTGGACTTCAGAAAAGACTCCGAACAGAAAGAAGCAGGTGCCTTTCAAAGTCACTAGAGAAATCTTACTGGCCTGTCTCATCAAGAGGGTTAGGAAAGTTGGGCCCTTGGAGGATAGCTGAGCTGAAGAGCTTTGGGAACAAGAAGAGGTGGGAGGTGACAAACAGCAGATCCCGACCTGGCATGAGGCCATATGGAGCAGGACAGAAATGGCAGTGGGCTGGGGTGAAGAGCTCTGCTGCAGCACCGGTACGTTGCAAAGATACCAGACTCTGCAGAGGACTGTTTCCACCCACCTTTCTACCCAGGACTGCATCTCCCACCTACCCTAAATCCCTGCTCAAACCGTGCCCTCTCTGCTGTTAGAAACGGGGTAGCTATGCTCTCGTCCATCTGCAAGAAGCATTGCACTACTCAGCCTGTGGGGATGCCTGCCAGCTAGAAGCGAGTGAAATTCACTGACCCCAAATTTTTCTGACAAAGTGGGTGTTTACATTCATTGCCCTTAACACACAAAACTATTTTAAGCTTCAATGTGAATAAAGCTATTTTTGCTAGATGCATGGAGTGTTTGCCATTATTCTACGTACCTCATCACATTTAGCGCGTAAAAATACTCTCAGTGGAAATACCTGGATCAAAACCAATGAGGAAGCTGCACACACACTCCAAACACCTGCATATCACAAAAATTTAACAGTGCCAGCACCAAATAGTTCTGGTTTATCTCAGAAGAATGTTTGCAGCTAATCCTCTCTTGTGGACATAGATAAACACACTGCAGCTAATACATACTTATCATAATTCAGCGGAGACACTTCAGAGTGCACCACTTAACTGCTTTTCAATTTCTTTTCCTGTTTGTCATTATCATTGTTGGATTTTTTTTTTTTTAATCATTTACAGGTGATTGTTTGGCCCTGTGTTGGAACAACACCCACAATGTACTTCAACTTTCTTTTCCTCTCACTGCTGCTTCTCTTTGGATAAAAACCTACAGAGCTGTGGGAGAGGTTCATGTAGAGCACTTAGCTGCACTGCGGGTTTCTCAGGCCCTGTGCTGGCAATGCTAGAGTCACTTTGGGATTTGAAACTTAAATTGCAGGTATGTGATCTGTATTTATTTGTCTGTGGGACAGTCAGTTTTTTAAGTCAGATTTCACTTTTCATTTCCTGAGTATTATATTTTCATTCAAACCAATGAAATGCTATTTATTTTTTGCCTTTCTTTTAGATGTAATATCAAGTTCAAATCCAGAGCTGGAATATATCAAGGCAGATTTACAAATGTATTGGTCTGTGCTAGCTGGGCCAGTACTTTCCTGCTTTTGTGTTCCTGCTATAACTTAAACCGTGCTTTTCATCTGTTCTCTCTCTTAAGATGGTATTCTTCTCCTGCATGGTTCTCCTGAATTTATGTTCCACAGATTTCAGCTTGTCCTACATGGTGTTGACTCTGTTCATGAATCTTGTGTCCCAGTCTTTTCATCTGCTCGGTCATGTGGTTGTATTCTCACTGATATGAATCTTCTTCTGTGAGGAACAGATATTTTATCTCCTGCATCTTCCTCAGAAGCATATTGTGAGATGGTTAATGCAGACCTCCAGGTGGGTAGGTAGGGCAGAAGGCTGAATTTTGATGCCAATCCCCTAATGGGCCAAGCAGCACAATTGTGGAGGGGCACAAAAGAAAGTGTTTGCCAACAGGTTTAGCCTGTTTGAGTTTCCTCATTGTCTGGAGATTTCTCTGAGACATAATTGTCCTATTATTCTTCCACAGTATCTCTCCTCCTTGCATTGAACAAGCTTTTACATGCAATGCAGAGGCTTCTTGTCTGGTTCTTTGAGACTATCCTGGAGTTCCAAAGTTGGGAAAGATAAAAGCAGTAAAAAGGGCATTCATTGTTCAGTGTAGCAAACTTCTGATCTGAGGAAAAAAATAGCTATTTATTCCACTTGCATAATGTGGATGTCTCTGGTCTGGTCTGTCTCCACTGCTGTGGTTTATCTCATGTGCTTCAGGATGCATGCAGACTGGATGTTATTGATCTTTGATTCCATCTTTTGAGCTAAGAGCATATTTGCATCCTCGGGGTGTGTAGGGCGATAGATCAGGTAGTCCTTGCCACTATGTGCTACTATGATGCAGCAGGGGTTTTGAAGTTGCAGCAGGATAGAGTTTCCTTTCACTTGCTTCACCAAAGGTCATGAGGACGTAGCTTGCAGGAAAAGAGGGAGAGTGTTAATTTGTCACAATACTTCAGTCATCTGCAAAAGAACTCTATCTCACTGTTTCCTCAGCCCAGATCTTTCCCTGTTCATGCATACTAGAAATGAGTCATTCGCCTCTGTGCAAACTCTTACTGATCAGCCTGGCCTTTGCATATTTACTCATGTGCCTCCATTATCAAGTTTGGTACACAACCTAGCCCAACGTCTGCTGCATGTGAGGCCAGGAATTAAATGCAAGATTTTTGCGTATTCTTTGAAAGATGTGCATTTGGGAGAATGGGAATCTACCTTGTATATAAATATGTTCAGTCTGTGCTTTTCAATGATCTTCTGTAATAGTTTGGCAGTGCAACTGCACTTCAAAAACGCCACTTCCTTTGTGAGAGGCATCCCTCACACCAAATAAATATTTTTTTGCTAATATTTTGGTTCCCAGGGTGGTATGATGCCATTATTCTTTTGGGGTGGGGACAGAAATCTTGCCAGTGTGAGGCATGGTTATGAACTGAGTAAGCAGGGACTGGTTTTGCCAATTGGGAATGTTATCACGGTGGAATCACACACCCTGATAAGATCAGTACCTACCTAGCTGTCTAAAAATTGACAGTGGTTAAACATGTGCTAGGACACTACAGCCTCTCCTGGTTTTCTGGTACTCTTGTTTATGGGCTCTCTCTTCCTTTGGCCTTTTGATTTACAGTCCTAGTATAAATTCTTTGAGAATAGAGATTATATGCTTCCATAGTGGTTGGTAACTGATCCCATTCAGAGCTGGAATTCTACTCAATAAAAATAAAGGCTATACTTTACATGCTGGTGGGTATTCCTTCTCACAGATAGGCATAGCATGTAATATCTGAGAGAGGGCATGTATTTTGATTTTGCATATAAAGTGGGTTTGAATCATTCATAGGCTTTAGGGAAGTGCCTGTAAGCCTTTTCACCACTATGGTAGCCCTGGAGCAAATGTAATGTTAATACTCCTGCTTAGTGATTTTAAATAGTTTGTAAGCTGCTGTAAAAAATGTGTTGTCAAACTCTGCAACTAATTTACTTCTTCCAGTCTATAAAACAAGGAAAGGAAACATCTGTTTAAATGGGAATGTAATGGCAGTGGGGATTATACTTTTCTTGTCTCTGTTGTTCATTTTGTTTAATCGGTTTAAACATACAAAAATGAATGTCACTGATTAATAAGTAGTAATATTTATTAGAGCTTCAGACCCTGTACAAGCCTGTGTAGATGAACATTTTTGTGACACTGCTGGCATTTCTGAAATAAATTAAGCAGATGTGGGAACATTCCAGACATTGCTGAAGACATAGTTCACTCCACATGGATGAAGTTATGGCAGGGTTAGCACAGATGACTGGAGCTCTCAACACAACTTCTTTGTCCATAAATTCTCTGCAGAAAGGGTTAACATGTTGTAAAAGGCATATCTTGCATGGGAATTTTCATATTCCTCTGTGTGATTCTTTTATTTATATGTGCTCTATGTCTGTCTCTCAGATTATTCAGCCCCTGGTACGCCAGAATAAATGTGTTAGAAAGGTCATCCCTGCTCACAGGAAGCCAGCCTTACCGTCCCCTGAACTCACAAAACCCAGAAACCATTTCTTGCATGTGCTTTATAACGCCCCTGAAGAAAATGCGCTAGAACAGCATTCAGCAGAATGTGGAAAAACGTTAAAGGGTTTTACCCTGGCCGTTGTTTACGGCAAAATGCCAGTCTGGTGCTCTAGCACAGCTTGGGCCAAGGGGCCTTTCCTTGTCTGCTCTTTTCTACTTGGATTCTGTGGGTTTTTTTCCTTTATAAGCGAAGACAAACCGAGGTTAAGCTGTTGTTGACAGGAAAGAAATAAATAATTTGATATGAATGTTTTGACATAATCAAGTGAGATGAACAAAAATACTGGGGGCACGTTCTATTGATCATTTCTTACTCCAGAGTGTGCGGTGCTTTGTCACTGAGCCTTGAGGACCCTGGAAGTAAACTGGCCAAGCCATGAGTGTTACTTTACAGGTTTAGTTATACATTGGTATTTGGATGATGTAGCTATGTGTAATAAAATAAGGTACAAAAGCTTTTTATTGATTCAAGCACTTTAGAAGAAAGTTCAGGAGCAACCTATGCAGGAAAAAAAAACAGAGAAACCTCTCTAGAAAAGAACAACTGTTTGTTGGTGCCCAAAGTAAAATAAACTGGAGTGCAAGGAGAGGAGTGTGAAAGACATACTTAAACCAAAACAATAAATAAAAATGTCTTCAGGGGAAAAAAACAAGCATTTGAGGAGATATCCATTAAATAGCAATGAGCGATCAATATGAAGAGTTGGCAGCAGTTTGTGTTGGAGCTTCTTGAAGCAGGAACAGAAACTTTTGCAGGATCTCGGTCTTGGAGTGACATGTAGGGCTGGGATCCTCCAGAGACATGGTCTGTTGTAGCTCAGGGTAGAGGCTCCCTACTGACTGCGCAATAGTGCACATACATTTCGTGTAGTAATTATTAGAAACAGAAGCAAATCAGGTGCATTCATATTTTTGGTCTCCACATCGAAACGCATAAGCAATCATGGTTCTTTTTAATTTGCCTCGGGTAGCTGGAGAGGGCAACCAGAGCTCTGTAAAATTCCATAAATTAGTCAAAGTTTAGGTATTTCATTTCTAAATTCCTTAACTACTTTTTTGTCTCTAACCCACGTTATCTCTTCATCAAAACTGTGTGTTCCACCATTCCTAATATTTGATTTGTGAAATGTTATTCCTCTTCTCAGTGACTGACAACAGAATAAATGATGGAGCGTATCTAGTGGACAGTGAGGTAAACAATGGGTAACACAGTGATGGTAAACTATCAGTGAAACATCAGGACATTAAATTTAAGTCTTAAACCTGCACAAGGCACAGCTAGGAGATTAATTAACATTTTTTTTTTAAAAAATAAATACCAGCTAAGAGATACGGCTGGATTTTTGCAAACTTGGATTTTCTGAATGAGGACTCAGGTGGCATTTATTAGGGTTAAAATGGATTTTCTAAGGCCAGCATTTCTTTTGGGCTAAGCAGAAAAAGGCAGCTTAACAGCCCTTTAAAACATGGATTACATACTTCATTTTGATTTTTTAGATATTTGTATGCATTTTAATCAGTCTTCTGGAAAGTCTAAGGCAGGTGCTGTATTGTTAACCTCATAATGTCCAGCAGGTATTCTTGGTCAATGGGTGAAATTCAAGGTTGAAGGGATTTACAGTAAAAAAAAAAAAATCCTCAGTGAAGACACTAAAGTGAAAAAAAAGGAACTTTGTTGTTGTTGTTTTAAAGGCTCCTTTATTTCCTTGAAGACTCACCAACTTATGCGATTTTAAAATATGGTCTTATCAACTGGGAAAGGAGAAAAGAATATGTCCTTTTAAATATGTCCTCTTCACATGAGTAATGAAATGAAATATGAAGTTCAGCATATGCAATGCTTCATCAGGAGATGAATGAGCATCTTTTTAATGTCTCTGAAAGGCAACCATCGCTTTTACAAGACCAAATAATGGAAGGGCTTAAAAATCCTGTATGCAGGCTATTTGTAACACCCGAACAATGTCAGTCAGAAAGATTTGAACCAGTGGGAAATGATTCCATTGGTTTTCTAGCTTTGATCACAAGAGGGAGTATTTGCAAGTAATCTTTCCTTGTAAAAACAAAAATGCCGCTTAACAGTGCAAGCAGTGGATTTGGGCAATCAACTGTTTTCTGCGATGCACCAGCAGCATCCATATCAAACTTACAAGAAGTGCAAATTTTTTCTTGTTTGTCTGTTTGTGGAAGTGCATGGGATGAGGAGACCTTCAGAAATTTCATGTAGATTGTATACCAATCATGGTGAGCTGTTTTAGAGGAAGAAATAGTAATCTAACACTCAGAGCCAGATTACTGTGGCATAAATTCTTTGTTAATGTATCAAAGGAATAAATAAATCTTTCTTCTACTTGATCTTTCTGCCCAAAAGAGACTGGCCCTTCCACAAAGGAAATTTTAATTTCTATTAGTTATAATCTTTAATTAGAATTTTTTGGAAGATAGAATGTCAAGGAAAGGAACATGTGGAGCGTAAAAATAAAAAAAGGTGGTTCTGGACTAGTGTAATTTAAAGGTCACAGTTAAAAGCTATCTACAAGTTCATAACAGCAACTAAAAAGTCCTCATTCATTACCAGTGACATGACCTGCAGCTGTGTTTGGTGCTGAGAAGTTATCTTACACTAAATAAAGGGAAGACAACCTGGCTGGTAGAATTAAAATTAAACAAAGCAATATTGGCATAGTTTGTTACATATTCTACCCAAACATCTTGAAACTAAGCCATGAATGAGTGAAGGTTCATAACTTCTGTGCAAATAAATAATAAATTTCACCCCCTTTTTGCCCTATAAGCAGAATTTGACCCAGAGAGGGCTATAATGCTCATGCCGTGGGAGGGTGATGACACTGAGGGGGAAGGAGGGGGGAGCCGTTGTTATTGTAGAAATAGAGAATTGCTTGAGGTTTCAAAGGAAAATGGCAACAGGCTTCATAATTCCCAAACTGCTGGGTTAACCTTTTCCTTATTTAAAAATGTTACAGCACTATGTGGGGATCAGAGGAACATGGAGCAAGGGAAGAAGGATTTGCTTTAAGGCTCCATTGTCAGGTAGAGTTATGCTCTATATAAATGTGATTTTTTGAAGACTGCTAGATCAATAGAAAATTTCTGTGAAGTCAAATGTGGAAAATTATTCTACTGAAAAAAACCCTTTTGTTTGTATTTAACCATTCCACCGCAACGTCTGCAATCCAAAGAAAGCGGCTTTGTTCAAATTCTTCAGTGCAAATTTTTCTGGCCTTCTGTGAGAGCGATTAATCATTTTGCAGTAACGAGAGCTGCTCTTTATGGTCAACATGTACTTTCCCTGACCGCACAGAGGTGTTTTGATGATGGCTGGCAGAGCAGCGTGTCAGGATCTTGCTTACTGACATTGGTGATAGGTGGTAACATATCAGAGCCAGCAGGGATGTCTGAGTGACCAAATTATGAAGGAGTGAAAAAAGCCACGCCAATGCTCAGAGGTGCGAGCAAGGATGGTGCTGCTCTGCCCTTCCCCTCCAAACTGCCATGCCCACCTGCCGGCTCCGCAAAGCACTTGCAAAGCCTCCGCTCTCAAGGATGGCACATGTCAGCAGGCAGGGGAGATGAAGGAGGAGGCATTGGCTGGCCATGACTCCATGCACTCCACTGTCCTTGCATTTGGAAGGAGGTATTGCTACTCTCTAACAAAGAGAAACTTAACTTGGAGAGCTTGAGGGAGTTTTGCTAGCTCTGGGTTTGCTCATCATTGCACATGGGTTTCATCCCCTACTCCATGCCAGTAGCCATTATCCTTAATGCTTGGAATAAGCACCAAAATAGCTGTGCTGGAGCCAGCTTCTACCCACCCTGTCCCCCTGACCTGTACTCTCCTTAAGGGTACCACCTCATGGAGAAGAGGCAACAGAACGGCACCCATTCCTGCCACGTGGAAGTGTCCATGTCTTGGGGTGACAGCTGGGAAATGAACACATTTCATAACCCCAAGAGGCAAGATACAGTGAATTTTTTTGTCTCTAACTACACGGGGGATGCTTTCAGGCAATGAGTTAAGAGGGTTTCAGCAAAATCATCATTTTTTTCCCCCGGTTGTTACTTGATTTCCCCCAGTTCCCATGCTGATTTCTAAACTGCTTCCTCTTTAAAAGCTACATCGTCCCTTCCTCCTGGAGTTGCCCTTAAGAACAGGAATGCAGAGGAAGAGAATATCCCTTCAGCTTGATGTGAATTGCAAAGCAGGGCTCTCTCCTTCCATTCTTAAACACTAAGGGTGGTACAAGTAGCAATGCTGACAGTGTACATTTGCAGATGCCACCATATGGGTCTTGAAAAACTAGTTGCACCGATGATTCCCTGCACATGTAGGAGACAGTTTGCATTGTTGGCATCGTCCCTGCACAGAAACAAGCACAGCTTAGCAAAGCTAAGCAGATGGCACTAGATCTGGTGCCAGGGAAGCACTGAATTAAAGGTTATACCCACCAGGTTTGATGCAGTGCCAGTTTGAATTGGTACAGAAGCTTCGGCCCACCTGCTTATTGGCCCCGTGACATCTGGCATCTTTTTTTTTTTTTTTTTTTCCCCTTGGACTAAGCTAAATGCAGTAAGGAAAAATGTCATTTTAAAAGCTAGTTACCAATAAATGGGATTAAAATTCTCTAAGAAAAAAGAAAGCTTTACAAATACATTGTGTTTAACACTGCTATATAAGAGATTTTGGGACTGCTTTGGGAAGATTATATGGTGGAAAATAAGGGTCTGGGTAAAACCGCATTTTACAGAACCACTTAATGGTCAGGGCGGCATGCTAATGAACACGCATAGCTGTTAGAAGTTTACGGCTATCAGCAGCGTGCACATAACGGCTCACTGTCTCAGACTGTCACCGTACATATGTTGTCACTCAGAGCAGGAGATACTTCACGCTACGCCACCTGAGTGTGGCTGCTGTAGGTGCCTAACGATGCAATGCACCCTGCTAAACTTATTGCCCTGCTCCGCTTAGGTTTCTCCCTCACTTATTTCTGTTGTCCTCATTCACCTTGTGAAGATTATTATTATTATTTTTTAAACCAGTTCCTCCTTCCTCTCCACACGTTCACAAATATGCTGCCATGGGGACTGTACTTGTTGCAGAGACTAAAACTGTTTATATGTCTTCTCCATTAGGGATTTAATCCTTGCTCCCTTGGTGTGAAATGAAAGCATGCAGCTGTATGCCACTCTGGAGATGATTACCATTAGAGCTAAGCCTGAGTTTATACACACCATGAGCCAGATTAATCAACAATTTATTGACTCAAAATTGAATCCATACAGCATTGTTTTTAACTTTTTTTTTTTTTTTTTTTTTAAATGAGGGACTCAGGCTGCCTGAATAATTTTGGTGGAGAATTGTCAGAAAATCATTGAACCAGATTTATTAAATATCCGAAAAATAGTGACAGGTATTGTGTGATTTGTAAGGCTCCATCACAGAATGGCAGGGAAGTCGATTTGCTTATAAACCGTAGACATACATTTTTAAATCGTCAGTGCTGGTTTGGAGTCTTCATTACAAAAAGAAAGAAAAAATGATCAGCTTTGGAAACTGCCTTGAATTTTCTTGGCTTCTCTACAGTCAACACCAATGTTTAGAAAAACAAATGAAAAGCTGATAGGAATGGATAAATAAGGCAATATATAGCTGAAGAGATAAATGTACTGGGGAACCAGTTATAACACAAGCGCATTTCACAGCAAAAGGCCATTGGTCTCCACACAGCAACGAGAAAAGCACTGTATGCCTGGAAATCTTTAGTCTGAGAATATTTAAAAAAAGAAAAAGAGAAAATAATATTAAACATCCAAATTTTCCACTGCTGAGATAGAAAGTATTTGCAAGGGACCTGATCCAAAACCCACTGAAGTCAGTGGAAAGACTTTGTTGGCTCATGCTTGTCTTTTCTTGACCTTGTTGCTGGTATCTTTGCCTCTTGCTTTCTCCAGTGCAGACAACAGCACAGTGCTCCCCGCTGCAGAGGGCTGCCTCACAAATCCATTGCCAGCACAGATAGGCATTCGGTTTCAAGTTGGCCACTGGCTTTTTAAACTTTCCTACAGCACAGCTTTGGGATGTGCCTTGGCTATGGATTTCCAGGGGCAGACGTTCACAGCTTTCAGCTCTAACCTTCTAGATTTGCTGCTTGTAGACAACAGCCTCACTGCAGTAAGTGAAGACACAAGAGCTGGAACTCTTCTGGCAAGGTACCAATGAGGATCAAAGCCTTGGAGGTAACTTCCTTCTCCAGCTGCCTCTGAAGCAGCCTGATCTGTGAACTCCTCTGTGATTCTTCAGATCTTCACATTTTCAGAAATGGAGGTGTACAAGAGCAAGTCTATTGGTTTTGGTGTTGAGTGGGGAGAGCCAGGCTAGCTTGCTATTTTGTCTCTCATTTCAGTGTTGCCAAAGCAATATTTGGGTTATTTTCTTGGGTTTTGCTGAATGTCAACACTTACGTTAAAACAATGAGCCAGACTTTGAACCCTTATTCACAACAGATCCTCCTCCTTGCCTCCTCTGAGCCTGGGGAATTTTTCATTCAGTCCAATAGCAGTACAATTGAAAATTTTGTTTGTTGTTGGCTTTTTTTTTTTTAAATAATTTGACAAATGCTCTATTTACATAACAGATTGGTAAATTGCTTTTGCTAGCTCCTCAGATTTCCTCATCTAATACTGCTTTCTCAGAGTACTGCCTATTAAAATTATTCCCTAGCATTTTCAAGTTACAGACAATATCTCATATTACGCATGGAGAATGGTGCTGAATTTAAAATAACATCCCTAAAGAAAAAGGTCATAAACAGAGAAGTTTATTACATATCTGTAACCAGCATACAATAAGGATAGAAACTTTTTACTCATTTGTCTGAATTTAGTCTGTTTTCTTCTCTTGTGGTATATTACTACTGCGGTTTAGATTCTTTTATCTGGCACCATCATTTCCATCTCTGTCACTCTTTTTATCTTCAACTTCTTCCCCACTTTCAGTATCTTCACCACTTTCAGCTTCTTCTTTGAAATCAAATCATCATTGGTTCCTCTCACAGAATTTGAAATACAGTATTTCCTAAACCATTCAGTGACAACTTCTGGATTTATCTGACCCCATGCTGTCTTAATCCAATGACAAAGCAGTGCTGCACTAGGATTTCATCTTCCCTGTAGGAGTTACAGCAGGATCCCCTGCCAAGAGCCATAAGGACTACAAACACTCTTTAAAGGGCTTGTTCTCTACTACATCAGGCACCTGCAGTTGTGACATTCCTCCTGGTACAACTGCAAGAGCGACATTCATTTCTCTGATGATGGTCTTCATTGCTGGTGCTGGATACCCTTTGAATATACCTAGGACAAGCATTCTCCTTTTGCATACCAGCACACCTGGTCTCCTGTTCCAAACGATGTTCAGCCAATCCTTCATTAAGTCTGTAGACATCCATCCTTGATTTTGACACCTAACAATTATTCCAGTAGGCAGCTGGTCCTTCAGCATTGTTTTCCGCTTCAAGATCACATACGGTGGCAATTTTATACCATCTGCTAACACTGCCAGCATTACAGTAATGCACATTTTTTCATTCCCCAAAGTTTTGATGATGACGGATTTTGTGCCTATTTCTTCAATGACGTTATTGGATGGCTCATCAAAGGAAACTGGTGTCTCATCTGCATTTCCCATTTGGCTCAGCAGATAATCGTGACCTTTATGCAATCCAATCACGTATTGCTGGAATGCAATGAATTTTTTTGTAAAGTCGGAAGGTAGATTTTGGCAAAGCCAAGCCCTTCTCTCTAGGCAAAAACCATTATGACACATCATCTGTATGCATCAGCCATTACTGGTCTTGAATTTTTGCCATGTAATTTTTCATGTTTGTGCTATTCCTTGAGATTTCCATTCAATTATTTCCTCTGTAACTAGGGTTCTGTACTTTTCTGGGTTTTTATTGCACACTTTCTGCAACTTATCATTCTACTTGAGCAGGAGGGCTGGACTAGATGGCCTCCAGAGATCCCTTCCAACCTCAGCTATTCTGTGGTTCTGTGATTCTGTGATAGTTCATGGAAGTGCCCTTTTTCAGGCAGTGAATAATTTCTGCATTGAGTTAGTGCTTAACAGCTTCTGTTTTGATTATTTCCATCTTGGCATGTTTGCCTCAGTAACATTATATTTCCTCTTGGACTCACAATTGTTAGTTTTTTCTGCATACAGTACCACCATGAGTTTAAAATCTGCATTGTAACTCCTACTCATACCTTTGGGTATGTTCCCTCTTAACACTTGTCCCTCTCATCCCCAGATGTCTTACTATTACACAATTCACCTAAAATGATACAAATAATTTTAAAAAAAGTCACAGTGGAGTTCTCTGATCCACCCACACTTCTTCTCTAGTGAGTGAGAAAAGCAACAGTAAACCACTGCATTGTCTTGTTCAAACTTTGGGCTGCTTTGGGTGTATTTGTGCACATAATTAGAAACCTTCCACAGTGAATAGTCCTGGTATCATAGTAATGAAAAGGGAAGACAAACTCCAATTTGTAAGTTAAAGTTTTGGACAAACACCCCTAATCTTGCTTTTGGGTAAATGGAGTGTTGTTTTGTGTTGCTGGAATTGTGGTCGGATTTAGTCAGCAGTTTTTTTAGTCGGGAAACCATCAACAGTCTGTCTATCCACTCAATGATAGCTAATTTTATTTATTAAACTACTTAAACCAGGTCTGCATAGCACATGACCTGTGAAGTAATCTTTTTTGGCCGGCTAGTCCCACATACATAGCGTCTGTACTCTGGCATGGGCAGAGGTTGGCTGATCAGTGACCCTCAGCCATGGCCAGGACTGGTGCCTCGTTGGTACATACATACCTCTGGTGAGGTGGCCAGTTAGTGTCTCTTGCCTGGTATTGCCTTGCTGTAGACCATATTACAGTTATACTGGCCCTCTACATAGACATTTCATCTGAGTAATATACAATAAGTACTGCATACACGAATCATATAATGCCAGATGATAAGTAAAATACTGCTCATAACAACCCCAATACAAAGTATTTTCAATGCATAAAGGAAACTATTCAGAAATAATATTTTAACAGTTAAAGCATACTGACTTGAAATATTTTACCATATTTTTATATTTTGAAATACATAGATGAAATACAATGAAATTATCTGCATTAACAAAAAAAAATCCAAGCAAGCAACTCCTTGTCTTTGCATATAATTGCTCGAAACTAATCACTAGCATGGCTTAAAAATAACAAAATACATTGGTAGCATCCTACACTTCTACTACCTTAATCCATAGCAGTAAGCATTAAACTTAAATTTTTTTTTTCACCCGCTGACTAATTCCGGATAATAAATTGTGTGTTGCTCTGAAGTGCCTCATAGCAATGGAATGTATTTAACTTCTTTAATTAAGCTACAACCGGATCTATTTTTAAAAGAACGTTGTTCCTTCATTATTTTGGTGAGTTGGATTTAACTTCACAAGTTACAGAGTAGAACTATTTTATAGACTTTCTTTACTATTTGAACGGTAGACAAATAAAAGTAGACATAAAAAAGGTCGTTTGTTTTCGAAAGTTTTATTGCTCCAGTTACAGATAGTACATGTAAGTGTAAAAAGACTGTGGCCCATATTAGTTCCGCTATATATTTCTGGTTTTGCTCTTTAAATTAAAAAAGTGTGATGGCATGAAAAACAGATGCTTTCAACCCATTTTCCTCCAAAGTGAGAAAAAATATGTTTGTTCTGAGGTGCTAGGAAAATCGTATATAGGGTTGGATCATTCTGAAAAGATTCTCTACTTCCTAAACAATTTCTTTGGAGTTGGCATAGACCACCTGCAGTTCACAGGCCCAGGTCTGAATTTTGGAGATGAGCGTTTGATGCCTGAGAAAACATAGGTTTTGTCTGGTGCAAAATCTGCCCCGCAATGTAAAGCCTCAAAGCAAGACTGTAGGTACATCTGTTGCGTCTTGCTTTCTGGGAGAAATCTTGAAGCTGGAGGCCACTGAACGGCTGCAGATCTGCTCCATGCTGAGTACTTCTGTGGTATAAGAATGCAATGTGCTGTGAAGAAGGAAATAACTGGAAGCCTTCACTTGGCAGGTCTGCATAATCTGGCTGCTTATGATTTTAGTCATATAGCAGTAGAAGGGGATTTTAGATTTTTGCATTCGTATTTCATCAGATATTTTCTCTATATTCGTAATAATGAAATAAACCTAGGACAGCTTGCAAACTCCTCTGTGGGTGTTCAGATTCCTCTTCTTGATTAGCTTCTTATCCATTTGTATTAATATCATCTCTTTTCCGTGGGATAATTTGCTGGTTTTCTCCTGGTTATTTCTTAAAATGTTAATACTTATTGATTCTTTCCTAATTCGACTTTGCACTGAGATTATTTCATTTTCAACTTTATTTCATTTTCAGTTTTATTTCAAGAGACTTTAGTTATGCAGTGCTGAAAATGAGTATAAGTGTTAAGGGTATCAAGTAGAGTAAATGTTAGATTATCAGCAGAACATCAGGCTTCTTGTTTAATGTGGTTTTGCACTGGCACATCATGTACATATGTCATTTTTAAGCACTGGCACAAGTAGACGGTCTATAAAGTATCCAGATACAAAACCTGTTCAGTTTCTGCTGGATTTGCATGTAAAAATGGGATTTTGCCTGTAAAAATACCCTAATTTTCATACAACAGACACTGTCATACTCAAGTCTGATCCCAGTCAAAATGTGAGGGATCATAATTTTAAAATTTAGGCTTCAAGGTCAAGTACAGCAAGGTCAATATTATCTCCACTGATATCAGCGGTGGTGTTTCTGAGGGTATCCTTTGTCTTTGCTTTTTATAGGGCTTTAATACAATATGCAGCACGCTCTTCATTTTGAGAACAAGAACATTTCAGTGGGAAAGATGTATGGGGAAAGAACTTAAAGAGCTGCATTTTAAATACACCAGGTGAATAACTAGAAGAAAATGCCACAATGCAATGTGCAATACAACGTGTAGAAGCCTGTATTAAAAACCAGTCTCCCTCCCAGGACAGTCATACTATGGTATGACATCCACTGAGGTAAGCTTCTGCTTTGAGTATACAGAAACATCCCCTGAGGGGGAACAGCACTTGTCTTTGAGATAATTTAAAGAAAACAAATAGGTGTTTGGGAAATCAAGATAGGAAAAAATGCTGACATTAACAAAACTTAAATATAGGGCTAGCTATAGTTATGTTTCGTAAGAAAGTTGCTAAAAGAAAGATGTAAAATCAGATTTTTTTCCTCGCATGCCTTACAGTTCAGAAAAAAACCATAACATTGTCTTCAGCAAAGATTGCCTACAGCTAAGAATAAATTATTCTGCTACATCCAGGTCAGTATTCGAAGGGAAGTACCAGCCCCTACGATGTGTAGGATCAGTAATGAAGTCCAACTGTAGAGCTGGGAACCTGGGACAAAGGCCAGTCTTCATATAATGAGTCCCAAGACTATTTGGACAGGAATATGGAACACTTACTCATAGAATCAATAGTTCATTACAGTATCAAAGACAGACAAAGAAAATCATTTGGGGGTGGGTGATTTTTTTATTATTATTTCTTCTGTGCTGGGAAATGTTCTATAACTAGAGAAGGGACTTGTATTGATTATCTGGTCCTGGGCTGAAATGACTTCCAGGTGATGAGTTTTGATGCAGATTTGAATTGGGACAGAATTTCATTGCTGGTTTATTGTTACAGAGATTTAGGGAAAAGTAGCTTTTGTAATATTCAGATAAATATACAGTAATGGCACTACTGCAAAATCTCCATTGATACACGTGTCTACACTCTCTCACTTAGACCATATATAGCTTCTTTCCTTCTCTAAATATTCTTGTGATATAATAGTTGGAAAGAATTATTTTTAAAGGATATGTGGAGAAATGTCTCTTAAAGCCAGTTTTAGTTTCCAGTGTAACATTTTGGTCAGAAAACCTAAAGGAACTTTAACAGCAGCGTTGGCTTCTCCTTTGACTCATCAGTCAATGAGTGAGCAGAAATATGCCATTTGAACTATACTGATACACAACTTAAATGTTTCTCATTAAAAATATGCAACACAATGACTACAAAGAGTTACAAATTATAATGAGAAATGATATGACAAATGCTTTTGAAAAAAATGATTGTGAAAACATGCAAATGGAATGATATGCTTAATTATTCACATAGCTTTAATATTCATAACAATTCAAAATCCAGAGGAAATGCCTACAGTATTTGAAGAGTAAGATTAAGAACATCTATAAAATATGGAATTGGCTCCAAATATAACTAGATCCTACTTTAATTTGACATTAAAGTGATTTTAACGACTAAGGACTTGATCTGTAGTGAGAGACTGTGACCTTTCTATGCTTCTTTATGTGACAGTCAAAGTACCTAGTGGAAGTGTCCACCACAAAATATTTTTGTCATAGCTACAGGTAAGAGATAACCAAGCAGTGACTGCTGTTATCAGTTTTCCATGCAAAAGATTCAGTGTGCTCTAAAAAAGTATCTGTCGTGTGACTACAATGTCGCTAAGTTATGACAAGGAAATATCTGTGATATGACAGTGGCATCATACAACTGTCAATATAATGTAAGTGCGATGGGATTGCTCTGTAGTCTAAAGCAACTGTCATGTAATGGGGGCTGTGACTAGGCTGTAATAGCAATGTGACTGCAACATGCCAGCAGAGTGACTGATAAGTAACTACTAGAAGAGATGACTCCCAAGTAAAATTGGCTCTAATAGTTTTGAAGTGCTGTGGAGCCTATTTACAATGACAGCACTGCCCATCAACTTTGGCGGGCTTTTACTCGGTACCTCATGAGAGGCCAATCCAGCTTATTGCTGTGCATCTGGCTGCTGTTAAGGCCATCCTGGATAAAATATTTCGATACGCAATCAGAGTCATGCCATGGTAAGGGAGCTGACACTAGGCATAGCCTCATGAGCAAATGCTCCCCATGCCAAAGGAGGGCAACAATGGTAGGTGGCCAAAACATGGGGTTGGACTGGGCTCCCTGGATGCTGTGCTGAGGGGTCTCACCCCCAGGACTCCCTGGGATGGCATTACCCTATGGTAAGCAGGACAGAGACCTCCCTATTGGGGAGTTCCCCACTGACTGTGAGCACTTTAGACTAGACTTCTGTCATGGGTTCATGGCCACCCTGCTGGTCAGCCCCTCTGGGTCCCTGGAATTAGTCCTCAGCGATGAATGCTATGGGCACTTGGCAAGTAAGGAGAGAGAATATTACAAATTAATTAAGAAACATGAAGGAATTATTATATTCATATCACAGATGGAGATATTGATGTTCAGATTAATTGATTTGCCCTGAAGCTATGCAGCATGTCATTAGCAGCCTTGTGATTACAGTAGTGCTGGTTGAAAAACGGTTTTCGTGGATAGTCTTCAATTTTCCAATATATCAATGGAGAAACCTAAGTCTCTGAAGGAGAAATGTATTTTTTGCAAAAAGAAAGCTCTTGGGGATTTTCCATTATTTTTAGCTTTTGAGATTCCATGTCTCCTCCACTCCCTTGGATTTCCTTAACTTTCAGTTTGCTTCAAATTATAATTGGAATACTACAACTAAAATGAGAAAAAACAGAAGAAAGGTTAAGAGCACTTTTCATTTTCTTTTATCTTTTGGAAGTGCAATGGCCATCTTTGCTTTGGAAGAAGTTCCAGATGGAAAATTAAAAGCTGCTTCAGAACGCCAAGTTTGCCTTATTTCAGATGAAGGCATGGACATTTTTACATCAGTGAGACTGAAGAAAAAGTCAACAATGTCATGAGAGGCCAGATGACTAATTTGAATCCTTCTCTTGCTAGTTATTGTATAGCATGTAGAGATCAAACTTATTCTTGCTTTATATTTTAATAATTAAGACAAATAATCTACATTAAATCTAATAGACATTAGCCCAAAATAATTTTTCAGTGTGAATTATAATCTATATTCCATGTGTCATTTACCTCAGGTTTAGCCAATATGTCAAGGAAATACTTTTCTTACATTTGCATACCACTGTATTTAGTGTCCTGATGATGCATTTTAAACCCTGTTATTTTCTGGCTTCTATTCTATGTCTTTTCTATATTCTGGTTTGCCTAATACTCACTGGATGGACCCCAACAGCTCTGTTGGAGTATGTTTTGTAGCTTAGCAGGATTTTTAGAAAACATGCTATTTTGGAGAACATTCTCTGCCTGGGAGATTGTGCAAAGTGGACTTTGGACCCAGCAGACTGTGAAGGCTCAGGAGGAACTGTTACAGTCTGTCCTGCTAATCCTTCTTACAGCCTTTTGGGTCAATAATCTGAGCACTAATGTTTCCTTAGATCTATTATGTCAATCCAGCTGCCTTGCATTCATATTAAATTTATGCGCTTAATATTTTTATGAGATTTTAGTACAAAAAAAAAAAAAAAAAAAGGATGTGCAATTTATGCTGAAATTCAAAGAAATAACGTAGTCTGAATGTTGTCCCCTTGCACTCCCACCTTCAAGAATCCCAAATATGTTAGTTCATGTAATGGATCATTGGTATGTATGTCATTGTATTCAGGTCACAAATCAAACCAACTGTGTTGGAAAGGAATGCAAACATCACTCAAGTGGAGAATAATATTTCATACTAAACAAAGGAGGACGGGAATAGAAGTTTATCCTATCTGAAAATGGTTCTGTTTCTGCATACCAATGCCTTCTATCAGCAGAAACACCTGCAGCCAACATAAGGTCCACCTTTCAAAGGGAACATTTTCATCTTTTCCCTTTTTCTTTAATATAAAGGAGCAAAATAAGTATACTGATGTGCAATTAATTGTAAAGGCTCACTGCTGAAAAGATTTACTTGTGGTTCAGCAGTGTAATCATCTGTTGGGCATTTGCTATAAATCATGGGTGTCTGCTGTTGTCTCCACTAATTAGTACACTAACTTATTATTAAGTCCCTTAAACATTATACGAGATCTGGGCTGTGCACGGAATTACTGGGGGGAATGAGAACACTTGAAGTTTTATTGCACAGCTACAAAGTGTACAGTAAACGTCTGGGTGGTGGACAGTTGTAATGCATAAGACAAGATGGAATATATATCCTTTAGTAACTGCACTATCCATCCATAATTATGAAAGCCCTTTATTCTGCAGCCTTCAGTGTGCCAGTTCAGCCACTCAGGCACCAAAGAAAGGTCTCAAGCACAATAATTCAAAGCAACTGGTACAGTAGTAAGTGAAGTTTTAAACAACAGTAGACAAGTTGATTAGAGCCTTTGGAGATGCATGCCCTGAATAAAGGTTAACCTTTGTGAACTTTGAATACAAAGCTTTCAGATTAATTTTATATGAAATCTGGTGACAAAGAAAAGCACTATTCAGCAAGGGCTGATTAATTGAGTTACACTTCATTGTAAACCCCTGACAATGATGGAAAATAAATTTAGCAATGCGCTTTGTAGCCATACAACTTGACGGGATCTCACTAAAAAGCAAGAATCAGACCACATAAAGGCCCTGTTGAATACCTCTGAAGATAGTCTGGTGAGTGAAATGTAAAGCCAGGATTTACAAATATTACATAAGTGAACACTGTTACTGCACTCAGGCTGAAAAATCCTGTTCAAATCCAATAAGTGGTTTAAGATGTGCAAATAGAGGTTTCTGCAGGGAGTCAGGCATTAGAAGCCACCTGGAGCATGTGGTAAAGATTGTATCCATCAATACAGCAGCTGGGCTGAAATTATAAAGAGAGCTGCTTTCCATCACGCTTGTTTTAATGCATACATTTCTCCTGTCACTAGCACCCCAGGAAAACTACTAACTACAAAAATGAATGGTACCCATTACCTGATATTCATACTTGTGACAACAGAGACAACAATCACAACACAACAGTAAGCAAAAAAACTGATATCCAAATTATTTTTAAGTTGTTGCAGTGGAAAGATCTTGAGAACCAGTTGGTAATATTTTAATAACACTGTAGGTTAGAGGAATGAAGCAGGCATCTGGCATTCAATCCAAAGTTTCCTTCTGCTCCACGCATTCCATCAAATCATGCACCAAAGCAGTTTAAACAAAGCAAGATCAGTAAAATTTGTTCCAAGAGGGGGAACCCTATGTAACATTCAGCTGCATGCCAGCACCAAGGAAAAAGTGACAGTGGTTTTCATTGTGATTGTTTAAAAATAGCATGGATTTACCATAAATATGTTCCCTATGCATAAAGAATGCTTTTTAACCATGACTGTAGAGGCAGGTAAAGGAGGCAGCTGCTTGCCCAAGGTAATAGCTCAGGGCAGCAAAAAAAAATCATCTGCGGTTTCCTTCCCAAACTGGCAAGAGTGATGGGTCAGAGGAATGCGGGCCTCAAATTACCAGAAGTTACCATGAAAACAATGTGCAAGTGCCGCTCAGAACGAGGAAAGGAAATCGTTAAATTGCTCGTTGTAAAGTCATGTTAAAAAATAATAATAAAAAACAAGCGAGCCATATTGCATGTGTAGGGACAGACTGTGCCACTAAGTCACAGGCCCAAGCCGTGGGTGGTGTGGAGTAGCATTGTTCCCCAGCAATTAAAATGAACGTGCTCGCCACACAAAAACGCAATGTGTTCCTTCCTTTGCGAGTTGTGCCCTCCTTCTGCCTGTGCTGCTTCTCCCTGACACCACCGTCAGTCCCAGCGAGCAGCAGCACTCACTGGTGTTCCGGTGGATTTAGGGGATTTCAAGTGTCATTGATGGCTCTTTGCAAAGCAGGAAGGTGAACTGGGTTCCCTGAGAGCTTTCTGTCCCTTTTCTCATGCATCAGTTCAAGCATCAGGAACTCCCAGTCCTGTGTTTAGGTTATTATCTTATTCCATGTGGATTTTGAAGGAACACATTAGTACTGATGCTGGGTGTTTGGCAAGAAGTAGGTTGTGCAGCCGGACAAATGAGACGTAGGCTGTGTAGTGGTTCCTATGCAGACCTGACACTCGGGGTCAGGCAATGGGACGTCAGCCCTCCATCCCAGATCTCACGCAGATGAGCAGCAGCCTCCTAGGGAAAGAACACCACATCAATGCCTTACCTCTTTTCTTGCATGACTTCTGAAAATTTATATTTTTCTTTAATTGTACATGAAGAGATCAGCAGGTCTGCATTTAAACTTTACCAGAGTGTAGCTTGTCTATCAATTAATACTTCATTGTGTATGAGGACAGCTGATAACAGCCCAAATTCTTTCACTGTTTACTTTGCTGTGCAGCTTATTTCCTCAGTAGCCAGCTTGATTTAAATGTGTTAATGAGGGTGCCCAAACCTTGCCCTGAGTGATTAGTGGACCAAAACAGCGGAGATGTTTTAGCTGTTCTCCAACGTACCTGAGCTAACAAGGGCGATAGGGATCTCAGGCGGTAAGTAGCTACGCGGGTAATCCCCTGCCATGTCCTGCGTGCACGCACAGATACCGATTAACCTCCCCTGGGCTCCCTCCGAGCCCGACGCCTTTGTTTGATGGCTCTCACTTACCTCAACTGCAATGATATGGTTTTCAGTCCCCCGTTATTTTCTAGGACTGCTTTCTGAAGTATTGACGGAGGAGGGGAGGGAAGAGGTTTCTTTTTTCTCTGTGTCCTTGCCTCCAATCTGTAGATCCTTTCACTCAGCGGAAATCTGTATCTCTTTCTGCTGCCATGGTGATTCAATGAGTTTGAGATTATTTTGCTAAACCTGCCTCTCCCAAGAGACGTCGGTTTGATTCTCAGCGTTCTTAGACAGGTCAAGAATCGCATTAGCTCGGGTCAAAAATACTCACAGTACAAGAAGGTGAGTTTCAAGATCTTGGCAGACCAGCAAAAAGGACTTGCTCTCGGTTCTTGTGATAGACGTGACGATCTTGCCAAATAAAAATGGTTTTGCTGAAAGACTCACAGTGGTACTGCTGCAGTCAGAGACAAACCAGAAGTGGTGCAAACAGTCCATCCACAGAGGAGGATTAGGAGGAATACAATATGATAACATCAGGCATAATAAAGAAAGAGATGGCAGGTGAATGACATGCTTGTTTCGCATCTTTGAAGCCATTTAATTTGAGACAAATTGGTGTGCGATAGCTACTCAGTAGCCCAAAGGCAGAAGCACATTTATGCTTTGCATATCTGTGACTTGTATTGCACAAGCAGCAGTATAAAAGGCCACTGTTCTTGGTTTGCATGTGCACATGATTACATCCATTCACAAATCTGCTGTTATTTATGTATACACCAGTCAGCTACACAATGCAGCACGTGGCTTTTTCTGACCATGCAGTCTGAAAGTCTTAACCTTCTTATCTTGAAACAGAACTGGGTAAAAAGCAGAATTTTTAACGACATGGCAAAGATGATTCTAAAATAAGTGTTCTATTTTGAAATGTAATTGATTAGAAAGCTAACATAAATTGAATCATCTTCCTAAAAATGATTAAAGGGGACTTTGTAATAGTTACGTCATACTTATGTCTAAAACTGGAAATAGTCTATATATATTTTTTCAAGATGATGCCTTATTTCTCTTTAGGGAAGAGACACAAAGTGGAAAATTCCACAGAACTAATGTTTGTGAGTCTTTGTCTCTCACTATCAAAAGTTCAGTAAAAAAGTGGTTTACACATATCTATCTTGAAATGCTTTCAATATGCAAACTTTGTGTTGTGGCTTATTTATATTTTAATGCCTTACACATCAAGTTTTATCCAAAAACTTCAAAACTCCTTGCAAGCAGTAGATTATGCTACAGTCTAGTGGTAATTATTGTCATATCAATTTTATGGAGAGTTGGAGGAACCCAGGTCATATCAACTGATTTCTAAACTTCAATCTCACTCTGACATTTAATAAACCTTGGCTCATTCTAAGCAAATTTGGCTGTTTTTATTCATGGCAGCAGTTTTCCACAGCTTTAGAAGTATCTTCAAATCCTGCCACTGGTCTGGTATAAATCCAGGACACTTTTGTCATGACCAGAGGCACCGTGCAGGATATATAAAAAAGGAGCTCACCTAATCAGCTGCTCAGGTTTGCTTACATTGTCATACTTGCATGCTACTATGAAAAGAACATTTTGGGGTAGGCTGTGTTTCAATTTACAGCAATAGTCAGTGTACTGCATTGGACTGCTTACGGGCTTTTTCCTCTGTGACCATGAACTTTAACTTTTTCTGTGTGAGTGCAGAATATTGCAAGGAATTTTATTTCTTAATGTTTGTGTCGTGCCCTGACTTGTTCCACATGACTTCTTTCTTCATGCGTTATTTTTAGCTGGCAGCCTTGTACATGCAGACTTGCCAGTAAGTGGAGTTCAAGTTCAGTCTCAAAAAAGTAAGGCTTTTAAAAAAATAAACGTGTTGTCTAAATATTCATTTCAGGAAAGAAAACATTCTCAGATGAAGCAATGTCAGAGCTTTTGATTTCTGTGATTTAGAAGAAGCAGGGGAAGGAAAGAAATCAGCTGAATTCTTTCTATGGAAGTTTGCAATTTTGTTAAAGTCATTAATTTGTGAGTCATTCAGAGCTGCAAGCCAGATTTACCTATATATGACAATACATACCTGAATTCTCAAAGGTAATGGGGCTGTGGGTCGTTCGTCTTGGAAAGACCTTTTTTTGTCATAATTTTTTACTATCTACATATATTTTGACAGGAAATTTTGTCTGTTTCTGTTATTCTCAAGGAAAGCTAACAGGGAAAACTGACACTGCTGTCTAGCCCTGGGAAAGTTATTAAGGGATTACATTCCCTTGCCTAGGAGCATGGACCAGCTTTTACTCTGCATCTGGGACTGGGGTGGTGTGTCCTGCTGCAGAGAGGGAACATCATGGGTCCATTCTCCTGTAAATCTTCTGCTGCCCAGCACTAACCATGGTTGATATCCACCGTGACACAGCTTGATGAGGGGAAAACCACAAACGTATTTCACAGTGGAAAAGACAATTCAGAGGCCCTCAGTAAGTGCTTGATGGCTTCAGCTTATGCACAAGAAGGACCCCAAGCAACCAGGTCCAGATGAAGGTGTTTAGAATCACAGTCCTGGAGTCCAGAAGATCTGCTGAAGTGGGGGTAAAATATGAAAAGGTAAAACTTTAGACTAAAAATGGAGATCTATGGCTAGAATTTTTACTGTACTTAAAAAACAGCTTTCATCATGTAAATTACAGTCATTTAAAATATTGGACTATGTAGGAAAAAGATTGTCAGAGAGAATCTTTATTTCCCAGTACATGAACAGCCCTTTGCTGAAAACAGAATGCAACCCGCCATTTACTTTCCTCGTCCACTTTGCACTGTTCCTTTTCCTCCCTCACTTGTGTAAGTGCCTAGATTAGGCTACATGTGAGCTTAGCCAGATATAAATCTTTTCTATGCACTTCTTGTCATCTTTGCTCTGTGTCTTCACTTTAGGAAGCCATCTAGGGGGGAGGGAACAAAACAAAAAAGGTAGACTTCCTGTATCTGTAGAATTCCCTCTGCTTAGAAAGGCCCTCTTGTCCTGTCTTGCTGGAATGGGATTGACCTGAATTATTATTATTCTTTGGTAAGAAGTTGAAGCTGGGTAAACATACCCTTCTCTATTGTAGGGGAATTTGTATAAAATTTGCTGTGCCTGGACCAGTTCCAAAGTAGTTATCTCTGGATTAATGGTCCCACCTGCAATGAACACCATGCTTGTAATGCCAGTAACATAGGAGCTGAATCAGCGTGACCTGTAGCATCAATAGTCCACCATCACCACCTCTGCAAGTAGCAGTAGACACCTTAACATTTGTATCTTTGCCTTTTTATGAAAGTGCTCTTTGAGAATGTATATCATCAGCTTGATGTATATTTTAAGTCAGGAGGCACTTCATAAACAAATGCCCAGTTCTGCTCAGAAGGAAAAAAATGTGAGCCTTCTTACTAATCTCAGTAACAGCTGGATTTTGATTATTTATTATTTTTCAGTTTTTATTTTTCAACTCTCTTTAGTGTGAGCATAGCTAATGTGGGTATGT
This sequence comes from Phalacrocorax carbo, assembly GCF_963921805.1. NCBI lineage: Eukaryota > Metazoa > Chordata > Aves > Suliformes > Phalacrocoracidae > Phalacrocorax > Phalacrocorax carbo. Next base: position 27,392,950 of record NC_087514.1, read on the forward strand.
ACCTTCTAAAATGTGTAGTGTATAGAAAGAAGGATATTTTTATGTGTCAGGGATTCTGGGTTTTTTTGGCCAATCGTGCATGTTAACTTCCATTTCAATGGAAGGTCAATTAATGGAAGGTCAATTTCAGTTTGGACGCTGGTACTGAAAGTCAACAGACATATCTGAACCATGTTTACGTTGATGGAATTCTGATTTTTCAAAACTGCTGTTTTTTCTTACTCTATGAATATATTGTCATGCCAGAAAGAATCACTAAGTGTGGACTTTCCATGAGAATCACTCCAACATTAAAAAGTCATAGTCTGTAGGATCATGCTTTCTCTATCTCAGGATTTTACACAAGTTTTCATATGATGAATTGACAAGAAATGTAATTCTGCCTGCTTTTATATGTATGTTTTAACTGAACAAATATCCTCTCTGCATCTCAAAGCTCAAGATATTTATAAGCTATGTGGTTTGCTTTGTTAGTACAAACTTTCGCTTCTCCCTAGTCTCCCTAGTCACTCATAAATAATACAGACGATAGTACATTCTGATTTTTCCAACAGTATCTCTTTCTTGCCTTTATCTATTTTTATTTTTAGCATTCACAGTGAATTGGTAAAAGTTAAAACTAAAATAAATACTTCCTTTAATGAGGAGGACATTTTTTTAGGAAAAAATGAAACTAGGACTGTCTAATTTCAATTAAGGTTGCGTATTTGATCCATACACTTTGGTTCTATATTAAAGTGACAGCTTAATTGGCAGTTGTGGCTAGATCTAATTAAATCTAATAAGGACAATGAGCCTTTTTAGGTTGGCACGTAGATATCGGCAAGTTACATGGGTATGTTACTGTATTAAGTATTAGATATCTTGAAGCAGAGGAAATACAAATATGTCTTTACTGTGCATCTGGTACTAATGCAGGAAAACAATATCCTAAGACATGATAAATATGGAGAAAAAATTAAACCCCTTCATTATATTTATAAATTAAATTTTATTAGCATAAATATCAGCTTCTGATATTCAAACAGGGCTTGGCCAGTTTTACATATTTAAAAACTAGTCCAAACAGATGAGGAAGATGCACTTAAAATTCTTTAATTAGAAAAATGTTTTGCCTCCATCAAGGAAGATTCTGTCAGGGTTACTCCTGGAAGCCCTTGAAATAGCACATTTTCTGTCTGTAGCACTGAATCCACTGAGGTTATCCATGAATTTACATGGGTTTTCTGTTTGCTTATTTATCTGGGAAAGATGCAGACCTTATTCACTGATGATAAGTACTGCAAAGTGCTTGTTGCTATCTATTGTTGAATCTGCTTCTTCCTCCATCTAATCTAATCCTTTTGTTCACTTATGTATTCATGGGGTATAAATGCCTCAAGGAGGACAGTCAGCTGAAAAAAGTAAGGGATATGTTCCAAGAAAGCAATACTAGTATGTTAAAAAAAACACCTGAGAATCAGATAAAAACTTTAAAATTAGCCCAAAGCAAGAGTAAGTTATGCCAAATATTATGTGGTGTTTAGGTGGTAAATCCTTGTCATCCTCATTTTCTGTTGTTTAGTAATTATTATCTTTAATAACAGCGTAAAAATCAATTGATAAATAAAATGAATGTGCATGCATATAGTTGTATATATGTAAGTATATATCAATGCTTCTTTATATAGAAATGTTATTATTGTTATTATATCTTACCTATTATATTAATATATTATTTATTTACCTATGTAAAAGAACAGATTATATTCTCATCTCTACAACACATCCCCAGGTGATCCTGAAGAAGACAAACTAAGCAGAGCTTCTGTACTATTTTGCTTTTTAAGGCGTTTGATCTAAGATAGATTTTTCATGCGTGCTCAGAACTCATTGCTCCGACACCAATGATAGCTTTGTTTTGAATGTACAAAGAGCAAGATAATGCTAACTAATCAAAAACAGGAGTCTCACAGGTCTCAGATTGGTACCCAGCATCAGTAGACACTTTTAGGATTACTGTCTTTGCCTCATGTCCCCAGCTGAAACATAAAGAGTGGCCGCTCTGCCGTTTCACAAGGTTGTTATGAAGATAAGTGTGATTAAACAAGATTTGGGTAATGTTGTGATGAGCACTGGAGAAACATTAATAATTCTGATTTGAGAAGGTTGTTTGACAAGTATGCATCAGGGGGCTGCAAAGGGGACAGGAGAAAGAAGAATGGATAGTTGTTCGTTAACCGAGTAAGCATGGTCTACTTGGTGCCCTAAGTGAAATCAAGATACCATGCAAAATTGGCTTGCGAGGAGGTTATCAGAGACTGTATTATGAAACTTAGTTGCAGAAAATTGTGTTTTCAAATTTCTAAGTGCTTGATTTTCTAACCAAAATTATGGTCCTCAACGGGGTTTTTTTAATATTTTACTTGTATTAGAGACAGGCAATTAAATTGCAATTTCACTTTTGCAGCTTTGTGATTTGTATGTGAGTCATTAAACATTGTTATAAGTATCTTGTCACCGACACTTGATAGTTTTGCTCAGCACCAGCTCTGCACATCGTATTTGCTAAGATATCCCAGTCAGTCAGTTGTTGGCTCATATATTAACATAGGCTATCGCTAGGGCAATTTTTCTCAACCTGTTTTTGAAGTTTATTACTTCTTTTTCAAGACTGAAGAGAGGTTTCTTTCCCAAAGTTTTTCTGTCTTTCCTAAGTATCAGCAAGGGTATTAACAGAGACTCACTCTCTATGCAAATCTTTCCCTGCTGCCTTAGACCACCACCGCTATGGAACTGTGTCTCCCATCACTCATCACTTGATGCACACCTGCTGCTCTGGTCTCTTATATTTTATGGTGGCTTTGAAAAACAAATGGTATGCCCTAGTGAAACTGCTTAGCTTATTTTCTTTCTGACCCACTCCGGGACTGAATAAACTGTTACCTAGCTTTGCATTAAAAAGGGCGGAGAACAAGTGGTATCTCTTTGCAGGATATTTCATGCAAATGAACTCAGGAAAACAAGATCCTTTATGGCTTTATCATTAAGTAGAAACTCATCCAATGTGACTAAAGCTCTATTCCAGCCTGGAGTGTTTTTTCTGACCCTGTTTTACAAGAGCTGTACTTGGAACTCTGACGGGCAGCAACTGGTGCACACTGCAGACTACAGCTCTGTGAGCGCGTTTAGTAATGTGCACACCACCACAGGAGAAAACTGGGCCAGAAATCATAGTCTGGAGGCAAAGAGATTTCCCTTTCATTAAACTAACAGCAGAAGCTCTACTGAGCTTTTCTCTGCAAGCTGTCACTCTTGGATGTTTCTATAGACTTTCCAAACTGCTAAGTTGCAGTAAATAGCAAATAAAATCATTTGGCCCAGTCACCGTTTGGATCTATGAAGTTTTACATCTCAGAAAGCTCCTAACAATCAGACAAGCTCAACAGATTTTTAAGAAAGTGTAATCAAAAGCCTGGAGGATGTGTTAGAAGTATGAGTTCTGCCTGACTCTGCTAGCGAAGATGAAGCCAGCTGACAGTGCATTATAAAGAATATATGTCTCTGTAGTGATGCCTTTCATGGAAGAGCACTTGATACTTTCTGATGATGAGCAAAGGGATTGAACAGTGTGGTTTTAGTACAGCAGTCATGCACTCCCAGCTATGTGAACTGAACTCAGAGAGGTAATGGACAGCTGAATTTTTGACTGCTGTTTGATAGTTGCTGTTAGGCAAAGATCAGTAATTGTTGGACTTTAGTAGCTGATTTGTTGTTTTTCTATTAGAGCAAGTGAATAATTTGTTAAGTTTTGTTCTCTAGAGATAAATGTTTGTCATTGCATATTTGGGGTTTTTCAAATTCGTTTTTGTTAAACATGGTATAAAGCAATAATGTGGACTTGTACTGTACACGATGGGTTTATTCCAGGGATAAATCCACATGAGTCAATGCTGATCCTGTAGAGCATGTTTTAAAACTGTTCAGTTGGACTTACCATCAGAGAAGAGAGAGTTGCTGCATGGCAAGGGTGTCTTTGCTGTGTTGCATGTATAGTTCCAAAATCACAGCTTGCTCTTTGGATCATCCAGAGAGACAGAGGGAGAGAAACTGCTGGGTATATAGACTGTGATTGCTTATTTTAACTCAATATAAAACATAAGAATACAAGTCTTCTGACAGCTTTAAAGCTCAGCAATCTCCAATATGTTGATTCTGCTATTCTATACATTTAATTTTCTTTTTAAAATGTATCATATTTCTCCAAGCAGTGATTTGCTTTTCAAATTATCATTGCCTAGCTAAGGCTTGTGTACCAGGTGCCATGTAAAAGCATGTTAAAAGTAGATAAAAGCAATTTATCCTGCCCTCTAATTAGAGATGTCTTGTCTTTACCACTGACAATAGCAGTATGCAGCTGTGGCAGAAGAGAGATAATAGCACCAGAGCAGAGAGAAATTAAAGATAGGTTATCATATGTTGGCTGATGTAGAGTGTCATCTCTCCATTGCATAGCTAAGATGGTCCTTAGGAAGAATACCAACTTAGCTCTTGGCCTGACTCAAGCAGATTTATTTTAGTTATTAAATCCAAGGTAGGGTTTTATTATAATGAGGCAAAGGGGGCAGAATAATAATGTCTCCATTAAATACACAGAAAGAGAATGTGACTCGCTGTGATTACTGTATCAATAAATACATGCACACCACATCCCAGGATGTGCTGGATCTTTATGAGGGTGGGACTGAGATTCATTTTCGCCCTGCATGGACTTCCTCTTCAGATGAAGTGAATGAGTGTTGGGGGGTCATACAATGGGACAGACGACTCAATGACATGTCTCCTGGATGATATAAAGGGTACCTTCAGTTCAGCAAGAGGCTCAAAATAAATGGGAAAAGGGTGGCATAAGCCTGTACAGATATTCTCTTTTTAAATCCTGGTACCTCAATATGTTACATACTGGGAGTCTGCACTGGAAAGATGATGTGATAAAAATGAAATCACCATCAGGGTTAGGACTGAGAAGTGTCTCAAGAACTGAGAATAGGCTTGATGTGAAAAACCCAGCAGGGAGAAACTGAGTGGAAGTGGAGCTGGATAGATGATCTGTGTTGGCTTTTGAAAGCCAGTTTCCTCACACTGTATCAATACTACTGGGGTAAGACTCCTAAGTCCTTACCACAAAACCATGGCTGCCAATCTCTTTGGGATTTAAAGAACTTGTCCTTTGTCTTCAGGAAGATGCTAACAAGGGAGTCATCATCCCTCTACTTCATCCAGGTTAGAAAATATCTAAGACCAAAATCAAAACTAATTTCTGAGGGAAAGCGTGCTTAATGGGCGGAAGTTGTGTTCAAGGCTGTGGTGGGGGATGAGATCATGACCAGGAAATGGGCTAGATCACACCACAATGCTCTGTACTCACGCAACCGTTGGCATATGTCTGTGCTTCAGAGTTAACTCATGGTCAGATCAGCTGGACTGTATCACATGGAACATTGTACTGAACAAGCCTTTCATGTCCTAGATCTTGACTGCATGAGATGGCACGTTATGCATCTTTCCAGTGTTCTAGGTATATGTACAGACATATAAAACCAAAAGAATGCATATTGAGGCCCCCAACAAAATCAATTTTAGTGTGTAGCATTCATAGTCACAATGACTTCTGAACATCTAAACAGACTTCCAGAATGAGTAATATTTGCATTGACATTACTTAAGTTGGGAAATAAAATATATGTTTAGAACATAATACATATAAAATCATGAGTCTCCCTCTATTGCTTTTGCAGTGTGATGCCTGAGAACAGTGCTTATCCCTCACCTCATGCCGTGGTATCGCAGGTACTTCACACTGAGAAGCAGAACTTTTTTTCAACTCTGACCTCTCTAGGTCCTGATTTAAGGGGAACGAGATCAAGATATACCCCTCTGCTTCTCTTATTATATCAGATACAGACAAAGTATAAGGCTTGCTGACTTATTTAGTTGTATTTACACATTTTAGTAATACCACTTGCAGTACTTGAAAATTTCTCCAAAGATCTAATGAGTAATACTTCAGTACTATTGGGCAGAGTTGGAGAGGAAGGTACAGAAAAAAATCAATTTAACTGATTTAACTGGTACGTTCTTTGACCTGACTAGATCCCATCAGGGGTTAACAGTGATCAGAATAATTCTATATTAAACAGAATGCTGATGTTACCTCTGAGTATAAGCAATTCCTGTATCTCTTATACGGATATCGTCACTGAAGAGAACAGGAGATAAAACTAGTCTGCGTACTCTGAAGTGTGGTACTCACAGAAACAGAGAACGATTTTAGATTAAATCTGAGCTTTGTTTTCTGTTTTCAGAGAATTGGAATTTAAGTGCTGAAATCAATGAGTTCATCCATTCCTATATTGTCAGTGTAATGCAGAGAGTACATTTGAAGGTCTTAAAATTGTATTTATGTAGCATCTGAATTATTGCAAAATTTCACTCTGTAATTTTAGATTTATATCCTGTGGTTCTAAGCTTTTCAAATCCTTTTCTGACTTTATAAAAATAATTTTGCAAGATGCCTAGTGGGATTACAGTGTGTACTGCAGGACCATAGCTAGGCTTTCTATTAATGACCTCATGCTGCTTCTCACTGTTACTGGGGAATTGTTCAGTTTCTCCAGGACCACAACATCTTCATGGTTTAAACAGCAGAGTTGGATCACTGATACTGCTATACCTGTTAGGTTATGTTGCTTAATGGATGTAGGGGTTTTTTAGGCTACTGTTATTTCTTTTTTTTTGCTGAGTAAATCTGTGTTTGTAAAGTTTATGATGCTGGCAGCATTAGGAGTGGAAGTCTCACATGTGTCTAAGCCACAAACACTGTGAATTGCTGTAACCCTCTGAGATATCATGCTTTCCATAGGTTCCCTGCCTCTTAAAATTAGTTGAGCATATGAGATAATTACAGTTCACCCTCTCACCCTACCAATTAAATGACTGCTGGTGTCACCATGTTTCCTCTTGAAGCCACCACATCTTTATAATGCAGGTCAAATGCTGCAATAGCAGGGGAAGAAGGAGGAAAGAGACAGGGGATGTATCATGTGAACTGAGTGAAGTGATGCACACAGTTGCCTCTAGCATGGAGGTAGCTTATGGAAAAGGTCTCTTTGGCACTGAACTTTCAGGGAGAAGATGAAGGGAGGGACAAGGGAGAACCTCAGGTGAGGGAAAAGATTGCAGCAACAGAGAAGTCAGACAGACAAGGACAAGCCTGAAACTAGGCAGAAAGACTAAGCAAGCAAAGGCTGCAGGACATTTGGTGCTCACCACCTGGGGAGGCTGAACTCCCATGAAGCGGATGGAGAGTGGATAAGTGGGCTCACAGGGCACTGGGGGACAGTGGCCAGAGGCAGGGAGGTGACATGGAGGCCCAGTTGGAGAGCAAATATGTGGAGGTGGAGAAGAGAGGGAAGTGGACTTCTGATGGAGTGGTGGCACAACAGTAAAGCAAAGGCAGAAAGCTAGAGGCAGAGAAGAATGGGATAAACTTACCCAGTTGACTCAGTGGCTGAGAAAGGGAAAGGAAAATGGGGCTATATTCTTAGGCCGGGACAAATGATCCTTGGTGCACAACAGGGACAAAGCTTTGTGCCGCCTTAACAATCCTTGAACTGGCAGTGTGTTACTCAAATACAAACCAGCTTCTAAAGATGGGGTCAGCAGATGTTTGTCTGAGGCTGCCTCAACCTTCTGTCACATCAAACTTGCCACAGAAACACAGTAGGCAACTTCTTACAGTAAGTGATTGCTGAGACAGTAAAATAGCTGTGACTTTCCTGACTCCTTTACTCCTTTTCTAGATCTGTCATGGGTGCTTCCACCAGGAAAGGGCCTGGATTTCTGGGCTATAGTGACTACAGAAGGGGCTGAAAGAGAGTGGATCCTCCTGCTAGTACCAGTCCCTACCCCTACCTTCCCCTTGCTCATAGTAGCAACTGGAATAGCAAATTTTCTTCCACATTGGCACCACTCTGCTGCTTCCAGTCCTAGGACCATTGGTTAGCCCCAAGGACCATCTGAGTAGCAAAACCCAGCTTCACCTACATTCTGAGAAGACATAATCCAGTTTCTGCCCATTTCTGTGCTTCTTACAGGGGCTGTGAGAACATGCTCCTCAGATTGGAAGAGAAACCTTCCCTGAGCAGCAAAGCTACCTTTGTGGTTATTTCTTGTCACTGACATGGCACAAACAGAAGGAGCTGAGCTAGTTCACAGGGGCCATCATCAATAGGGATCGGAGTTTTGTAATTGCCAGCAATTTGCTTTCTTCTGTCTAGAATTCAAAAGCAGATAATTTTGGATGTGAGAGAAGATGACACTGCCAGTATCATGTATATATTTACACTTTCAATGTATATATTGAATCTGGTAATGAAGAGTCTAAACTGGTGGCTCTAGCTCCAGCCTTGGCTCATGTTGTGGATTTGCATTAATCGCTGAAGTCTGGTCTTTTAGAATGGAGCATGTGCAAATTGCAGACACCTTTGCAGGGCTAATTGGGAATACAAACAGGATAACAGCTGACCAGAGATACATTGGAGCTGCTTGGCTTCATGCACAAGCAGCTAACTTGTATTTGCAGTTCCAACAACTGCACACTTATCAGGTCTAAGACTTCATTTTTCGTAAGTGGGAGGCAAGACTTTCAAAATTGGATGCTTAATACCATGGTTTAAAAGTACTTAGAAGGTAGCAACTAGTTGGCTGGAGTGGTGGGCTTTGAGGTTAAAATAATTTGTATTCATAAAATATTTTAGACCTTTGCATAGAAGTGTAAATTTTACAGAGCAAAGATATATATGTAATTGGTGAAGTGCAGTAGTTTTGTGCACAGAATATTTTATTGAGCTCTCTAATGGACTAGGTAAATGGATTGCCCCATAAAAAGTTTACCAAGGCAATAAAAAGATCAAAGACATTTTTCACATTGCATCTCAAAACATCTAAACCACTGAAGTTTAAGAGTTGTAATGTGACCTTCCAGCCTTGGAAAACTTGTTACAATGACTAATTGTCCTGCTTTGCACTTTCAAAAGGTGATGACTGTATAGAACTTGAGATCTAAAGAAGAATAGGAGTGAAGTGTATGAGTGAGAGAGAGGCAGAAACCAATTCTGTAAACAGCCAAAGGCAGAAAGTTGTAGACACAGGCTATAATTAAGGCCTAATGAAAGAAGAATAGGCATGACATAAACAAAGGGCAGAAGAGTTGGTTAAAACGGGAGGATGTAGAATAAAGAGCACATATAGAACAGTAGAAATGGTGGAATATTATGAAGAAAGCAAACTATGTGTGTAGCTCCTTTACATTGCAGGAACTATAATCAACACTTCCTTGAGATCATATATTTATTTTGCTCACAGCTTCATCATCTAGGAGATAAACAGACATGCTAATTGCTAGCTAACAACATTTTTATCATGTGCATCACAGCATTACTGTCCTTCACCCCGGTACTGTTACATGTCCATTTACAGTGAGTATATGAGCTGGCAATACATGTGAAGTATAAGACTGTGCAGCCATATGGAGGTACAGAGCTCCAGGTTGGGACAGCTCAGTGGTCAGCAGCTTTCTTCTGCTGTTTCTTGGGAGGGAAGCCACCTACATCAGGATGCTCCGTCACCAGTCCACGTTCCTGGTATGTAGCACTCATATTCATACACAGGACGCTGACACAGGCTGTGGGGCTGCTCAGAAGTAGCTCGTGACAGACCAAGCTGATGGGCTCATCGGCAGAAAGGAGCGGATCACTGCACACCACTGACCTGATGGCACCGCAGAGGGAGTCCTGAGCACAGAGGGGCTCATGGGGCTTTTCTCGCCAGGCTCTGTTTTTCCTCCACAGCAAGCAGCCAAGCAGCAGCATGGGCACAGAAGGGTGTTAGAGCTGCTCCTGGACAGTATGGGAGAAGTGAAACCATTTTTCTTAAGGTTCCCAGAAAGAGATTGGCATCACCCAAAGTTTGGTCCACAGTTCCCAGAGCTGTTAAATGCTGACCATCTTCTGCAATGCTCTGCGCATCTTCTGCAAGCTCCGAGCCTCCTCAGCTCCCCAGGGTTTCAGTGAAAGCCAAGAGTGCTCAGTACTCCTTAACAAAAAGCACCCTGAAAAGTCAGGCTCCTGGATGTAGTAAGTGCCTCTCGGGCAGTAGTAGGTGTTCCTTCTGTCTGCTCAAGCATGCTTATGTGTTCAACAAATCATACATAATCATGTCAAATTATTAATATCTCGTGAAATTTCTGGAGTGCTTTGGGAATATTTTCCTAATGTTTTATGCAAACTACTTTGCTTGTTTCTTTGAGAGCCTTTATTGGCTTATTGAACCACTGATCATTTTCAGGACAAAATTAACGTATTTAATATATAAAATCTATTGGTCCATGCAGCAGGAGTTGTAATTTTTTTCAAAAAATTGAGCGCATTTCTTTGTCCTGGAGGAAAGACCACACAGGCTTCAACCAAGTGAAAACAGCTGTGTATAGTCTCTGGTACTTGCTTTGTAAGATCACATCTGTGTGGTCAGCATGTGCTGCAAAACTGTGAGAAGGCTATTTATAGATCAGCTGTTTAGATGTGGTGATCTGTCTGAAAACGTCAGTAGCTGCTCTGTTTGTTCACTTGATCATCACATTATATTTGGTCCAATTGTTAAAAAAAATAGCTTGAAATGCAGATATGGTTTTTGTTTATTCTCCATCTCTCAGTGTTCTCTAACTGCTGGTCGGCCAGAATATTTTCCAACTTTCCAGTCCTACTCTGGGAATGACATGAAGGGTGCGCATTCTGCTTTGCTTGTGAAATTCAGTAACCAGAAGGTCTGTATAATGCCTGCTTCCTACTTAATTTCCATTTAGCCTGTAAGTGTCAGGAGTTTTGTGTTGCACAGGCTCTGTGTTCCTGCAGAGAATAATGCTTAGCATGTGTATCCAAGGTGAGTTTCCATTGTAGTCTATCAGATTGCATCAGACTTTCAAAGAAATTCAGTTCTGGGACTGAGTATTTCCAGAGCTTTGGCTGCCTCCTCATATCTAATGAGAATACCTCATGTACTTTATTAGATAACTGCCTTGAGAAATATTTAATTTTGCAGGATCTCATTTTTGAATAGACATTACACTGCTGAGGTTGTGTGATAAAAAGTTTTAAATGGATAATGGGTAGCATAGACTTGTGAAATTGCCCCTGAAAAAGTGTTCTTTTTTCAGGTCTATTCAGTTGAGAAATATTGGATGTAAAGACGTCTGGTTTTCGGTCCCCATTTTAACAGAGATGAGAAAAAGCCAAGTGGAAGAGCTGCACCATTATTATAGTTTGCAAATTGATGCGGTCGCTCTGTTGTTTCCCATGTCGTGGTTCAAAGGTGAACACACAGAGTTGTGTCACGCAAGGTGACAGAAGTCATACATTCAGAATGTGCATAGATGTGCTGAGAAGTTGCTTGAGTGTTTCTTCATTAATTGATAGACCAGTATAACGTGAGGATGAAATAATGAAGGTATCCTAGCAACTATATTTTCATAACAACCACGGCCTGTAATATTGCAGTGAATGCCAGCCACATTTTGTTAATTCAAGAGGGTGAGAGCAGATAATTTTAACTAATAAAACTTAGCAGCAAACTCCTAACGCAGAAATTTTATAAGCCCCGTAGTATGGGCACCATCACTACAGTTTCACAGAGCTTTCACAGTTTCCTAAACCTGAAATTATGAACCAGTTCTAGGTGTTGTAAAGGTGATTCTTATGCTATTCTTATTTTGTAACAGAAGCATGCTTTTAGACCAAGACCTCCTGTCCTTGCTACTAACAGGGAAAAACCTGATAAAAGGGAAATGTTTCCTGTTGAGGGGAACTCTTTGGTGACACCTGACCCTGTTACCTCCTGTGTGTGACCCTGTTACCTCCTGAGTGTCCTGCAGCCCCGCTCCCCGCGAGCGAGGCACCGGGGCAGGGCACAGCCTGCCCGGGAGCAGGCAGGGCAGCACGGAGCTGGGGATTTCTGTCGCTGTGCCAGCAACACACACGTGTGTTGCACAGTGGCAGTCTAACTTGTTCCTGGGCCAAGCAGCTGTCATTTAAAGAGCAACAAATGGTTTGCTGTAGAGCAGATGGAATGGAGAATTGACCCTTTAACTTATTTGCATGTCTGTGTATATAAAGACAAGATTCATAAAAAAATAAAGAGTGAAAAAAAAAAACCCAAGAAAAGCTTAAGATACCCAGGTTATTCCATGTGCAAAATGGCAGAAAAAATAAACTGAGTCTTTCAGCTGGTGTAATTCAGGTTAGCTTCACAAAAACTTATGTTGCTACAGTGGATTTCTGCCAACTTATACCAGCTGATGATCTGGCTGATTATGACTGTTAATTTGTTTGTGACGTCTATAATGCCTTCTTAGACATTTCAGCTCTGGAGATGATTTGTTGGATTCCACATGCACTGGGATGATTATGAATTTTTATGTTCTGAGCAAGCCAGGTCAAACCACTGCTGCAGGCTTTCCCTGTCAGTGCGTTCCATCAAGACATTTCCTTTTGCAGTTCAGCCAGGGTGTACTGGCATGCAATTGCCAGCCAAATTTGGAGGAAGCGGATCCCTCAGGTCTCTGCAAAAAATCTTCCTGGGATGAAGCCCAGCATTGCATTCTGGTGTGTGTCTCTTAGATGCATTCATCAGCACAGACGGGGGGTCTGTTTTCTGTGGCAGAGCAGGAATGGAGGGATCCCAGACCCATGCCAAGACCACATCTTTTCCACAAACCACCATGTACCTTCATCATCATTACTTATTTAAAAACATGACAAAAGTGGCATCAGTCTGTGGACCAGATCACGAGATGTGACTCTGGCTGTGGACTACAGTGTAGGAGCTGCTGTCGTAGACTTCTTTATGAATGAGCAGAAAGTTGGGGAATTGTCTGCAAGGTATGTTTTCTGTATTGGATTATCTCAGAATTTGCATGTTTTGTAAATACTTAGCAAATAATTTAATTGTGGGAGGTACAAACAGGCTACTCTCTCTGAAACTGATTTGTGGATGAGGCAGATATATGGAGACAACCCACATAGTCCTATTGGGGTCCAACACATATCATATACACATCCCAGAGAACCTGTAGAAAGGGTCACAGCACACACAAGGAATCCTTGCAATGGTAAGAAACATATGTCTCATTTAGTCTATGCACAGCTCACGTGCTAGTTGGCATGTTATTGCCACTGTCACAGCCTATCCAATTTAAGAGTTATGAAGAAGAGGAAAGGAGATTTTTTTTTGCCACTAAACATCCATGATAGCTTTTTTGGTGTGCTGCATGAATACTGGAGACAGCTTTCCCACACTGCTGAGAGAATACTGGTGCAAATGTACTCACAAGTCAATATTAAAATGAACGGTCGGGCACTTTTGCTTCTTTTGCTTTCCACAAGTACTTCCTTAACATAGAACGTAATACACATAGAAATATACAAAAGGGAGGATTCGAACCCAGTCTAAAGGTGGGATTCTGCCACATGCAGTAGCTGAGATGGGATTTCATAAAGGCACGAAGTTCCTCAAACATAAGTCTTACATTGTGTAAAGGCAGGGATGTTGAGCAGGTCAGGCTCAACATGGTATCCTGTGAAACTGGACATGCTAAAATTGACACTAGGAATTTCTGGTTAATTAGAGAAGCCAAAACAACACTTACCCAAGTTAAAATGTATATCTTCTGTATGGACTTTACTCATTCTCGGTGTAGAATTGCTAACTATGACAGTTTTCACAGACGAGACTTCCTAAATTTGCATCTGTTATTTTCACACCTTCTTGCAAACATATAGAAATTTTATAATCTTGTAAGCTAAATCATGGAAAACCTACTACACTTAGCAATTTGCCTTTGCATCATTGTAGTTTGATGTAACTTATTTTCCTGTTTTTCTTTTTATATTCTTTGCTATGACGAAAAATGAATTATCATATGTATTTTAGGACCTAAACCATGTGTTCTGAGAACTCCTCCTTTATTTCTGTATTTCTGTACATTTTAGGGTGCAGCTTTTTGTTTTAGCCAAGCCATATTACGCTTGGGAATGTTTACCTCACAAACCATTTTGTCCAACTTTTCTTTTTTTTTTAGCTTCTATCATTCTCTAAAAAAATGTAGAGTGCAACTATGTTTTTTACACTATTTTGAGCTTGATGAAAACCAGTGTGCAAAGTTTAGACCATTAGCTGAGGCAATGGCTGAGCCATTGGAGGTCATGGCTGAGGACCTGTGGAGGACGAATGACTTCCAGGGGACGGAATAGGGCCAGGGCTGACCCTGAAAAATTAGAGCCATCAGCATAACTTCATGTCTTAGAAAAAGTACTTAAGCCTACACAGGAGAAAATGCAAGTACTTATTTGCTACATTATTGGTTTTTAAAGGCTGCAGTCATTTTATTTGAATCAATTCTCTTGAAGTATATTGGATTTTAATTTTTTTTTAGCTTTTTTTGTGTGGTGTTTTCTTTCAGACTTTCCTCAGAGGGGAGGAAGAAACACTGAGGAGAATAGCTGATTTGTCTTTCTCTTCCTAATGTAGACTTTTGGAGTCCTTGGCGCCAACTCAAATGTAATTGTTTAAAATTTGCTCTTCTCCAGTAATAGTCAAACGCGTATTTTCTAATACAAAAATTACCGATACAAGACATCCCTTCTCAAACTGCTGTTCCAAGTAAGTAACCCTGCAGCTAGTTTTAATGTCGGAAAGCTTCCAGTCTTAGTGGTGGCGCTAACAACTGAACCCTCCTTCTCCCCCTAGCGTTTGTGATACCGTAGTTTGTTAAAGAATATAATTTATTTTTTATTTTTATTATGTACAAATAAAGCAACATTTTATTTGGAAATTAATTATAGTAGAAATATGTAACACTTATGCTTAATGCTTGCAAGGTTGTGTTTTGTGGCTGTTAAATTGTTTCCTAAACATAATTGTTAATGCTAGATCAACGCACCAAATGTTTTTGTGAGGCTGAGCATCCTTATCTTTTAATCTGAAAGATTTTATAAGCCATTTTTATTTTGTTGTTTTGCAAAATGGAAAAGGGTTATTAACACTTAAAATATGTGAATGGAATAATAATGTTGATCTGTTTACAATACATTTCATCACAAAGTGCTTAACAGAGAGAGAAAATAAGTTAGAGAAAAAGATTGTGCATATTTTAACAAGTATAGATTATTCCTTCTTATTTTATCCAATCTGTTTTTAAAAGTTCCCTTATTTTGGTATTTATTAACATAATTTAAATGTCTAACAGGTCCATTCCTAAAGTACTGTATAGATTTTGGGGTGAAATTCTAGCCAATGCCAATTTTTGCAATATTTTTAATCAGTGAAGATGCTATGCTTGCTGAGACACACTGTTTCCCTGAAAATCTGTCTTAACAGAAAAAGAAAATTGCTCAAAATAAAACCAAAAGCACAGATATTGAATGATTTGCTCACAGCTGTGAAGGCATCAGCTGAGTTGGAAAGCAAAAGCTGGTCTGCCCCCTGCACAATAGCGCAGTGCCCTATGCAAGTTTGCTCTTTACAGCTCTTTTAGAGGGACCCTTGGCACCCAATTAGAGATGGTTGAGCAGCTGATGGGTTAATTTCTGCAAAAAGCTGTGAATGAAGTGGTTTTCCTCCAGAAGTCTTCTACAGGTTGCCAAAGGACTGATCTATGCAGCCCTTTTCGAGCAAAGCCATGTATGAACATGAACTTGTCACTTTGTTGATTTGTGGCTAAACTGAAGAACTGGAAAAATACTTCTGTAGGTGGCGGTGGTTTCTCACCCCTGTCTGACTCACTCTGAAGACAGTTTCAAACAATAATGTGGACATAGGGAGAGACAGGGACCCTGTGAGATGGCTGCACTCAGAAAAAGGCGCTTGCTATAGTGACTGTATTTTATTTCCCAGTGAAACAGAAAATAATGTAATGTGAAATGAAATCATGTCCATAACAGGGAGTGAAGCATCTTGCCCTTTGATGGCTGCAGTATAAGGCAGATGGCCTTCTCTTGCAATGGGTGATGGGTGTTGGGACCAGCCACAGGAAGGGCAGGGAAATGAACCTGAGACTTCTGTGCTGCCTCGAGCCATCAGGCTGATGGGCAGCTGCTCAGAGAGGACACACAGAGTTGCTACTGACCACTCTAATGCGGATAAGGTCCCCACTAAACAAATAAACATTATTGTTGACAAAGTCATCAGAAAACAAGACGAAATGCTGGTATGTTTTATCTGCTTCCCAAAGCTCCCACGCCTGTTTGGGGTAGGTTGTACACTTCTTATTTCTTCCAGGGAGGCACCTGGCCTGCCCTGGTTTGGGCACTGGAAGTGTAATAATTATGACATGAAGTCTTGACATCCCCATATTGCTGAGCTGCTGGTAGATATCCCTCTGTAAACTAAATCATGAGGCCTTGAAATTAATTTATATTTTGAGCTGCAACTGCTGTGTAACATGATACACTTCAGCTGGCAGATGCAGAAGATGCTGGTGTGCCTCTAAGTAGAACCTGAAAGCACAGAGAAAGCCCAAGTCGGGTTGTCATCATTCCAGTGTTCGTGAGTTTTAGAAGGACCTCTGCTGTTTAGTGTTGCTTTTAATGACACAGGCTATATGTCTCAGAGGTGTACTTCTCCCTCCCTCCTTTCATGATCTTCCTATGTGATCTAGGGCATGTTTCTGGGTGGTTAGGGTTATGTTTCCTTCACTTCTGTTCTTTACAGTTGCTATGTTTTGCAATGTTTTATGATGAGAGGAAAGGGGGGGAAAAAAAGGACAGAGTAAAACTGTAAATGACTGATCAGCTTCCAAACTGGGAAACGATCTGGCAGCCAGCAAATCCTTTTTTTTTTTTTTTTACTGCTTACACTTTCCTTTAGTTTTTGCTTTAGTTATTAATAATAAAAATAATAGTAGGAAAACAGCTCTGAAGGTTTTGATTGCATGCAACATTTTCAAATGCCCACTGGCACTATAAACGTCTGACTTCTGACTTGGGAATAAACTTTCTAGGATATAATATCTTTGACATTCTGTATTTCAGTCTTCCCATATTATAAAGCCTTTCAAAAGGCACTAAGACACTAAGACATAAGGTTTGGTGAATTGACTGGTGTCTTTTTTCAGCTGTTTATGATATTGCAAAATCCAGTGTGTCGTCTGAATGCTCACAGTGGGAATAAACATTTGAGTAAGTGTAGTGATTTTTTCAAAATACCAAGACCATATGCTGCTAATGCAAATAATATTGCCTAAGATTTCCAAACAGTTTGGGCACCCAAATCCCATTAAAAGTGATTCACCTTACAAAACTTTTGTTATCCTATCCTGGCTTGTGGCTTGTGGCAGAATTGTGATAGACTGAAACAAAAAAATGCAAATTCCTGAAACAACCTTGGAAGAATTCTGAGATTTATGATGCTGGAACTGCAAGCAAGTTTAATACTCAAGTTATTGTTTTCTTTCATTGTCCTATGAGATGCTAAATACAGCAGTACAGCAACTTGCCTTAGCCCAAAACCCATCAGTGTATTTCCACCCTCTGTGGAGTTTGATGTAAATTTTATGTTAAACTTTAATTTTTGAGTGCTGTTGCAGTGCCAAAACAGGCATGGGTGAGTTTCCTGCTGAGCCCCAGCAGGTCCCAGATAAGACTCCCATGAAGTCCTTGAGAGATATTTCTGTCTCAAAGCCCTGAGAACTTTTGCTTATGAATTAAGAAAATGTGAGAATTTATATTTTTGGTGATACGATTTCTTTATTTGTTATTAGTACCTCTCCAAATTTACCTGTCTCTGCAACCTCTGCCAAAACACCTCTCCAGCAACAAAGCATGGAATTTTTTTTACTCGGGATAGTTTTACACGGCAACCCAGAGGCTCTTTTTTTCTGTCACGTAGGAGCTCCACGTTATACGTGCAGTTTATTCTCTGTGACATGAAACAAGAACAGGAAAAACAGGAGGAGAGGAGCAAAGAATAAGACACATTCTAAAGAAATTTTAGGTTCAGTTGCATGTACCCTCAGAAGAACAAAGATCAATCCCAAAGTCATGGCTGGCAAAAAGACACATACCAATCACCAGGCATAAAACTGAGTTCTGACAACACATTAAAATCTCTGCCAGTTTAAAGATGGAAAGGCACTGCATTAAAAAAAATCATTATAAAGTTATATACAGAAGCATAGCATCATTTGCCGAGTGTTCTGCTGCTGTGCAGTAGAGTTTTGGTTTGTTTTGCAGAAATTGTGATTGGTACAATTTTTGAAGAGCACCTAATCAAGTGAGCTACCTCCTCATTTGCTAATGGATACATTTATCAGGCACCAAAATCAAGATCATAATCACAAGTTCTTACTTTACACAAAATATAAACACTGCTAAAGGAAGTACATTAGGAGTCCCAATTAGAATTTTGGAATAATTGTTTTTGGCTCAGTGGCTTAATGTAAATGAATGTTGGAAATTGTGTCATCCTGTTAATTAAATTTAATAATATTTTTTTTTTTGGCAAGAGACTCCTATCCCCCAAATCATCCAAAACCCTAGCAAGTCCCAGCTATTCCCAGTGTTTTGTTCCAGAGGACAGGCACTTTCTCTTCAAGGCAACTTCTCTCTCAGAGAGAACTCGGACAACTGCCTTCCTCTTTAAGATAATTGTAACTGTCTACCAAAGAGATAGCTTTATTAATTCCTCAGAAAATAATACATTAACACTGTAACATGAAAAACGCTATAGATATGCCAAGTATTATTTAAAAAAGCCAAGTATTATCAAAAACCCAAGCAGATATGCAATGCAAAGGTATAGAGAGATTGTAAACAATAGCAGCAGTTGAACCCAGGTAAGAGATTGTTTCAATGGTACTTTATTATTATATGTTAATGCATTACTTAGTAAAATCTCATTTTTATCCCCTGCTCAAAGATCCTGCAGTGGGAGTCGTGTAGCTTTGTCATTAAATTCAGCAGTTTGCCTGTGCTCAGAGAAGTGCAAATAGGAGCTGTGTGAAATTGCCGTCACAGGAAAGAAGCAGGACGAAGTGGCTTGTGTTCAGTGTTCTGGGCTGGGGAAAGACTCACAGCGACGGTGCCCCTCCCTGGCTGCAAACTGACTTAAGGTTCTCTGCATCACGCTGCAACCACTGCCAAAGAAAGTCTGTGCACAAGTTTAGTTGTATTTGTGTGCTCAAACCAAATCCTAGGCGGTAATGCCTCCCTTAGCGCCTGCACTAAAGTGAAGTTTGTGTCTTGTAACTTCAGCGAGAACACTCCTACCTGGATCCTTTGACTAAATCTATGGAGATCTGAGATGTGACTGGAAATGATGGAGTAAAAAGGAGGCAAATCTTCATATGAAGGCCAACCAAGTAAGTTTGCTTCTGGAGTGTATTGAACACAATGGAAAAAGCTCCCATTTGTTCCAGTCTGCTTTTTCCCAAGGTTCTCAGCTTTTTTCTTTTGATTGTATTTTAAAATGGTAAGAAAACTCAATGACTAACTCAAAGAAGTGATAATAGATGTTCTTGCATTATAATAGTGTGTAGTATAATGTCAATACTGACAACCAAATTTATATTTGTACAAGCTTTGTTTTTAGAGTTTCTTGGGGGGAAATGAAAAAAGGCTAATTTCCATTTTACAAGTACTTATAGGTATAATTTAATGTATTTCCTTTTGAATACAAAACTTTTTTGTTTTCAGTAGTTCTGTTTAAAAGTTATCCTGTTCATCTGTGCTATTCACTGTGTGTAAACTTTTCTTTATAATCATTCCACAACAGAATATATTTACCGTCATTCAATCAGCTGGACACTCGTAACAGTGCTGGTATAAATCACCCTGTACTGATGACTGTTTCCTACAAAATCGTCAAATACTTACAGTTCAGGGTTATGACACTCTTGAGAGATTTACAGCCACACAAGACTGTGGAGAACCAAAAGGAGTCAAGGATGACAGTCCTGCTTAGGTGATGAAGCATAAAAAAGTTTCTCAATGCTGTAGACTTATTAATCACAAACAACACTTCCTAAATCAGATGTTTTTAAAGATTAGGAAAAAAATGCTCCAAGTAATTTCTTTCTTCTCTTATGGTGCCCAGCACAGACAAATAGTATTGTTTAGTAAAAATAAAGACATTTTTAATGCTGTTTTGTGTACTGTAGTTGAATTCTAAGCCCTGTTCAAAGTAACATGAGCAAATCATGTGTAAAGATTGTCAGCTGGCAAATACCGTCAGTCACCATCTTCCAATAGAATAAATATATTTAAAGAACATGGATGTTAAATGTATGCTATGTACTAAATCTACTTAAATAATATATGTCGTCTACTTAAATAATATATGTACACACATATTAAATTCTTCCCAGCACAACATAAAACCTAAATGAAAGTATAAATCTTGGGTTTTTTCTATATGAAATGCTATAGTATTAAATTAATATAGTAAGGTCTATACCAGCTAATGAGATTGAACATATTATCATAACAATAATTTTTAAAATCTCCTAAATATAAATCAATTCATCTCATCTTAATCCAATATCTTTCCCTGTCGGGTGCATTTAGTTTCTTTTATTTGCTTCGGATTTCCAGATAACTGCCGAAAAGGTAAAAAGCCTGACCTGGGAAATTTTTATCTAGGCAAGCCAGTCTAAAATCAAAACAAGAGGGAAAGAAATCTTAGTGGAATGATTAATGTCATTCAGCAAGGTTTCAATGAAAATAGATCGGTCAAAAAATTTTGACAAATTCACAAATTGGATTGATAAGGAAAGTGTGTTGAAATAACAAATACCTGTAAAGAATCTGGCTTAACCTCCCATAATATTTTGGCATAATACAGTATATGCAATACATACAGCAAGTATTATACAGGGTAAGCCTAGCTACCAGCAGAATGTAAAATGCAATTGTAAATCAAAATCATTGTCCAACAAGAGGTTTCTAGTTGGTCCCTCTGGGATCTATTCTCTGTCAGCACACGCTATCCTTGGTGGTGGTAGAAAAATGATATAAAGTCATTGCCAGTAAGATTAGCAAATGATTAAAAAGTATAAGGTAAATAGAAAATAATGGCAGGGACTGATAAGATATGCCAGGTTGACTTGCTTGGGAAAATGAGCTCTTTGTAATACAGCTGAATTTCAGGTCATGCTTCTAGGAACAGAGAATCCCATCTTAAAACAGGATTTCCTCCTGGAAACCTGAGACTCTCTTTGGACTAGGAAAAATGGAGGGGATATTAGTATAACCAGCCACCTCTACATGAACTACCAGCATGATGTAAAGCTGCTTTCGGGTATGAGAACTGCAAATAAGATGTTACTGTATTGATGGCTGTACTGTGATTAATGCTGCATGTGGCATCCCAGTATTGCTGACTGTGCTTCGAAAGAAAACTGGCAAATTTGAAAAGATTTGGAGAATCTGTATGAAGTTAGTCTGGGAGCTGGAAGAGTTCTGTACTGCAATGATTGTTAGGAATCCAGAACCTCTTAGCATAGCCAAGGCAATTTTAAGGAATTACTTTATATCTCAAAATAACAATGAGAAATATGAGTGAATATAAAAAATGGCGCAATTATTGCAATTCGCTAGCCACTGGCTAAGCCAGAAGTACAGCTTTTAGGTAAGAAAACACCTTATAGAATTCAAGGTTGTGTTTGTCATTGCATTTTCTTTCACATGCATGCTTTTAAACCAGGCTTAAAAAGTGTGTTTACCAATGTACCTGAAAAAGGGTGAGGGCTGACCCAAGACTTCACCAGTAGGATTGTTTACCTCCTTCTAAGCTACCTCTGCCTGCAGAATCAATAGCCGTTTTCTTGGGCAAGAGGCTCAGGAGCAGGGCTGTGCTGATGCAGTGCTCTGAGCTTCTTCCAGCTCCCTGGTCTTGTTGCATTAAGTCTTGGCTCCCTGGTTTTGCTGTCTTAGCTCCTTGGAGACTACACTGGATTGCCAGGTTCAGTGTCCGTCTTCAAAGGTACAGCAACTCAAATACAGCCCTGTCTTAATGCCCTAGAAAATAATTAATTATATAATTAATATATTTTGTATATAATAATAAAGACGTCTATATTTTAAGTTTTTGTTCTTTGATCAGATTTTGTTTGTTTGTTTGTTTTTTAATATTCAGTGAGGCTGACAAAAGCCTAATTCATTTTCATGCTGTAAGGAACATAGACTTTGAAGACCCAGGTATAGTAAAGACTTAGGACAGCAGTGACAGGAAAGAAAGCTTTTTGACTGGTAAACTGGGTGACTGTACATGAAGTCATGGAAATAAAAACAAGAAACATATGTATGCATGTGCTTAAGTCCCTAAGGTGTTTCCATAACTGGACCATTCTACAAAAGCTTTTTCAATATGTTTCTTCATGATTCTGTCTTCAAATGCCATCTGACCTTAATAAAACTGCCCTGGCTGCATTACAGGGCATAATGTACTGTTCCTAGTGGTCTCTTACAAACAGCAGTATTTTTATAGTGTTCTCTGATAATCTTTCAGAGCTGAGCCCAGTTCCTGATAAATTGGTGTTATTCTCCCAGGTTGATTGTGAGTAGTTATTAAATATGTAACACGGTGTAAAACATGACCAGGAGTTTATGTGTGGAAAATTTTAGACAAAGTGTGAAAGTTTATCTTTGAGTGGAGAAAAATTATTCTTCCTTCATGTAGTTTTTTTTAATAGGACCCACTAATGTTAATGAGGAGAAAATCCTGTGTGTATTCCAGAGAGTCTGCTTTTTAAATGCTCTGATTTTATGAAAATATTTACAATAATCATGATTGTAGGTTTGGTGCCATCAATTAAAAGAGGGTTTTGCACTATTTTTCTTGTTTTCCTGGAACTTTTTATTGTTTGCTTTCTTCTGTTGTGTGATGTTTCTTTCAGAAAGTGTTTTACATAATAAATTCCTGAATAAAATAAAGTGGTATTCTATTGCTCCATATTTTCCCAAGAAATGGCATTAAAAATAATATTAAAATTCCACTATCAGATACCTCAGTTTGATGGTGTTCACCTCTAAGGATATTGTTTTAGCCCAATAGAGATGCTCAAATTAAAATTAATAGTATAACAGCCCATGCAGTGCTTATGTTCACAGAACAAACAGGCTGTATTTGTGACTTCATTATTTGTAGGCGTTTCAGTATTTTTCTGTCCCACGTTTGCTGAGGGTTTAAATCTGCAGTGAAGAAGAGAAGGAATTGTGCAAAAATTTAACCCCAAATTCAGTTTCTTCTGCACAGCCTTTACATTTGTTCTTCCTGGCAGATCTGAGGCAAGGCTTGCATAGGTAGCTAGAAATCTCTGTGCCAAAATGATGCAGAACCTACTAGTCAGCAAGAGTCAGCAACTTGACTATACTTATGTAAAACTCTACGCGCACACTTCACAGATCATCTCCTTTCTGTAAAGGTCTTTTTTGCTGCCACTTCATATGGAAAAAGTTTACTGATTCCACAGCTGGTGAGATAGGGCCTGTGAATGCGTACCACTTTGTCTTTTTTGTTGCTTTTGTCTTTTCGCATTGTAAGTGTGTAACTAATATGCTGCTCAGCCTCAGCCCTCCTGCATTAGGGCTTTTTTCCTCCCACTAAATATCTCTTCGGAGTGTTTTCTCACAGGTATAACGACTTGCATTTTTCCAGCTTTAATCTTATTTCCTTGTTCCTCTTCCTGACTGCTTGATGTCATTTTAAGTATTTTTCCTCACTAGCATTAGCAGTTCCTCCCACCTTAGTATAATCTTTGATTTTCATTTATATGCTACATCATGAATGATAACATTAAGTATGCCTAGACTGAGTACTTACCCCTGCAGAACCCCAGATGAAACGTCTCCCTCCCCTGAACTGATACATGGCCATTTATCATTCCCCTTTGTAATTCTCCTGGAAAGGTTAGATCTAATGGGTTTCTAAGCAAACACATAAAATCTTAACTTCCCTATCAGAAGTGAAGTGGTGGAAGACAGAGTTAGGACTGTCTTTCATCAACATAATATTTATAGCCAAGCAAATGAACACTTCAGCTCTGCAAATCCTAAATTTGTTGCCAGACAGTATCTGGAGATTGTTTTGCATGTTTTGATTAAATGCAGATTCCTTAAACTTTTTTTTTTTTTTTAACAAAGCCAGAGTCCTGTTTTAGTTCTTGTTCTTTGTTTTCTCTGGTAAGGGTCTGTGATGAATGAGATGTCCAATTAATGACTCACATCACTGAGTGTAAGAAGTCTCTTTGTTCATGAATATAGCAGTTCACTTAAATTAACTTTTTACAACAGTTCTGAGGCAAAATCTAAACCTCTGCTCAAACCGGGCACCTGGGGAGACATGAAAAAATAATAATTCTCAAGCTTTAAAACAATTTGGCTTTTTTATGTTGCAGAATTTTTTGAATGTTTCAGTTCTGCCAAGAGTTGGACCTAGGAAAAGAGGTAATCTACTTGAATAAATAAAATCTATCATTTAATATGTCCAGATTAATTTACTGCTGATGACTCTTTCCATGCTACTTGGAAAGAATATGCATGATTCACAACTGTGTGAAAAAAGGAGAAGCTGGCCATTTGCAATATCAATGCAGTTGTGTTATCAAAACTTCAACTGAAAACTCAATACTGGTGTGATTAGTGTTTTTTAAGAAGTTGCAGCCCTGATTTTACTGCTTTTCGAACTGTTTATCTCATGATCCATGTGACAGACATACAGAAAAAAAGAAACCTTCATCAGAAAAAGGGGCAGAAGTGAAACAGCTGCATTTTTCTTTTCAAGCTGAAAACTGAGTTGCGGTCACCCTTTGGTGCTCCTCAGAGGCCCCTGGGACACACATGGTCCATGGGAAGGTGCCTTGTGCTCCCCTGAATTGGCACTTGGCCTGTGCAAGGGAGCCAGGAATGAAACTTTGGACAGGACAGCGGGTTGTAGTAGGGTTAAAAAGCAGAAATAATTACAGGATTCAATAGCACTCATCAGTGTAGCTGTTGAATTTCCAGTAACCCTTTCATATGACTCTTGCAATCAAGAGCTGGGTATTGGTGAAAACATTTGCCCTGTCATGCCTTACGAGCTCCATCAATGTTTCATGGTGTTGCAGTGTTTAGTCAAAATCAAATCACCAGCAATTTTTGATTGTGACTTGCTACCGAAAAGGTCTTATGTTAAACAAAAAAACACACATTTTAGTTTTTCTTGGAGTGCCCCACAGATCAGGTTAGTGCTGGAGAACAAACTGGCTCAGCTGCCTCTAGGAGTGATTTTGCTCGTGTTAGTTCTTTTTGGCTGTGAAGGGCTTTGTTCATTTGTGCCTAAATTGGATCTCCCCACGTGTAAACAGCAAGCCCCCATCCCACATTCTGTAAGGCTTGTCCTGCGTTGCCTTCTGTGCTCCAGCCAAAAAGAGGCACTGGGCTCCAGCCAGCTCCCACCAGCCTCATGGTGGGCAGCACGTGGTGGGTGCCTCTGTCAGCCCCAAGATGGTTGGGCCGAGACCATGTTGAAGTGCTGAGGATGCTCAGGGGAGTTTCTCTTTTGTATGCCAGCAGAATATAGAACAAAATTCATAACATACCCCAGAGTAAGACTAAAGTCAGGTGTGGCACCTGAATTTGAAAGGGTTTAATGATTAATTTGGATACTTAGAGGACAAAATCTAAATCTTATCCCTGACTGATGATTTTATCTTCCCAAATGCATCCATGTACTTAATATCTATTACAAATAATAGGTATTAATTATACACCTTAGGATAATACCTTAATAATTACTTAAGATCCATTATATTTTTAACACTAATTAGAGCAGGGACTGTATCGCAGTTGTCCCTCTTGCAGCTGAGTGCTGTAATCAGCGTGATGAAGAGTCGTTTTTATTCTTTCTCCTTCTTCTTTTTCAGAAAAAGTGTTTTCTGAACTGGTTGCCCCTGAAAAGATCCTGGAGTAGCACACCCTTTCTTGGCTGAGCACAGTCCTTTAAGGAGAGCATAGGCTGAACCTGTGTTTCCTGCATTCTCTTCCATGGATTATTCTTTCCAGACCAGACTGAATCCTTTCTACTAGTTAACAAGGCAACCAAGTCATGTGCCATCATGCTGAGCGGCAGTGCTCAAATAATTTGGTCAGTCTTGCTTATTTCTTGCTATAAATCTTAAGAACATTCTGAAGACCTGAAAGGGTTTATAAACTTGTATTTCTCCTGTGTTGTATATTTTGTTTTTCCAGTTGCAATGGCAGGAGATGAGCCACTGTGAAAGAATTGCTACACATTACCTATTAAGTCTAAGCAAAAGCTGAGAAGCAATATGCAGAACAACAACAACAAAACCATAAGAATATATGTGTGGTTACATTGTCTCAAACAGCAGTACAGAGAGAGGAAGAACCCGTTTAATAAAAGTATACAAGCTTAGAGTGGGAGATGGTTGGACTGAAGAATAAATATTTATGTTCCAGATATTGGCTTTGCCATCCGTTCTGGTACTATTCGACACACCACGTTGCAGAACAACAGATGGAAAGATGAAGGAAAAGTAGATGGAGAATGAAGACACCCCAGAAGTAACTGTTGCAAGAGCTACATAGTGCTGTCACCAGAACCATCTCATTACCTCATCCAACCCATGATCAGTTTATGGATGGTTGATTGTTTGTGTCTTCCTTCTTAAGACTTTATTTAATCTATTGTCCCAGGTTGTGAAGCAACAGGGCAGCATTTAAATATTAATAGCAAATTGCTGACCGTAGTTTTCTAGTTCATGTAGGTAGGCATCGACAGTATTATAAAGCATTCTTTACAAATAATATAATACTTCACTAATAGGCTCTGTATTAGCCAGAGGAAGGGTTTTAGTAACTTGAGAATCCTGTTAGCGAGTACTGCTTGAAATAAGATGGCAGTTGCTCTAAAAGTTGCTTTATTATACTTCCCATAAGACATTTCTTGCCCATAGAAGTCACTGGTAGGGTGAAATATCAAAATATTCAGAAGAACCTTCATCAAATATCAAAAGCTCCATATTTCCCTAGAGAGGCGATTTCCCCTGTCAAAGGATATGAGAAATTGTCCAGAATCAGTGTTGCCAAAGCAGCCCCTCCTGCTTCCTCCTCTCTCCCTCCCCTCCTCCTCACAGCTCCTTCTAAGGCTGCTGTTGCTCAGCAGCTCTTTCTGCATCCAAGCGCAAGAGTTGGGGTGAATAACAACAGGCCATCTTAACCCAGACAGGTCTGTCTTCCCATGGCAGCGTGCTCCCACCACCACCTTTAAAACCTTGCTGCTGGTTTCTTTACTATGCCCTTTATTAGAATACCTTTCTCTGAGGGTGAAGCTGGGGTAGTCTAACAGCTCACTGCTGCCAAAAAGGAAGTCCTTCTCCTGTTTGCCTGCTCCTTTCTCAGCCAGGCAAGCTCTCTTCTTTCTTTGGGCCAGTTCTGGTGCTCATCAGGCCTTTCGCTGAGCTGGCTCAGCTTGCGAAGCTTGTCGCTTTTTTTGGCCACCTTAGCTGTCTTCAGGCCAGTGAACTGAACTGGTCCAGCACGGGGCTGACTTTTCAGAGGTGGTGCAAGGAAAAGGATGGGAAGGAAGGAGGAAAGGAGAGGAAGCAGGAAATTACCATTCAGTGCTGCTCTGCCATTAGCTTATTTTAGGTGACGAGGTGTAACTTTACCTTAAAATTCATCATTAACGAGTGAAATTAAAAAATATTTCATATAAATCCCAGCATAAGAATAAAAGACATGTTATTTTGTTGCTTATGCACTAACCTGGTCTTCATAATAAAAGAACATATTTTCTGCATAAAGTCTTATGCTCTCTGAAAGACTGGTTTTTGAGGTGGGCACCTGTGTGTTGTGGCTTCCTTAGGCTCCTGAAAAATCCATTTTTCTCCATCCTATTCAATATGAGTATCGATATTGTCACTTATTTTGCCTTAGATGCCTGAGGATTTGGCCCCAGGAAAGAAATTTTGAACTTTCAGTGCTTACCAGTTAATGGTATTAAGCCATTACAGAAAAATAAGAATACATGCTTTTGGGTAGTAAAAACCTAATTCTTTTGTTCATTACTGAAAAAATTCTGGTTTCCCAACTCCTATACAGTGCCTTACAGAGCAGTCTAAGTTGGTGTGACTCCATGTGCCATCATATTAAAAATTATTTGACTGAGAGATGAATTTTCCCCTCTAGAGGTGTGTAGCAAGAGTAGTTTCTCCTGTCTAGAGAAATCAGAGGGCTAAGTTGTGCTGCAGAGGTGCCTGCTTGTGTTACAAGTGATATGGTCATTAATTCCTGAGGAAAAAGAGTGGTCCCTGCCAATCAGTATCCTACATATGCTACATGTGAGACACATCTTTTATAAGAAATGTTACTCAGACTACTTTTTAATTGTTACACATCGTGCATCACCATTTCTACACAGCACACTAGTTACCTTTAAAGTTAAAAAAGTATATACCTCCTTTTTTCCACGCTTTTAATAATAATAATGTTCTTTTCAAGAATGAAAAGCTTTTCATGCCATACCATAGAAGGTTCTTTCTTCTAGTTGCTTTACTCAAAGGCGCAACTCAACACATTCCCTTACAAAGCCATCCAAAGATCTCTGTGCTGATCAGCATAGGTTTTTACTTTTGCTAAGTCCTATTTTATATAAGTTTGGATCCTCCAGCTCTCACATTGTTCAGACGGAGTCCTTTTTTCCTACTACAAACTTGCTGAGCACTGATGCCAGTTGGCGTGAGAGCCAATACTGTGGCAGAGAGGGGCACTGCGTTCTGAGCTGAAGTTTTTAACATAGCTAATGAGGACTGCTGCTACCCTCCACCCCCACTGAGCTGGCTTCAACTTAATCAGAAAATTAAAAGTGGATTTCCATTGTATAGCCATACAATAAAAATAAAATTTTTTTAAAAAGGTAAATAGAAAAAAGGTAAAATACGGGAGGCATCATTATTTTTAAGTCCTAAAACCATACAGACAGTAGTGATGAATAGCTGGAAATCCATTGGCCATGATAGTATGGTCCTCTCATTCTGAATAGTGTGCAGCCATCCAGCTCCCAAAAGGGCCAAACTCAATATCTTAACTGATGAGCTGCATAATACCACTGTTTATTTGCATCTTAGAGAACTGCTGACTGGGACTGTCATATATGAAGAAGTCTGTACATTCAAATCAATGGATAGACTGCCTTTCCTTCCAGCTTACTCTGCAACTTTTGAGTGTGGAAATCAGCTGTCAAATGATGGTGCAAAATGCTTCTTTTCTGGTTTTGAACAAGTGCAAATCTCTGTTCTGCTCTTCATCTGGGACTAAACAGTGTGTAGCAGAAAGCAAGATACCAACCTTCTTGCTCCTGAGAGGTCCCACAGCTATAGGTGCTCCACACCACAAATTAGAGCAGCCTTAAGGCGGCTTCTGTTTGCACTGCCTTCTCCTGATAGACCTTGAACCTCCTGGATTCGTATCTTGAAATCACAGGTCCTACTGAGATTGTAGGCAATGGACAAAGAAGATCATCAAGTGGCCCACTAAACTCAGTTTAGGCTAACTTGAACAGAGGGCAATAGGCAGCTTTGTCCCACAGAAGAACCTAGCAAAGACAAATGATATGCACCTAAGCAGGAGAAATATTTACATATTCATCTATATAAAAAATGAAATCTATATAAAAAAACACATCCACAATCCATGCCTGTTCTGGCAGATGAAGTCTCTGTAAATTGCATTGTTGGGGACAGATTCAGGCTGTTGTGGAGACAGCTAGAGGTACATTCTCAAAGTACTGAATAGCACAGCCTGCTGGCTATCATTTCTCCTATGAATTCTTTCACTCTCATTAAACAAAGTCCTCAACTGAAAGTCTTCAGGCAAAAGCTCTGGGATGCTGGATAAAAGCTGAAACAGGGCTGTCACTTGGTGGTGACACATCACTAGCCACAGAAGAAACTTTATCTTCTCCCATTTTTCCTTCCCTGAACATTTTTAATTTCATGACAGGAAGAAGTTACTCCAGAAAGTATGGTTTGGGTGCTAGGCAGAGTCAGTCATGTCTGAAACGCTGTTAAAAGCAATATGGGAAACCAGAGTTTCTCACTGGGATCAGAGTTACTTGTCCCCTCTGAGTGCCCTTCCCTGGGACTGTGTGCAGCTCAGGGCTAAATACCACAGCCTGGTTTGCTAAACTCACTTGAAACACTCCTGCAGAGAAGTCATTTAGCCTTCCTCCCAGTGAGGATGGTCCCTCAGGGGGAAAATGGGGACAGCTGGAGGGAGGGGCTGTGTTTCACACTGCAAGTGGGGCTCAGCTCTGGGGAAAGAGGAATAATTTCCACAGCTGCCCCTAAAGAGGTTTTTAGGTAAAGCCAGTAACTTTTCAAGAGGCCAGTGAAATGAAGGGAAACGTTCAGGTTTGGTTGCAGAGCTAGCTTGAATGGAAGTTGAATAAGATTAGCTTTCTGCATACTCCCTGAATCATGGACAACAAAAAATCCATAGTTGGACACCACAGAGATGATCTTCAGTTGTGTTCTCTGTAGCCCTGTTTTAGCGTATCCTTCTCAGATCTCGCTTAGCAGGGCTTTGGAATTATGCAGTATTTTTGCTGCTTTACTCTTGTGTTGCTTTGATACAGACATTTCCGCAAGCTGTAAAAATAGCCTGTAATTCACAGTAGTGCTAAAGCAGCAGATAAAGGCAGATAGCCATATCTAGATGGGACCAAGTATTATTTTCCTGTACTTCGTTTCATCCCTAGAGACCAAATATGTCTATAAAACATTAGAAAACTGTGAAAGCAATGTGAACTCCTGGGGGTGATAATGCTATATAAACTAAACAGGATGAAAGAGATCCTGGTAAGTCTACAGGCTTGGCTGTATCAGTTACAATGGTACGGATATAATTGCTTACAGTTCTAGCCTCAAACATGAAAAAGGCCTGCCATTTGGTCATTCCACATTAAATAAACTAGAGATAATGCTTTGATGTACTGATCTTCTTTTCCTTTGAGGGAACCTATTTAAATCTGGTAACACCTTGCCTGTAATGATGAACAGTGAGGGTCTGAGTCTGCTTTCAGGTTGGTGAGCAAGGTCAGATCGTAATCCCAGTACTAATGAAGTTGCATGAAGCCTTAGTGCTCCTTGCTTGAGAGAGGGAAAAACACACAGCTCTGCTTAGCACTGGCTTACAGCTCTTGAAGTCTGCTTTGTTTCACCTGAATTTATCTCAACTAACTTCCCCTTCCCCTCCCCAAATGATCCTCTGCCCTACATGGGCCAGATCTGCTCTTAACAACTTTTGTTAATACAGTTCTGTGAGCTGGTAGTGTAATTCGTTTTTTATGACACTTTTACACAGACAAATTCCCTAACACGCTCTTAGTTGAAACATCAAATCCTTCTGCCAGCATAGTTTGTTTCATCCAAGGGATGGGTGAGACATACTTGTCAATAAGCATTGCATCTGCACCGGAAGGATGTCTCATAGAGCTTCACCAGCAAATCTTTTTATTTCTTAAGAGTGGGTCTTAAGCCAGGTTTGCATTTAGATGGCTCTGTCAGGATAGCAATTCTAGCAAGCCCTGTTGACAGCCCAGTAGATAGATTATATATCTACAAAAGTGAGCGTTCTAGTTAGTAAAAGTCCTTTTACTGAAAATGACTGTCCATAAACCGAATCAAGGCATAGGACCTGCTGTTCAGAAGTTTGGCCATCACTCCACCAAGGTACTTTTGAAAAATTTACTTGCAAGTGCTTGCTTCTGATAAAATATTGTCAAGGCAGCATTTCTACAGGATGCCTTAAGAGTGAAGCCTTCATATCTGTGAGCAATGATTTTCATAGTGTCCAAATGCTTTTTTAAAAAATTATTTTATTGGCTCTGTCCAATCTACATAAATTACTAGCTAGGAATAACAAATAGCATTTAGTGGGTTTATGTTTTTATTTTTAATTTCATAATAGAATTGAAAATTTAGGGATAGAACTTTGGCTTAGATCAAGTCAAAGAAAACCTCAGGCATTTCAGCAAATAAAAATAATTATATCAGTGAAACTTACTACTAATAAAATAGCATTGCCATATATCAAGGGAGGTGAACTGAAAAACATAGTTATTTCAAAATACTTGCCAAACCCACAAAATTGATGGGTTTTTTAAGTTTCAGTTGATTTTATTTTTTTCATCATTCTTTTTCAGAATGACATTTAAATTAACAAATAATTCCAGCCTCTTTTTATGGTGAATATATTACTTATCAATAACTTTGTTTAGTAAGGTTAGCCTGTTCTTGCTTTTTCATCCAGTTTTCAAGACAGAAACAGAGTTAAAGTAACAAACCCAGAAATATTGCTAGAGGTTTTTTTGGCTGGTTTTTGGTCATGGTTTTTTTTAATGAAGATCTT
Source organism: Phalacrocorax carbo (assembly GCF_963921805.1). Taxonomy (NCBI): domain Eukaryota; kingdom Metazoa; phylum Chordata; class Aves; order Suliformes; family Phalacrocoracidae; genus Phalacrocorax; species Phalacrocorax carbo. The sequence goes on from NC_087514.1 coordinate 27,425,445, forward strand.
TTACACTAATATGTACCTAATTAACAAAAGAGAACAAAAGCAATGACATTTTCATTGTTTTGACCTTGTAAAGCCACACGCTGAAATCTTTTGTTGCTGATTTTTCTTACAACAAAACAGCCACAAAGCTTGAGTTGCTGTTTTACTCCTCCAGATAAGAGAATTGTGTTGTTACTTGGTCTAGGTATTAGTATTAGTTTTAATCACAATTAATTTCACTATTTGATATGGCAGTAGTATGATTCACTTTAGCACTAAGCTGTCATACTTTCTTTCTTCCCAGTTCATGCAAGCAGAATATTCCAAGTTCATCTAAAAGGTAGATAGCAGTGAACTTTTTAAAACAGTCTGTACTATTTTATTTAACAATCATTGGCATAAGAGATTTGGTGCAGGGTTCTGCTCTATTGCATTTAGCCATTGGAAAGGTTGCCTGTCGCTGCAAAGTAACATTTGAATATTGACTGGGGACTGATTTCAGTGGGACTGGCTTCAGGCCCACTGATGTCAGTGGGATTTGGGCATTTCTGAAAATCCCGCTTGGCATCTACCTACAATGTGATTTGCCTTAGAAAACCTTGCCTCTTGGACATCACATTTTTAAAATGCAGTGTAAGTTCCTGTGTGATTTAAGTAGTTTTGAAAGTTCATTCCGTCTGGCAGCTCATTTAGAGGAAGGACATATATTGCCTGCTTTCTTAGACCTTGAACCCATGTAGGGTAGGACAATACTCAGTCCATCTTTCTCCATCAGAAATTATCTGGTATAGACCTTATCTTTGTTCTATTTTCTTATCTGTATACATAGTTTAAAAACCAGGCTTGGAAAACAGAGCTGTTATCAGAGCACAAGTACCTACAAGTCAGTAGAGATGGATAAACTCTCTATGTACATGCACATAGGCCACAGGGAGTGCAAAGTTATAGGGATTATTTTAAACCTCTTCAAACTATTTCACATTTGGTGAAGAATGAAGGCACACATATAACTTGGCTTAGTTAATATGTAGTGACTTGGTAACTCACAGTCAGACTTATATCTGGATTCCAAATACTTTCAAAAGGTGTGCTTTGATCTAGAATTTGACCCAGTAATGATTTATGGATATGTGGGAAAATTCAGAGCAATCTGTGAGTTACAACTTCTAATATATCCTAGAACCCAAAAATGTTTGAATCTTGTGTCTTTGTTTGCAGGTTTCCTTTTTAAGCTGTATTATTTATTTGTTTGTTTGTTTATTTATTTATTTATGTTACATAAAGCCAGCAGTCTGAAGAAGAATGGAAAAGAGCTGTGATAGCTGGTTACTTTCTATGTTCTTTTATTGGTATGATAATGAATGTCAGAACAATAAAATTTGCATGTGGTTGGTTTTGGATGCTAGGCATGTCTGTGTACTATCATGCAACGAAGACATTTTTATTGCTTTTCACAGCTCTTGTTGTGTACAAATTGCGGCACAATATTGACAGATCAGCTAGTAGTAGATCCAGGCTGCACATCAGTTCAATAGTGAGGAAAAGCAAACACCAGTACTCCAGCTGGATTGGATTCTGCCCTTTTAAAATATTCATAATAGATCAAACACCACAGAAGAATGCACATCACATAGACATGCCTTATTCCTGAGGTGTCTCAAAAAGAAATTTCTGTTAATCTTTTGACTCTTAAGAAGTGAACTCCAAGGGTCCAATATATATGATTTTTCCCAGCAGGAAAGGAGAAGAGAGAGGGAACAAGAATGAGCCTAGAAACTGGTAAAAATGTTAAAAAGAAAGTCAGAGGGGGACAGGGAAGGAGTTCACATTTCTGTTTCCTTTGGTAATACATGATAACAGTCATTCCACCTGTGTCCTGATAGCTTCTCATGACCATAGCAGCTGACTGCTTGAAAAAACAACCAAATAAAAAACTTTGTATCAAGAAATTAGCACATCTATTTATTTTTTTTTGGTCTTCTTTTGCTGCCACTCAAGCCAACTTTCCTTTCCACTTGCCTGGAAGCAGCTGCGCTTCCACTTTTTAATTGGAGAAGCAGTGCTGCTTCATATGAGTAGCATTGGCTTTTGGCAGCTTGAGATGTGTTAAATTCAATCAAAATACCCATGAGCAGCAGAGAAATCAGACATTTTTTTCTTCCCACTCATTACTTGTGAAACCTGAATCCTTTCCCAGGTAGCAAGCCCTTCAGTTTTTAATTCGCTTTTTAATATTTTTTTTGCATTTAACCAGGTTAAGTTGAAGAAAGGTAACATTTTATATATAATACGAATTTGTGTAGATGAATGAGACTATTTTGAGAAAAACTGCTTATTTCCCACCTATCATTTCCCAGGCTGGTATGTCATTGTTATGAAATGTCATGTCTCTTTGCAGACTGCCTGAAACTGATTGACATAACTGGAGAGGATGCCTTGGAACTATTTCATGGGAGTTGAGGGCATTTGGAAAAAACCTCACTTGTCTAAAAAATCACAGTTTGAAAGGGGGGAGGGAATTAAATGTCTCGGCATAAAAAAATCATGTTCTTGAGGCATGTAAGTTTTTTTTTAAAAAATGTTTCATTTCCAATTCAAGATGATATTTCAAATTAGGGGAGGAAGCAGAATGCCCTTATTTCTCATTTTGACACTGTTTTCATGAATAAAATAGTGGATAAGTCTAGTCATTGGCTAAACTGGAAAATATTTAAACTGCCTGGAGAAAACAGGTTGCATGATTTTGTCAAGGCCTTGTGCATGCTTTTATGAGCAACATCTCTATACATCAATCTAAATATTCTACTCTACACCCATTTAAGTTAACAAGTCTTATCTCTAACTAATGTTGAATAATGGAGAAGGGACTGGCAGAAAGAAATGAAATCTATGTCACGGATTTGGATGTTAAAAAAAAGTTGAAAAAGCAAAATTAAATCATAAAACCTGCCTTCTTCATCTGATGTCAGAGGAACATGAGACTGGAATGGATCATGGAAAGGATGTAGTTGAAAGAGACATGGCTTATTAATGATCTTTTAAATGTTATCAGCTGCAACATCCTGCACTCAGGTTGGATAACTCTTCTGTGACCTATATCGTATCTGTACCATCCTACCTATGGAATGTGTTGACATCCAGAATGGCTTAATTCTTAGAAAAATAATCAGTAACAATAGTGGGGAGAGCTGGGGGCACACGAGTGGAAGAGGATGCTTGTGAACCACCAAGCACAGTGAGAAGGCATAGTAATGCAGGTAACTGGGCAAGGACAATGCAGCCAGATACTCCGGCACAAAGAGAAAGGGAAGTGGAAGTACAGACTGTGGTCAGGCAGGAGTGTCCTGGCATCACACAGGGCATCCTCAAGTCCTCAGTAGCTTTGAAGCTACCTATCTTTGGGAGAGGACTTGGAGTGATGAAGTTTGCAGCCCCAGTGTACTAGAATATTTCTTAGCAAAATCAGCATTGCTCTCTTCTCCAGGCTAGGACATCCATCCATCCATGCATCAGAAAAGTACTCTTAGTACTGTTCAGATCCTCTACATAAATTCACACTTAAAAAATTTATTGAAATATATATTATGTAGCTTTTATACAGCAACACTTTGGTTTGTCACTGAATATGTACAAGGCAAACGTTTTCCTTTAAACAACTGCCTGTGGATCTGTTTGGTTTGTTGTACTAATTTCTGTTTAGAACATGCTCTCCTGGAGAAAAAAAAGATGTCCAAGCTACAAAAAATTAAGAGACAAACAAAAAGCTTCTATGGAAATGTATAGGAAAAGAAAAGTGATTTCCTGGTACAATACAAATTTGTATCTTTTTTAATTTGCAAGGCTAAAATTAATTAGATGAACAGAACAATCCCCATGCAATTTTCATGTGTATACTTTTAAAATGTCTCAAAACAGAAAGCAAAAATAAGGTGGAGGAGGGAAAAGGCAGAAGGGAAGAGATGCAGACGTGATCTTTATGACTCAATGTTTTAAATTTTTTTCTACTATAGCTGTAAAGTCTCATGGGACCCAGTGCATCTGCCAAGAGTATAAAGGAGGTGAGAACTTGATCCACATACTTTTCAAACTGATGAAGGGATCTTTTGGGATTGTGTACATCAGTGTCTCTTTTCCAGAGGACAATGATTGATTTAGATTTCTTTCTTAGACTAAGAGATCCTGGTTCCCTCCAGAATCAATGGAAGTATTAAGACCGCCATTACAAGTATTTAACTAAAATGTTGTGTCTACCCCTCTTTGAGAGTTTAAGGGGTCATAGGCTAACTGGTCCGGCAGACCTCAAATTAATTGCTCTGACTCATTCAATGCTTTCTTGAATTTCAATTTAAGTACCCACTATTCATTCATCTTAGATGTCACAGGAGATAATTCTCTACATACACGTTTAGTTCCCTTAAGCATATTCTTTAAAGGGAAGAACATTCACCTACAACACAAGACAGCTGAATTGAGGTGCTTGGATGTATTTGTTCTTGGTGTAGCTGTGTCTTCAGTGAAATTTGTAGAACTTACTTTTGCTTCAGTGGGAATAGAGGCTGCCAGGCCAGAATGATTGTCTGAAAACTGTGCCTTATGTCTGCCTTCAAGTGTCTCAGTTGAATTATAAAATAAAAACACCTCAGTGCCCAACAGAAACTAGCATAAAATGAGCAGAGTAACTGTGAGCCAGAATCTGGTATTTGTGAAGATATCTTTGATCAGGATAGTATATGCTAAAGGGAAGCGGACTGAGGCTGATAGTGAACTGATAAGGTATTTTTGCACTGATTTTCCTACCCAAGATGGAAGTTGCTTGGGAGGGCAACTTTCTAAGCTAAGGCCAGCACACTCAAGCTCTGCAGTCCTGATGGAGGTGAAGGAGTGGCTTCAACTAACACCACAGTAATTTCTCAGGCGTAATATTTTTAAGCTCTGGCAACTACATCTCCACACAGAAATTCACAGGCAGTCAGTGTATGTTACTGAGCTCCCCAGTATCTGAAGTCCTGCTGAAGCACAGAGTGGTGGGTTAGAAAACAGATGCCTGTTCCGTTCAGGTATGCAGATGGTCCATAACTGGCCTCACATAGAGGACTTAGTTTCAGTCGGTGCTACAGAGATGAAATAGGTCCTGATGAAAATGTGGGGCCACAAAGCAGAGAACAGGATGAATCTTCTAGCAAATAGGAGAGGTGTCTAGAAATATCGGTCCACCACTTGCCTACAGAACAAGAAAATAAGTAGGTGTTATAGATTTGATGGCCGTTCTGCAACTGGCACCTCCAGCATTTTCCACCAGGTGAAAAACCTGACTGTGAGACATTTCTCAGGTGCCCAATAAAACTTTTAAGAATCTTGTTTTGGAAGAATCTAAGCAGGGGTGAACTTGATTTTTTCCAGATGCTTGTCCAGCTCTTTTCCCTGTTCTTTTGATATATCCATATGCAGCTTACCTTCCCACTTCAATCTCAGAGGTTAATTTCTTCTCAGAAATAGTCCAAGAGAGCAAAAGTTCTCTTAGGGTGGTGACGATCATGAAGTAGGTTTAATTCAAGAGTTGTTTCCTCAGACTGATTTATTAATTTATATTCTGGATGTGTGGATGGGGTGTTAGCGAAATGCCTTAAATACTGTACTCTAGACCAGAGGCATGAGTTCACACCTTACTCCAGATCTGTGCTGAGAGTTGCTCCCAGTCAATGGAACTGTAAGCAACACTTGACCACATTGTTCAGGCTGAGGAACCACAGGCCATCAGATATTAACACCTGTCTGTCACTCTTTTCTACGCTTTTGGTTAGAGAACTACACTGGTGGACAAACTACACTCATACCAGCCACGTACTCTATCAAACTTTGAAAATTGTCACTTTGTTCTGCAGGTATTTGGTTTTCAAATAAAAAAATTTTACATTTTAGTTACAAGTGAGGAAAAAACCACAAAATATATGTGAAAGGGGAGCTTGGACATGCCAGGGAGACAGCGTTCAGTACAACAGCAAGATTAGCAGACAGCTACGTCTTCGGAGTGTTTTCTATGCTGCATGTTTGTGGTAGCAGTCAGAGATATTTGAACGACGGCTGAACTGTGTGTGCACAAAGAGTCTGGAAGTGAGCTGCATGCTCTGGAGTGTTCACCATTATGCCAAATTAATGGAAATAGTGACTTTAGGTGGGTGTGTGGATCACTGTCTGGTACAGCATGAAAGAGATTCCTAATTGATTTTCCTTGGTGTGAAAGGTCGTATGACAAAGGCAACTAAAGTAGCCAGGTAAGGATCTGACCATACCCTTCCTAACTAAGACTGCACATGCATATATTACTTGGTGTGACTGTGACGACAGAAAATTACGCTTCAGCTCTGCATGCAGCCTAGATATTCTAGGAATGATGCCATGGGCAAAACGAGGGCAGCCCAAAGGGAAGAAAGAAATTATTTTTAAAATTCCATAATCCTTTTTATCTCCCATCTTAAAAAGAACTGTTACCTCCCCACCAGAGATAAACCTCCTTTTTTATCTTTCTTTGTGTGCATTCACCCATCCAGGAGAGAACAGAATTAATTCCTTCAGAGTTTACTCCACATAGATAGTGACTGGAGAAAAAAAAACTTCATTTTTCTTTGAAATAAGCTCTTCACTACAAATCTATACACTAAGGAGGCAAATGCATCTCTTCATTGACATCTGGCAAATATAATAGCCGTAATCATAACCAAGGGTGTCAGTAACTGCTGGTGGAATATCTTCAGGAAGAAATAAGGAGCTAAGGTCAGTGAATGCATGTTTGAAAAAAAGCAAGGAGTCAAGGTAAGACTTAGGAACTAGAAACAATTCTTCAGTTAGTTTTACTATTCTGGAGCAAATAGAGATGTTTGCTCTCTGTGGGTGGCCACCAAAATGTGCCTCAGGAGCACAGTTATTGCTTGATGAGTAGGTGAAGATTTGAAGTAGCCTTAAACAGCAGCAGATAAAATGTCATTTACATCTACTTTAAAAAAAAAAAAAAAAAAAAAAAAAAAAGAGAAGAAATTGTAACCAGAACACTGTGGTCTAATCATATTACATGTGCTGAAAGTACTGCTGACTGGATTCCTGACTGGAAGCTGATGGTAGGAATACCTGGCTACGAGATGTGCCCCCCTAGGAAACCACAATGATTCAGCTTACTGACTCTGCTGGCAAGAAACCCTGGAAACATGGCTTAAGGCATAGGTATGTTGTGGCCTTTGGGATGGGTGAGACCACAGGTAGCAGAGCCCATTTCATGAGGAAGCCCAGGACTTTCCCAGAGAGTATGCAGGGTGATCTGCTGGAAGGCTGGTAGATGGTGAGCGAGAAGCAGAGCAGGACAAGTTTGGAGCCAGATTTCTATCCAAGTAGATCTACCTGCATGCTGTTAAAAATCTGTCTTAACATTTTAGCTTCTATATAAGAGCCAGCAGCAACCCACATTGGGGTTTGAAAGCTCCCCTGGCTTCCTGAGTGTCCTGAAGAAGTTGTACCCTAAACTCAACAGAAGGCCTTTAGAAAACCCCCACAACAATCTGATGCAAGCACTTCAAATGAAATACAGACTTATGTTCTATCCACTTCCAAACTACTGGGAAATAACTTCACTGCTTCCTCTTGAAGTGTTTTTTCATGTCAGGATTTTCTACACTACTCATTGTCACCATGCCTGATCTTAATCTACAGCTGCTCACTGAGAAATGGAGGCATAGATAAGTGACTTGCTCAAGGTTGCACAAGAAGTTCAAAGTGGCATTTTGAACCAAACTCAAGTCTTTGGACTTTTATGTATTACTCATTAAGGTTTCCTCCCTCCCCTTACCTCTGGGAATGGAAACAGACCACAAACCCCATACTTCTTAGAGCAAATTACCTGCTTTGTTATTCTGTCTTTCAACCTTTGCCATAAATTCCACTTCATTAACATTGGCCAAAACACCTCAGTGAGCTGCACTGCTTGGGCTATAAAATGTGTCTGGTGAGTAGACAGGAGAATCTCTTTAACCACAACCATGCAAAAGAGCAGGATCAGGAGGCTCTGGCTGTTCTGACGTGAATTGTCAGTGAATACTAATGAACAGAGATTTTGTTGTTGCTTTTTAGCTGGTTACCACTATGTTGAAGTGGCAATGTCTCTCACCACACACTGTGGAAAAGGGTTTTGCACTCTGCCAGTGGATGATGATTTCAAATGGACAGCCTGCGCAACACTGCAGGTTAAATCCCATCTGGATTAAGTCTTTCCTCCCTGAGGCATGCCTTGGAGCAACAAACTAGCCAGCAGCTCAGCCCATCTGCAGATCATTACTGGTACATGTGACAAAGGAAACACCTGAGCAGGGGAGCAGAGTGGTGTGCAGAGTTCACAGGCAGGTGTTGCTGTCTAGGGAACAGGTTGAGTTCTGTACGGCACCTGGAAAACCTCAGACCACCAACGTTTTTAACAAGGCTTGGCTATGCACCTTCTGTGCCGTGCGCTGATAACCTAAGCTCCAGGTGCAGCAAAGGGGGAGAGATGCTGAAATTTCATGAAGAATACAAGCAAATGGATGAATCCTTCCCTGGTTTTGAAAGGCTATGTGACAGTCAGATCCTGAAGTATCTGGGCTGGAGCTGAAGATACTTATCTGGAGAATTAAATTTGTCCTGCTTTGATATCCCAAAAGCAGTAAGGTACGACAACAGTGTTCAAGTGATGTTTGCTCTATTCTGTTGGTTCCACAGAACTGGGGACAGAAATAATCTACTGGATTTCCATCATCTTCAAACATAGTCTGTAGCAGACCAGAATAACAAGCAGACCAGATTAATAAAAGGGTATTTTTTTAAAGAACACTTGCAGCTTTCCATAAGAATATGTTGAAATGCTGGGAAATGAACATTCACCAACTCCACATGGCTGTTATTTACAAAAATAGATAAATACCTTCCTTCATTGGAAGGTTGTATTTGCAGCCTTATTTATCAAGTCCCTCATAAGGAAAAGGAGTTTGTGGCTGACAGCATCAGAGAGAGCTGAAAGGACAGATGGGACAACAGAGATTCAGAAGGCGGTGGGCAACTGGCTTAGCTGGAGAACTAGATAACAGCTTCTGCTCATGCTGAGAGGTGAGCTAAGCAGAGCCCTGGCAGGCTGCATGCTTCCTTTGCACATGGGTTCAGATGTCTTGCACCATTATCATTCAGGAAAGTTTCAGCTTCTCAGAAAGCTCTGTATAGAATGGATATATCAGGATCCAGAGTCACAGGCTTGGCAGAACAATAGTTATTCAAAGCACCTTCAAGGAAATGGAACAGTTTACTTTAAAATTTTATTTTACTTGAAGTTTTTCAGGGTGGGGACCATCTAAAATCCAATGCCACAAAACCGCTGTCCTTCCAAAACTCTGTGGCTTTGTGGAGGTCAGAACAGGTCTCTGTTTTTTTGTTTCATTCATCTCTGTACACTCTAAAAATGATACATCTGCATTTTTATTCCTCTTCAAGTGAGGCATGGGAAATGAGGCGAGTAAAGGCTTTACCAAGGGCAATAGACGATGGAAGATTGACCTAGGTATATGTTTAGCTAAATTAAGGAAAGGGACTGTGAGTGAGATAAACAAGCATCCGAGAAGACGGCTACTGAATTTCCCCACCGGTAACATCTCTTGAAAGCTACTATCAGCAGCACTCAAATCTCTTTGATGTGAAAAAAGACAAGGTAGAGCAAACAGCTTCTTTATGCTCCTAAGCAGTTTTGCCCTCAGAGGTAACTGTGTGATCTACTGTTTATAAAGATATTTGAATGTGAAAAGCAGGAATTGGGTGAATTAACCTTTATACTAAAGCACCTCAGATACCTTGGGTTCAAAAGCTTAAATTGCACTTGAATGTTGCTGAACTACTCTTCCACTTATCAGAGTCAGAAAAGGGACAGCAAGAGAGAACAGAAGGAGAAAATAAACTGGGGTGTAACAAGTACCATGAAGAAAGTGATAAACAAATATACTGTGACAAGACACCCGAGGAAGAAAGAACTGGATCCTAATATAGAAAGAAATAACACAAGGGGAATACGGTCTTCAAGACTATATGGAGCAGGATAGCTGTTACTTCAAAATATTCTGCTACTCCTAAAAGCAGAAATTTCAGCATTATCTTTAAAAAAAAAAGGGAAAAAGAAAAAAACCACACTGTATGATAAATCATTGCCACTTTAAAAAACAAACAAAGGTTTGTTTTCATGGAATTAAAAGCCAGTGAGATTCACTTCCTATTCAGAAAAAAACGCAAACATCCAACAGACTTCTGTGAGCATCTACAAGATAGTAAAGCAATAGATAACTGAGTGGAAACCAAAAAAATCCATGCCAGATAACCTACTACAGAAGTAAATTAAGGTTAATAGGCCTTCTGGATAAAGCAAAGAAGTAGGTGTCTTATATCTTGAATTTAGTGAGGTTTTTGACACTGTCTGACATGATATTCAACAAAAATAAGTGAAGGATACATTGCCTGAATGTAACTGCTTGGGAAGCTGTACAGAAACAGCAGTTATCACAGGTTCACTCTCTGACCAGAAGAATGAATTCTTCAAGATTTTTCTTGGGGCCAGTGATAATAATTAGTTTAATTACAATCCTAGATGGTATAATATTAAACCTGCAGATGATACCAAGCCAGAAGGCACTGCAAAGACTTTGGAGGACGAGAATTCAGAATGATCTTGACAAACTGGGGAAATGGCCTAAAGCAAAGAGGGTTCAGCTCAGTGCAGAGTGCAAGGTGGCATGCTCGGGGCTGTCATGTTGGCTGCAAGGCAGCGGGGTAGATGGCAAAGCAGCCATTCTTCAGCAAAGGAGCTGGGGGCCAGAGCGAACACCAAATGAACATGTGTTTAGGAAGGTCAGGCTGTTGCCAAAAAAGCAAACATCGTACTGGGTTGTATAAACAATGTTGGCATATGTAAGAAACATGAAATAGTCCTCCTGCTTTTTCACCATAGCTGGAGGACTGGGTCCAGTTCGGGGCACTTCATTTCAAGAAAGATGCAAATCAGTTGGAAAGAGTCCAAGGAGAGGAGCAAGAGCGATCGAGGGTCTGGAAAACATGACGTGTGCGGAAAGACTGAAGGCAGTGAGGTTGTTTAGTCTAGGGAGAGGCAAACTGAAGGGATGTATGATAAGTCTTCAGAAGTTTAAAAGGTAGCTGCAAAGAGGAAAGTAATAAACTGTTGTAAATGTCCAAAAGAAGTAGTGGACTTAACTTTCAGGAAAACAGATTAAGGGTAGACACTAGGAAATGTTTTCTGTGATAGTAATGGAATTGATTAGCTAGGAAGTCTATACAAATGCTATCGTACAAGGATTGATAAACAGGTTGGACAAACATCTGTCAGGAATAATTTAGGAACAGCTGATCCTGGCTTGGTGGAGGGGATAGCCTAAATGATCCCCTGAGATCCCTTCCAGGCTTATTCCTACAATGTTATAATCAATGGGTAGAAGAAAGCTATGGGTTTAAATTAATTAGTGCAGGTGATACAGAAAAGGATCTGGGAACAGAAACATTCATTCACAGAGTTTACAAAATTTCAAGCTACATGTGTATGCCCTTGCCTTCCTTAAAATGATATGTTCTCATAGGGGTAGGGGCAGATCTCAGACCCAATTAACATTTCAGTCACAGTAGAATCTGGGGATGTAGCCCTTGTGTTGGACTGTACCAGCTAATTTCTCTGCAAAGTTAGGAAGTCTCAGGTCCTCCAAATGGGATACCGGTTTAACTACTCTTTTTTTATTATTATTTTATTTTTTCCTTGGCAGTGAGATAGTTGTGTTTAATCAATATGCTTCTGGAAAGGTCCAGACTGATATGAGTGAGGTTACTTACCAGTATATAACTCTTCAAAATCTGATTCCAAAGCAGGACTTGTTTTAAATTATGAGTTTAAACACATTTGGAACACTTGTCCTTTAATTTTATCCAATAGTTTATTTTGTAAAAAGGCAATAATACATGACTGTGTCATCTTCTCAACTAAGATAATTTGCATTAGTCACTTATCAGTAAATCCTCCTGATATGTGGCCATCATTCCATATCTTTACCTGTCCTGATTCTTGTTTTCCTTGGTGTGTCCTGAAAGCTCTAAATAAGCTCCACAGTGTGTACAGTGGTTTTCCTTGAACCAATGAAAATGGTTTTTTGTGAATATTATGCAAGCTTTTTCAGAATTTTTATAGCTCTACTTGTTGGCATTGACTCAAAGTTATTTGATCTTTAGAAAAAAGTCCTGGTTCCATAAATTCCCTGAAATTTGTAGAAATGCAGTATATGTAAAACCTGCAAATTCAGACTCCTGCAAATGACTGCATACTATAGAACTCAACGTACGGCTCATGTTGGGAGCTCAAGATATACATCTATCAGCAACAGACAGTTACCTTAAAAGAGATCTGCATCCAGGTAGATGGTTTATAGACTGTCAGGCCACACTGCTGGTTTAGATTTGAGGAATTACTTTGGAAGAACAAGGCGGGTTCTATTTTTGACATTTCAGCAATGAGACCACTTGTACATTATGACCCAATTTGATTTACTGTAAGAAAATAAGAGTGCTGTAATTTGTAAAAGACATTTATTACATGAGTCAAAAAAAGAAAAAAAGGGGAGGGAAGGGGGAGAGAAAGCAGCTTAACGTCTCTGTCCATCCCCATCTGGTTTTATTTTAATCTCACTCTAGTCACATATGAAATTTTGCTTAGCTGTCTTCATTTTCTTAGTCAATCTTGATTAATGGCCTTCAAAGTAAAAATAATTGGCCTGCATCAGGCTTGTTTTATAACTCTTGTTCACAAAGAATGTGAAAGGCTGGAAAATGAGCCTAAACAGAAGGAATGCATTACGTTAGCCTTTGAGAAAGAGCAGTCCTCCAGTTGTGTTTCACTGTGTATTTTTATAACAGGCGCCTCCTTGACTGTCCATGATATTGCAGATATGCAGTGCCAAAAGCTTTTGTATACTTCATCAGGCTGACCATGTCACCTCACAATCTCCCAGCAGCCGCGTGTGCACAGGCAGAGGGAGGCACAGGCAGTCCCTGCTGACCAGAGCACCTCAGCACGAGCCCGCAGAGCCAGCATGGGCTGCTGGGCTGTGCAACAGGGAGTGGGCACTCCGGGAAGCTGAAGGGATGCTATTGTGCAAATCCTCTCTAATTGTTCTGCTCCTGCTCTTAAACTTCAAGAGTTGTCGTGCAGTTTAGGGGATGTGGATCTCACTGGAGCATGGAAGAGCAGTCACACGTTGATTTTAGCTGGGGTGAATGTGGCCTTGTGGCTTTATTAGTACCTTTATTCCCCTCCAGTGAATGTTGTCCTGGTAGAGCAATCCACCACGCTGATTATAAATCTTTTTTTTTTTTTTAAGCTTTTACCTTATAGGAGATTGCATCAATTTACATCAATATCAAAATACAATCAACTTATTTTAAAATAAACAGAGTATATGTTCATCTTTAAGGAAAAAAAAAAAGCTTTTTTCTTTGGCATATCAGGAAAGTACCTGATACAGGAATTTTGTTCCTGTTGGGGAAAGCATTGTTTCGAACTTGCTTTCTTGCTGTCAGGAAGTTAGGGAGATTCAGCCTAGTCCTTTCTTTGTGTAATGCACAAAACAGATTATTGTGCTTGCATGCTTATAGCAAGATTCAGTATTATGTCCTGCTTAATAAAAAAGAAGTCAGCTTTCTGTTACACGTCCTATGGGTGAAAACTATTACTTAGATATTAACCAAAGAGAAGGCAAAGTTCTTAATTTGCATTATTTATGTTAATTTAGGAATATTGGAGCAACTCATGACAGTCCTCTGAAGTTATTATACCATATACTTATTTCCTTGTACAGTTTTGAAGTAGGAACAGTTTATGCTTTTCCTGATGCTTTTCATGTAACAGCCTCAACATATGAACTGAACTTCCATTAAGCTTCCTAAGATTTCTCTGGAGTATGCATGTGATATACTTATGATACTTTTGCCAGATATGGCTGGATCCAAACTTGGTCTGGAGACGAACACTTTTCCCAGAGTAGCTGAGACCAGCTGCTGAGTCCTGTATCTTCTCTTCTCCCAGCAAGGCAAGCTGGGGTTACACAGATGGTATTTTCATGTCAGTGCAGATCAAGCTGAGCATTAACCTCATGGCATGGACCAAAATCAATCTGTAGGGCTGCCTGTGTTCTGTGGGAGCGGAATGCATATTTTCTTCTTCTCAGAAAGTGGCATGCAAAATACAGATATCAAGAGATCCGCTCCTCACACTCCAATGTTTTCTGTGCTGTTCTTTTAAACAGTTAATGATGTATTGTAAGCCAGACATCTGACCTTCAATGAAGCACAGCCCCACCATGACACTCCTCCTCTTTGATGCCTCACCAGCTTTTGGAAAGTTGGTTTTACAGCAGCTCCTGCCAGCTCCAGGGCAGGTAGCCAAGGCTGATGTAAGGTCCACAAAGAGCAGAAAGAAATCCGTCATGTTCTTCCCTGCTACAGGAATGTGTTCTTCAGCTGCAAAGTCTTCACAGTCCCTAAAATCTTTTCTTCAAGAGACTTCTGGACATACCTGAGAACTGAACAGAAAAGAGAGACCTTTGCCAGGCATATGCTTGAGAAAATGTCACCAGGTGGAGAAACGATAGTACCAACTCCATAATGTTTGAGGCTTTGAAAATATGGCAGTGCCCTCTTGTTTCATGGACATATTTTTCAAGAATTAATCATTCCCACCATTAAAAGCTTTGTTCTATACCTGGTTCAGCTTTGGCTCAGGCTACATTATGCCAGTGTTCCAGTAGACAGCTATAGGATGCATGTACCTACATGAACCTTCTGCGGCAAGCTCTTATGGCAATTGCATTTTTCACATGGGAGAGATGAGAAGGTACAAACCTAAGGCAGATACTGTCCATCTTACAGTGACAGTCTGTAATTGATCCCTTCCTTGCACTCCATTTAGTTTCCTTAGGGTCCACCATGGTGCCTTCTCAGTTCATTCTTTGTCTTGGAAAGACTTGGCCAACAGATACCATTGTGTTTGTGGACAAAGTTGTGTTTGATAATTTCGCTGGTGCCCAAATATTACCTTTAAATTTTATGTGCACAGGAGATGGACTGAGGTCAAACAGCACAACATTGTCTAAGTGTCACAATACTGGCTTTATTGACCCAGGCTCTTAATGCTAAATGTCGGTGGAAATCTGCCAGGTACATGTCCAGCTGGCTATATCAAAGCAATAAGAACAGCAAATATATTGATAGTGGTGCATAGATTAGAGAGGAAAACCTGGAGAGCGCTGGTCTGCCTTGACTCCTGCTTATATCCATTTGCTCATATTACTCTTTCCTTTCATGATTCACTTCAGCCACCATTTTTTGCCACAAATTTCAAAAAAGTAAGCTCTTCAGGGTAACCTTGCCATAAGTTTCCTTTAAAAATTGCTGAGGTTCTTAGAGTAAAAGGAAGTTTTTCATCTCATCTGGAAATAAATCACAGAATCACAGAATGGTAGGGGTTGGGAGGGACCTCTGAAGATCGTCTCATCCAACACCCCTGCTTGAGCAGGGACACCCAGAGCAGAGGGCACAGGAATGCATCCAGGTGGGTTTTGAATGTTTCCAGGGAAGGAGACTCCACAGCCTCCCTGGGCAGCCTGTTCCTCTGCTCTGCCACAGGAAAGAAGTTTTTTGTCATGTTTAAGTGGAACTTCCTGTGTTCCACCTTGTGCCCGTTGCCCCTTGTCCTGTCATTGGGCACCACTGGAAAGAGCCCTGTCCCAGAAATGATGTTTCTTTTTTCAGAACTAGCTTATTTGCTTGTGGAAATAAGCTATTTTGGGTTTTGTTTCCTTCTAGTTGACTTGACATGAAATTTTTCTTTGGGATTATGTGTTTCCATTTGACCAGCAATTCTCCCAGTCAATTATTTGCATAGTTCAATCAGTGACTGCCTATGTGGAGCTATCAGAGTTTTCTGTTACACTGCTCTTACATGGTAGTGGAAAATGACTGAAAACATCATTGCATTGTCTTATAAATCAGTGTTACATTATGTCTTGTACTGTGTGCAGAAGGTGTGGTAGAACTAGGAAAGGTACCCTAGACAAGGGTAGCAGATATTCATAGGTATGGTGTGGTGTTCATATGCAAAGACACTGAACAGCCTGACTTGTCAGCTTAAAAGAAAAAAACGTTTTGAGGATATGAGAGAGGCACATGGAATCATGGATCCTTCAGGGAATGTAAATAGGGAGTTCACCATTTCTCACAAGAGAAGAATGAGGGGAATCCAGTGGTGCTATTAAGCAACAGGTTTAAAAGAAAAGGAAATATTTCTTCTACACTAGACAGTCTCATTTTGTAACACATTATGCTGCGGAGGCCAAAGTTTGAAGAGGATCAGTACGAAATTAAAATTTCCTGCGGTCTGATCAGTTTGAAACAAAATTGAAACAAATGTCAAAGGGAGATGGGCAGCTCTCCCCTGCTGCTGCTTCCCCCCAACAGGTTTGGCTTCATGGACAGGATCTGGCTGCAGGCTGTTGGTCCAGCTGTCTGGGCAGGACGCGTGCTGGTCCTGCCTGGGCAGCCCAACATCAGCAGCCTGCTTTTCAGATGACAGAGAGGAAAACCAGTGACTCGGTGACACATGTGTGGTTGCATGCTGTGCAGAAATGCTTTACATGTGTATGGTGAGCACAAGAGCATCACAAGTTTTGAAGTAGCAAAGGAATAGAAATGCCAGACAGAAGTAGCATGTCATTTGCTATGTTTGCACAATGTTTGCCGGAAGATGCAAAATAAATATCGAATTATTGGTGTGGGAAGGGAGGAATCGCCATGCACAATCTCTGGGAGAGTACTCAAAGGCTATCCCACTCCTTTGTTTTGATTCTTTCAATGAGACCTTCCCAGAAAAGGCTATCTGAAGGGAGCTGGTGCATAATGATGAATGCTGAGGTTCATATGCATATTTTCATATAATATTTTCACAGTTCCAATGTGGTACATGAACCTGTGATAGAAGTGGGCAGTAGAACAGTGAGAATGTGGCCATTGTGCATTTTATAGTTTATAAATCCATTTTGGCTTTTTTTTTTTTCTTCTTTTTCATTCTAATTGGCATACCTTCTTTTCTGGAAATTGATTTTTCAGTTCAAAGCAGCATTAAAGGAAAACGAAAGAAGAAACTGAAGACATTTTGAACCCATTTACATACTTCTAAAGAATTAATCCACTTTTTCAGAGAAAATGAGAGACAAGTATTTACATTTACTTACCTCAAAAAAAGCTGTGAAAAAAATTAACACTTTCATTAAGTTTTACTTATGCCAACATTTCTCTCTTTTTGCTGTAAGAAGTCAGCACTTCTTTTACCGCTGTCTTATAGGACATACATACCTAGAATTTGCAGGTAATTGCATGAGGTATGTAGGTATTTACTTAGTGTACTTGCAGCTGCTTGACTTAGGAGTTGGCCTTGCCTTGCTCTTTGACAGCAAGAGCATTTTGAATCATTAAAACCTAAGGATTTCACTTTTGCAGTGCGGATGTACTTACCTACACGTCAGCAATGGACTTTATGTAAACACTGTAATGTTGCCAAACAGTCTGTGACATGCAGTCATTTTAGTTCACCTCATACAATTTAAAATGTTATTATTACAGCTTGTGCTGTTGTTGGTATAAAATGTCATAATATGATGCTCACCTTGGATGTGGGAATGGATATTAATCTGAAACTGTTTCTGTTGGTTGCTCAGGCTGAACCCTACCATGTGAAAATGCATTTGTTTGTTTGTCTAAAAAGATTTAGGATTGCACATCATCTTTATCCATGGTAAACATTTTGTTATATACAGTATACTAATTATTGTTGAACTGAAGTGTTTTTCTAGCCCCAGTGGCATAATGGAAATTATACTTTGAACTGCATAATATTCTTGGAAAGGAAATATAGACTTAGCAAAGAACATCATCATTTTGCTATAATGATAACGTACCTATTTACATAATGATAATGTACATATTTACTGCCAAGCGTGTTTGCTCTGCATTAGTGTTTGTAGTGTGGCAGGGAGAATTGCAAAATGGAGCTTCGACTTGTGCCTGGTGGCTGTTGTCTTGCAGAGGAGCAAAGAAGGGAGATCAGGAGATGGGGTGTTTCTGAAACAAAAAGGAGCAATGTTATGTGCTAGGCTTGCATTGTGTACGAGATCAGATCTGCACATGCCCGTTTGCTTTCCCTTCTTTTTTCCGAGGGACCTTGTCTGTTAAGTAAGTGAAAATCCTTTGTGAGATTCCTGGCAGCAGGCATCAAAAAGATGCTAAAAGTCTCTGTTAGCTGCATGCTCTCTCTTTGAACACATTCTCAAGTAATGCCACTGTTGGAATCATTTAATCTGAGAGATGAAAACAAAAAAAAATCTACATTTTTGGTTTCATTTCAAAACCTGTAAATTTCTGTACACATCTAAAGAAGCGGGAAACCTTACACTTGGAGGAGACGGAAAAAAAAGTTAGAAGACACTGTTTGGTGAGCTGTCATATGTTTTCTGAACTTTTTTTAATAGGAAGGAGTCTCTACAGAGCCCTTTTCTTCACTCCTCTAACAAAGGCATGTCCCAGTTTATTAAAAAATCATACACAACAATGCTGCCTGCCAGGTTTTATAGCTCTAATGAAAATTTGGTCCAGAGCACAAAAAATATCTGGAAAAATGCCTGAAATTTCCCTGTCGCAGATGTTTCAACAGAAGGTGCTTGCATGCCATTCGTTAATATAACGCCATACGGGACTCGGTATGACCACTGCAATAACCAGTAAGTAACACACGCAGTGTGCGCATCACTGCGCCAAATTTTCCGTCTGTTGTGTGGGGCTTGTATCCTGTGGATTGAGACGTACCTTGATGAAACTGTATTGTCATTGAATGATAATATTTGTGGATCACTCTGCTAGAAAACATCCTATCAAGAATGTGGGAGGTCTGTGTAAAGAGTCGGTGCAGCTCATTGGCATTGCAGTCAGTTAGGAAGGATGGGAATGTTAGTATTTATGGCCCCTTTTTAGCCTATCTTTCAGATGCCAATTTACAGGAGCAGCACTCCAGATATTAAAGCACTTTCTCTTTGAGAGAGGCTGTTGAATTTCAATCTCAGGCATTATGTAATTAAAAGGGGCATGTGAAATACAGCAATTATCGATACAGTGGAAAAAATTACTCAGACATAACATTCTCCTGAGATAATTATTTTTTATTTTGTAAGTTTAGAAAAGGAATGGGACCAAAAGAAAAAGGCAAAAAAAAACCAAGAAATGCTGAAGTACACTGTACTCGACCAGCTCCAGTTTTGTATGCTGAAAGGCAGAGAAGCACATAAATAAACGACTACAAAAATTTCCCTGTGCACACAGATGAATGTTGTCTTCTACTCTTGGGAGGGAAGCTGTGGAATATACTGCTTTGATCTGTGTATGTCTGAAGGAGGTCATGTGGACTTCTTCTAGTAGAAGTGCGAGTTTTGTGTACAAATCATCCACACTGTGGTGAGGATGTACGTGAGTGCCTCTCATGGACTAAACCAACACCCTTAGAAACATTTCTACAAGAGTTAAATCTGCTAATGACACGGGGTTTGAGAGACATTTATGATTTTTCATATTCTTCCTCCCTGTTTAACAGTAGGATTTCCTGGACAGTTTGCTGCCTCTTTTGTGCAACAATAACCAAAGCAGGAAAATGCTGAGTTTGACTTGCCTAGAATTTAGTTTTGGGTTCAAGGTTGAGTAAAGGCTGAGTCTCAACAGAAATAAGGCTTTTCTCAAGAGTTAATGGAATCATAAAGGTCCCATCAGGTTTTCTTAACCTTGTTTCTAGGAGATTTCATTCACATATGAAATGAATCTGGAAAATCTTTATAGGTTTGACACAGAAGCAAAACCACTGAAACAAGTTCAGAGCCTGGGTTGTGAAGCTACGTTCAAAGAGCTTGAGGTTGCACTTTGTATGAAAGGCAAGGCTTTGCTCTGTAGTGGTCCTACTAAAGTAATATCCCACTCCGATAAATCCAGTTAGGCTATTTAAGCACTTCCACTTCCTTTATTTTAAGTGTCATTTATTTTCTAAGATAGAACTATATAGAGAGATGTTCCTAAGGACACATAAACCATCATTAGTAGGAGTAGAAGTGATATATCCAGACAAACGGAGATCACTACATCATAATAAAGATGTACATTCTGTTTGCTAAACACTATTTACAGGACAGTGTTACTGTTTGTTTTGGTTTTTTAAATTTTGTTTTATATGTGCTTTCATATAAAACTTTCCATTCATCATTCAAAACTTAGACCTCCAGATTAGGTCTCTGCTAGTGGGCTTTCATGAGTCTATGGATTCAGGAGAATGCCCAGGACATTCCTGTTCAGGAGAGCAATCTATCTTTAACTGTCCCATAGCCAAGTTCACAGCTGCGTTTCCTGCTGCTGCCAGGGAAGGAAGAGTTGGGGTGCATCCCGATCTGGCTTCTTGTGGAGTCGTCAGCTGCCCCTGCTGGGATCTCGGCAGCAGAAAGGACCAGGCAGCCCAACTTCTGATGCTGGTCTCCATCCCAGTTCCACTCCTTTGAACCATTCTTCCTGTGACAGGAAAGCCCTGACCCTTCTCAAGTTTGTGCCATGCCAACGTTGAAAGACCTTGAGTGTGTTCTGCCATCAACGATGAAATTTTAGAGTTTAGGCATATCAAATGCACAGAGTGTTCCTGAAACTCCTGCATGAAAATTATATAAAAGCCAACATAATCTCATCACGTGGGACAGTTTGCCTAATGTCATCTCACAAACAGTGAGCAAGTAAGGCACAGGGAGCTCACTCTAAAGCCTATTCAAACTGGAACTTTAGAAACTTGCAAAAAAAAAAGGTAATTGTATGAATGGAAAAAATACAATTATCCAACCTTTCCTTTTATCTGGGAAGAGATCAGCATTGTTAGAATGGAATAACTGCAGTAATTCAATGGTATCTGTTGGCTGTACAAACATTATTATCTATTTTTCCTGGATATAGAACTGATTGAATTTGCAAATCAATTTTCCCTGAACTGTATAAACTTTTTCTGGAAGTTAAAGTAAATGGTTGTTACAGAATTGCTCTGAGGGAAAAGGAAAGTATGGGAAAGTGGAGCAGGAAGAAAAGAGAAGAAACCAGAATAGGAAGCATCTTGATTAATGCCCATCAGGGTGAATCATACTGCAAGGGTTTTGCTCTAGCCTGGTGTCTCAGAAAAGACGTGTGCTGTTTCTTCCTCTAAGCATGTATTTATTTGTAATTTGTTTTGCCTTTTGTAAGATTTCTTTTTGGTTTTCTAAGCATAAACCTGCTCTATTTTCTCACTGACTTCAGGAGGCAGACTTCTTTTTGTATTTCCTCTGGAAGTATATAATTTTCTTCAGGTGTTTTAATGAACTTGGACAGCATTAAGGGATCAGAGAAATCAGGGGTGGAAATGACACCCCTCCCCTAGGGGATTCCTTGCCAAGCAGGATGATATTCCTACCCAAAACTGCGGAGCCGCGAAAGGCATCCTCAGTTTCCCACACTATTTACAATTAAAGTGTTGAAGGACCTGGGAATGATACTCTGTGGGATTGAGTCCCCTTTGTGGCAAAATATGGACACCCCATGATGATAAATCTGGCAGCTAGAACAGTGGGAAAGGGCTGTTGCCCTGCCCAACTTGGCTGTTTGCACAGGAGCATAAGTGCAAGGGCAGAGATGTGCCTAGGATGTCCTTGCCCTGTGGGGTCTGGCAGCTATTGTAGATCCCCTTGTAGATGCACTTTGGAGGATTACTCCAGTTCTGTTGGATGAGTGTGGGTAAGCCTGGGGGATTTTCCCATTACTCCTTCACCCTTCCCTTCCTTCTGCCATGGCTGGTCTCTGTGGTGTGACCCATCAGGAGAAGGTAAACAAGCAAAATCATCACTAAAGTATAACATTTCCAGCCGGGCTGAGAAAAAGGGGACCCAGACACCTCCCAGAGAAGCTTGACCATGCAAGATTTCTGTGAGCAGAGATGATAAGGTCACACACCAAACCAAGGTCCTTGCTCTTGTCTCAGGTATGGGTTACAGAGCTTGAAAACATTTCTGATTTCTTGATTCCTTTTCTCTTTGGAATTAGTTTTTCCCCCAGCATCTCTTCTACTCATTTGCATTTTTTTAATTACCATATACAACTTTTAATTGCGATAAGGCAGTGCAGCTCTCAAGGTGTTCCTTACTGTGCCTGGTTAAGCTACGCTTTTTCTGGGGGAGTGAGTCTCCTAAACCCTCTGTGTGTTTCTTTGGTCACTGGGTACTGCTGGTATGTAGATCTGCCTGGCTGTTTCTCAAAGCATCACCATAAGGGGGGTCTTTTGCACACACTTGGTGTGCATTTGTACGCGTATGAGAGAGCAAGGCAAGGAGAGAGAAAGGGGGGATTGGTTTCATTCACTAACCCTGAGATTGCCATTAGATTTGCAAAGTCGTGTTACTCTTAATCAACAAAACACAAATATTTACTCCGTGGCAGCAATTTTCTCAAATTCTCTTGCTCTGTGGGAAAGTCCCTATGAGTCATTTTGACACATCATAATTCATTTGCTGAAAGACCATTTCGTATATGAGAACACTTGCAAATTTCCAGTTTTATAGAACACTCATCTTCAAGAGCATATAAAGTATCTCATCCATCTCTCTGTTAACACAAGACTGTTCCTTTTAGGGTAATCAATAGTGTCCTGTACATTTCTACAGTATTCAAGATACGACTTTTTCACTATTTATTTTGAAACTGGAGATGAGAACATTTATAGATTTTTATTCCATTTCATCTACCGTGCACTAAAAAATGTCCACTAAGAATTTCTTTTTTGTCTATATTTTACCTACTTAATTCTCTGCACCCAAAAAGACTTTTTTTTAGAACACCACATCGTAGCTCAGAACTTCCATCTGCAAGGATGTCTTATTTTCTTTGTACAGGTGGCCAATATTTCAAATTTAGTTCCAGCCAAACTAAACATCTGAAGCTGTTATTCTTGGAAAATAATCTTGAATGCAAAGGGTTTACTTTTTGGACAAGAAATGACTGGCAAGGAAACTGGATAGCAAAAACAAAATTGGTTTTGCCTCGTCAAACCACCAAAAACATTCTAGATTGGTGCTGCTCATCCTTGTTTTGATTCTGCATATGGCAGTGGTAAGATCCTAATGGTATTGGCTATTATAAAATGGCCTTATAGAACAAGCAGATCTTTCAGACTAGCTGATAATTATGTCATAACAAATCATGCAATTAATTGCTATTGGTGTCTGTGTATTTTCCTTCCATTAGCTGATTTTATGTAATTTCTATTTCATTAACTTCACTTCAGAGCATCTTATTCCAAGCAAAATTTGGCTGGGACACCATAGTATTACTTATGTCCTGTAGATCCAAGACCTTGGAGAGCATCATTTTTAAGCCTTACTCCTGAGATCCTCTTGAAATGTCTCCTTTATTGCTCAAATCTTGGTATTAGAAGATTGGTAACTGAACGGTAAGTGTGAGAAAACATGAGGGAGGAAGGAATGGAAAAATGAACCCTTTGAAGACAGTGCATACGTATGTATAAGGTAGAAATACGAGCAAGTTCTGGTCCATAGGACAGTAAAAAAGGATAGTAAAAATACTGTTTAAGAACAAGAAAAGTTTTGGAGGTTGTATGCACTGTCCTAAGAGTCAAGAGTTTTTATTTGCAGTTTTCCAGGTGATACTGCCTATCTGATCTAGCAGTATTTACATTATCTCCTGAACGTTTCAGGGCTGGAAGGGAGCAGGTCTAAACTTCTCTGTTCAGTTGGTTTTTCAAACATATGGTAATACAGCATGTACAACTGCACAACATATTTACCCCATCTGTATATTGTATTCAAACTTACTGGCTAACAAATGGGTTTTACTACATACCATTTCAAAGTTAAAAAATAATAGGAAAATTACACTTTTTAAAGAAATTTGTGCACAATATTAAGAGTCCCCTGTTAGTATTTCTGGACCTAGTGTAAGGTTGTACAGCTATATAAGCAACTCAAGCATTTTTAAAAGTTTAATACTGTTTGTTTGATTTATGGAGCTGTTACGTAGCCAGCCTTCATTTATTTGGGAATGTTACTTTTCAGTAACAAAAGCAGTTGATTTTACATGTATTTTCTAGAGATGTGAGTTATGTTCCACTAGAAAGAAACCTTAAGGTTATAAATTCTAAGACCTTTGTGTTGCAAGCCACCAATGGATGATATGAGCAAGTCTTCTCTGTACTCTTATTTACCCTCTTGTGGTAGCTATGCACAAACTTACCAGAGAGATCTTTCCAGTATAAATGCATTTACACTTCCGCTGCTGAAAACATGATAATGTCCTTATATCATATTTGCCTCTTTTTTTGTTGTTGTTTTTCTTTGGTATCATCTTCTTAGCTCTTAGTCATCCTGCAGCTGACTGTCACCACCAAGCCCATCTCTTCTGTTACCTCCTGCCGATGACTTTACATGTCCTAGCAAGCTGTTGTCAGAAGCAGATGAGCTGCTGTACTCCAGGTCAAACCCATAGGATTCAAACCCATGCAAACACATCAGTTGTTGCTATGTGCATACCGTCTTCCACCCAGCATCAGAGCTCACGGACCTTACCCCACCATTTAGTTCTGTGTCTGTGTCCTAAGGGAGAACTAAATAAGACACTATGAAATATCATCTCTGCCCTCATATGAAAATGGAGGATGAGCCTTTCTTGAAAAGGTGAACAAGGTGTGCATCGGTTACTCCTGAGGAGCGTTGTACCATAAATGACAATGTTTACCAGTGGAAACCAGCCACCCAGCACTGGCAGTTTCCCAAACTGTTCCTCCTCCAACCAGCTACAAGCCTTACTTGTCACTGACGGATTCGCGGTATGTGTGCGGTGGATGACTAGTGGTGGCTTTGTGTTGCCAGGGCACGATGCCACAGAGCTGCATTTCCCCTCCACATGGCCTCCATTTGCCTTTTTCCGCATGATTATCACCCATCTGTTGCCCTCTGCCACGTGTGGGAGGGCAGCAGATGGGCCAGGAAACTGGAACACGGGAAAGCAAGTTCTTCAGAAAGGGAAGGAAAGCGTAAGGTCAGAAGATGGATCTTCAGACTAGCTCCAGGCAAAGGCACGCTCCATGAGTGGGTAACTCACCATCCACGGAAACCCCAGAAAGCAATTAGGCAAAAAGAACAACACTAAGAAGGCAACATTTCTACTGGCTGGAAATAGTTAGGAAGTTCTGTTTGAAGCTGTCAGTCTGATTATTTATTCTTCCTGGAAGACAAAGAAAAGGCTTTGTCTTACTAAGCCATGATTTTATACAAAACAATCTGCAAGGAATTAGTGCCTTTTGCTTCTCACCTGCAGAACCATCAGTTTCATTCAGTTTGTTGACTTACCTGTAAGGGCTAGGGTATTTATTTACCTACATAATACATCTTTGCACACCCATAGCATAAAACATATGTAAAAAATACAGCTATTTCTCTGTACCTCTTCCAGTCTCCAGCTGTTGCTCTTTATCTGAGAGGCTACATGAAGTGAGGCAGAGACCAAGGTGATCTCTACAAAGCCATCAATGCCATCAGCATTTGGAGTGTCTCTATAGATTGGTAAGGAAAATAATGGAGTCAAAGTAAGTAAGTGTTTCCTAACTAATGCTGTCTTTCCCTGCAGAAAAAGATCAATAACATTTCATAAATGCATGTTACTAATGTAAAGGAGATCCTATGTGTAGTAACCAAGTTATGTTTCTTCAGCAGTAATCTTACCGGATCCTCATCCTCAGATGCTTGTTGACATTCCCATTGCTCATAAACATCCTCTTTAAAAAGCGTGTAGGCTTTCTTTTTTCATTTATTTATTTTTAGCTGACAGTATCAAGAACAACTTTGAAGCAATGGATGTTTTTAGCAGGGGCAGCTTGTGAATCTGTAACCCTTTTATTTGCAGTTGTCAATGTCATTCCGTTTGATTCCAGTGAGAAATTAAAGTTTATGCTATGAAATATGCTGATGTGTAGATGCTGATTAAATGAATATTTCAATGTCCCTCCAGCACCAGGTAGAAGTAATGTATGCAACTCCCCTATCCCCTCAGAAAGAAGTCTCATGAAGTTTTTCTCTGAGAATATGCAAACGCTGTGCTCATCTTTGCCTTCACCTCTTTCACTTGCCCAGCAAAAACGCAGATAGGGGCGCAAAAAACTTGTGGCTTTGAACAGTATTTGTGAAGTTTGCTTCCTAATTAACATTATTTCCCAAATATCAGAAGTTCTGATACGCCGTGGAGCTGAACATCACTAGGTTGTGAAGAGCTGAGTACTCAGCAAGAACTCAGCGCATATGCAGTATTTCAGAGGATCAAGTCCTCACTCAAAAGAAAGTAAATGCGAGAGGAATTTTGAATTATATTGGAGGGGAACTTAAGATACGGGTGGTAGGAAACTAATGAGGAGAAATAAAGTAGTGTTCAACAGAAGAAAAGAAGCTACAATTTGAATATGTTCAGAAGCATCCAATTAAAATTAGTGATATTTTCGTGAATGGCTGCATGTGTGTGTGTATGATATTTGTAATTAACATTGATTAATGCCTACCATCTACTTGTGATTAAGGGCTAAGAATGCAAGGCCTTCAGCATCGCACAGGAACATGCATCTTCAGGTGAAAATGAGCTGCATGCTACCTTCAGATAACATCAGATGCTAAACTTAATGTTTGCCCTGATTTAATCCTACAAGAGGCTAAGCAACAAGCTTTGTTCCTTCATGATTAGTAGTAAACAGAGCGGAGCGGCACTGAGCTACAGCTGAGCTCTCTGTGTGTGCCGCTGCGCTGGGTGATTTGGGGAGGGGGAAAGTCCTACATGCAAGAGTAGGGTCTCACCTTTCATACCCTCAATCTGGCAGAATAGGATCTTGAATTTGGGTCTTCCTTGTTTATGGCTAGTGGAAAACCAGCCCTCTACCTCCTCCCGGAAAGCCCGGGTAGGAGCCAAAAAGAACATTTTGAGTGAGGTGTTGTTACCAAATGCGTTGGCATTGGACTTGGAGGCTCCAGGCATAAGAGGTGGAGAAAGACATGAAGCAAATACTGGCAATCAGCTGGGCAGGGGGTCCCATTTCTGGTCTGGGATCACTACAACTTGTTGACATAAGCTGTTTTTATAATGTTTTTGAAAAGTTTATTTTTCCTCACCATATTCCACTGCAAAAAAAAAATATTTTTTTTAAACTTTGAAAGCTGTGAGAAAGTGGAATTGCAGTCCTCTGCTCAGCTCCTTGAGTGATTTCTGGATCACATAGAAAGTCAGCCATGCGTCAGGCCATCTCACCACACAAGCCTCTGCAGTTACAAGAAAGTGCCCTGTCTCTAATCAGTGCTGGGATGCAAAAGAGAAATCTCTGGCTCCTTCCCATGCTCTGTAGTTAATAAAAATCTGTTCAGATGTTTGAATTTCCTTGCAAATAACCCCCTCAGCTGCAATAGTCAAAAGAGTGGAAAATACAGGAGACACTTTGGAGAGTTAACACCCAGGCCCTGTGAACATGAAGATTATTATTTTCCTCTACAAGGCTTTTTCACATGTGATAAGCTTGGCATGTTGCCTTGGTTAAGTGTCAAGCCCTGAATGTTTTTGTTTTTGCCCTGGTGGTCCTGAGGAGTTACTGGAATACTTGTTGGACCTGTTTTATATCACTATGTGCACTGATAGTGACATTGAGAAGAAACAGGTAGAGGAGTGGAAGAGGGATCTGGATTTTCTCTTGTTCAATTCTGATAGCAGTCTCCCTGTCTGCCCAGGCAGCCCTACAGCTTCCTTCGGTCTTTCTTTGACTCCTTGACGGTGCTTTTTGCATTATTACATTGTAATCTCTTCTTGCTTTTTTTCCCCCTCTTGCTCTCAAGGGAGAGTTGTCAAAACTCCTTATCTGTTGATGAATGAAAGGAATTTTTGTCTCCACTGCCTGGAACTGGTTAATGCAATTCTGGACAATACTGCTGGGTCACTGAGTCAAGCGAACAGCAAAAGTTTAAATACATAGAAAGATTTTGTTTGGTGCCAGTTTGTATCGTCATCTGCAGATATTTTCTGCCATGCAAGGAAGTGAAAAAGACAAGACTGAAGGCAGTTGTAAGGAGCTTCTAGAGTTGGAGAATAAGCATTACCAAATTCTGCAACTTAAACGTTGGCAGTGAGAAACTGAAAAGGGATGCTTTAACATTTGCACTAAAAAGCATTTTCATTCTGTTGTTGGAACACTTTTTCTCATTACTGTTCATTAGAGTTTGATGCTAATCATATTGTTGTGTGTCTGGTGTGAGAAATGTTACTTCTGGCCAAATTGTGCTTATCTGAGCAAAGACAATAGACATTGTCCATGAATACAAGACTGATTAACAGCTATGCCCCTTGGCAGTGGCCCAATTCTGTAAGGTCCCATGAGTTCGGCATCCATTGAAATGACACCTTGCAGAACTGAAATTTAAAGGAATCAGGAAATACTTAAACACTCTGAAACCTAAAGCCCAAGTTCATTTCTATTTTAAACATTTTTGTATAAGTTACAGTGCTGAGAGCAGTATTGATCCTGCCTTTGTTGAAGGCAGTGGGAAATGTGCTGTTGACTTCAGGGAGCACAAGGCCAGACTCTACCTGTTTGCTATAGATGCAACTCTGCTGCCTCCTAATCTTGGGCTGACAGCTCTGTTGGTAAAGAAAAACCTTTGTTTGAAGAACTGAATAAAATGCATGTGTCTATGACTCCATATTTAATTGCTGTATCCATCATTAATAACAACTACTCATAGATTCTTGTGTTGATAACACTTCCATATGACCATAGGTAGTCATAGAAAAAATTATGTATTTCTGCAGGAATGTGCTTTACCCCAAGTAGAAGCTTCTCCCCAGTATTTGCACGAACCAAGTTCTGCCTGGATAAACACTCATGAACAACAGACAACCGGAGAGCAAGAATTCCTTTGAATGGAAAATCTTGGCTAGGAGCTTGAGCCAGACTTCTGGAAGCCAATGGGAATCATCCTATGGATCGCAACGAGCTATGTATCATGCCCTTTATTCACAGCAGTGTTTGCAAATCATCTTTTGCAGTATTCACCCAGCTGAAATCATACTGCAAGCATATTCATATGGTATATTCACATAAATATGTGCTGTGATTCATAAACAAATTACATTTGCATCTGTCGGCTATGGCTAGGGAAATGACAATAAAAAGAATAACAAAACAGCGAGGAAAGGGAGAAAAAAGGGACTATTGTGTGACACTGAAAGGAAGAAACTCAACTACATTTTTTTATCATCCCAGGTATCAGGTAGCAAAGGATTAAAAGGTTCCCCAAAGCCTTTCAAGAGGCTTCTATGCTGAACAAAATGTTTAATTGCTGTAGACTCAAAATGACGTTGTTTATTTCAGACCACCTCAGGAAAATGTTTCCACAACAACTCTTGCACTTAGAAGCTCTTCTTGGCTTTTCCAGAATGTCCTTTTTATACTTCTGAACTTCAGCTTGATAAACCAATATGAATGACAGCAGGATCCAAACCCAAATTTAAGGATCTCTGATGACAATTGTTGCATTGCAGTAAAAAATAACTCATGAAGGAAAGGAAAATGCTTTCTTTGGTGCGTGTATGCACACACTCTGGAAAAACCACTTTTAGGCTGATGACAATAATTTTTACTTCTGTTGACAATAATTTTTACTTCAGTATTTGTTTTTATTAATTCTCTTTGTAACATTTTCTTCTTAGCTCAGAAAATGACCTCTCAGCTGATTCTGCCACCACTGGTTTATGAAAAATTGGCAGTGGAGGTGATTAAAGAAACACCTACAAAAACATCCTTCTAGGTATGCCAGGGCTTGTAGGGAACCAAGCAAGATCCTTGTCATCCACCCACCCAGGCAGAGTATGTCAGTGCAATCCACTGAGCTGGCTTATGTGCAGTGTTATAATGTTGTTTCTTCCCAAGCCATGAGCTGGGCTTTGAAATGTATTACATATTTTTCCTTGTTCTTCTTCTGAATCCTGTCCCCTCTGTACAGAATATCTGTAAAACCAGGAATCAGCATTCTCAAAGCAGGCTAATTATTTTGGATGCCTAATCAAAGACAAATTAAATGGCCCTGATTTTCAGAAGGTGTTGCAACATGGACATATTAAGACATCTTGGTTTAGATTTCCAAAACCAGTCTTCATTTCTGAAAATTATATTCCAGATTTATATAAGCCTTTGGCCATAAGGACAGAAGAAGCCTTCACCATAACACAGATTCTCACGACGCAGTCAGAATCTGTGTGAAACCTCATGGCGCCTGTCTTTGGTTTAAGAATAAATGAGTTAATCATAAAAGCACATATCTGGGGAGTTTCAAACTATAGACTCATGCAGGCTTTGTACAGCTGGGCATCCATAATCAGTTATAGCACAAAAAGCAAAAAGGTCCTTATTACTTTCCATATAATTTTTTATTTCTCTCCAAATATCAATGCTATATTGACTGTTAATCTGAAAAACCTCATTTAATGTCAGCTTGCTCACAGTTATGAAAATTCAGGTAATGTATTCCTGCTACTAATTGTATTTGAGAAAGTGTTATTAATTTCATATATCAAGTTCGTAGTGGCCATCTGTTCCCTCCGAACTGCTGCGTCTCCCTCCATCTGCCCTGTTTTTCTTCTGCTAATCGGGTGGCAAGGGCTCAGATGATTGGGAAGTTTCAGTCTGACTTTTGATTTGTCACTCATCATCAAGCCAGCTGTGCATTTTTAAACAGACTCTTGCAACGGGTGGTGCTGAATTTAAATCTTACTGTCTGATTTTTTTAAATAAAACTTTTTTTTATAAAAAATCAAAAAGAAGACAGATTGTATTTTCTACAGTGTAAAATGTGCTTTGCTGCCACTAATTTGGCTGCATCTGCACTCTCATGAATATAGATGAAGGTACATGTCCAGGATATTATTAGGGACCG
Organism: Phalacrocorax carbo; assembly: GCF_963921805.1. Taxonomy (NCBI): domain Eukaryota; kingdom Metazoa; phylum Chordata; class Aves; order Suliformes; family Phalacrocoracidae; genus Phalacrocorax; species Phalacrocorax carbo. Next base: position 27,456,578 of record NC_087514.1, read on the forward strand.
TGGAGAGTGGGGAAGAATTTCAAGTGTGGTAAGACACCACAAGTTTCCAGCGCTCAGGGTAGTGAGCAAGCACATGTGAAGCTTCTGGCTTCAGCTGACACTAGATTGAAGGTATGAGGTTAGTGCAGACCTTTAAGAACAGACATGAATAGTAGTAAATGTTCATGTGTCTAAGTGGTGTTAATGATTAAAGAAAGATAAAATGGCTTTTAAATCTTTTCCCTCCTTCTTCCCTGTGAATCCAGCCACAATAATTAAGGGTTACTGGTGATCATTGAAAAGCTTATAGGATTTATGTTTCCCATTGCTTTGAAATTCCCATTTCTCTATCATAAGAATGTGGGAATGATCAGACAGGAGCAGGCTTTGAAGTCCTTGTGGACCCCAATATCACAGAATATTCCATGTATTCCATCTCATGGGGTGGCCCATAGCAGGTGCTAGGAACAGGTTGAAGCTGAAGAACACCAGAGCAGTCAGACAAGACCCAGTCTGCACTCAGGAAAGTCCCTTTATAATTTCTGGTAGTGAAAGGGTGGTCAAACAATTCTCAAACAAGGGGTTTTATCTCCTTTCCAAAATTCACATTGTCGTTAGCTATAATGATTCTAGAGATTTCTGTTATCCATGCAAATGCTCAATTCCTTTTGACTGTTGTTGAAATGATTCAAACCTCAAGTGAATGATTAAATATTTATGCCTGTACAGAGGGGATATTGCAAGAAACGACTGGATGAAATTAAAGCAGAGGAACTTCAAGCTGTACAAGAAAAGGAAATTCCCAGACAATGAGATGTATCAAACAATGGAATAAAATTGTAAGGGATATTATGGAAGCCTCACCATTTGGCCTATTTGAAACAAGGGCTGACAAAACAGCTGAAAACATGCGGCGGTGGAAATGAGGTGAACCGACAGTTTATCAGGCTCCTTCTATGTCAATTTTCTATTGTTCTGAGATTTGATTTATGAAATCCAGACAGCACAAGGACATTTGCAAACAGGAATACATCATAGTACCTGAAGCATATGATACTGTTTTACAACTTGGAGGTGAAGTTTGATGGCTTCTCTTTGCAGGGGTTCATGAGAACATTTCCTCTGCTCTGTATTTATGAGAGGTCTGAAATACAGCTCACATGTGGGATCCTGTTTGTGTCAGGCAAAAACAAAAAAGACAGACTTGCCAAATCTACCACCTATTCTTTGCAGTGTATTCTTCACCAAGAGACATGCTTACCTCAGAGGTTTGGGGCAGTTTTCTACAGGAATAGGAATATTTTCTGTACTGAAAAGTGTTTCTGTCAAAGCCACTTCTGCATAAGAGTACATATAAATTTTATATGTATCTATTGCAATATTAAATAGATTTCACTTTTGTTTGATTTTCCCATTTGAACAGTCCCAGAGCTCTGATAAAATTTAATGAAAATTGTCACATTTCACCTGATTCTTAACTGCTGACAAGAAATGCAACAAATATTACCTGATCCTGTTGTGAAAATATAAGTACAGGAGAACCTGCTCTGAAGTTTAGAAAATCTAATCAAACATCTCACTTAACTTGGTAGAACAATCCAATAGCTAACTAGTTCTTCCTTGTTTCTATGGGTGAGAGCTGAGAGGGCAGGAGCAGGAGGAGGACTGTCACAGTGTCCTCTGTCTGACAATATTACCAGGATTTTTGCAACTCTCCAAGCATTCTTCCACCTAATTTTAGTCACAGTAAATATAGGTTTTGTACATCATTATAATGCATTGTATTCATAGGTCACAGCATTTGTATGTGCAGGTGACCAGCTAAATATGTGGTTGGTCGTTTCCAGGTAGACTTGATACACTTGTGAGTATAACTATGGTAACTGTGTGCTGCTTTTGGGGACTTTTCCAAAGACGTGTACCTAAATACTAGATTGTCAATGGGGGTGAATGACCAATTAATTGAAATTGAACCTAGTTACAGTCCAACCTTTGTAGCAAAATCTCCTTTTGGATTTCGACTCTTGCAAAAAGGACCCTGTAAGGTAAAATTGAAACTTGACTGTCTTTTATCACTGAGCATTGTTATGTTACCAGGGGCTGTAAAAAGACATTATTTGGAAAGAAAAATCAGACGTCAAAGTAGAGTAAGAAACTATCCAATTTTAGTAAGGATCATAGAGCTGCTCCTATAATTACCTTATATTTGTCTGTTTGTCAAACTATACAATTTTTAATACATCCCATGAAGAGAAGCATTTTAATGTTGATACAAAACCATGGAGAAAAGTCATATCATGTTGTTGCTTCCTGACTTGTCTACAATATGAGGTCTAGCTTGCTCTTGGTCTTGAATTTTTCAAGTTGCAATTTATCTTTTGTAAGGACTTAGTGTGTTTATTTCTGCTGAAGTGAAGGGGGCTCCATAATTGCCATTATTAATAGTAGTGACAAAATATTTACCTGGCATCATTACTTTGACTGTAGTCCACATGTGTAATCTCATTCTTCTGTTTCACATACAAACAACTCTGAGACAATTAGTGCCATAACAGGTAAAATAAAAGCTGGAGTAAGATCAATATCTCTTGTAAAAGGTCCCAGCTCATTACACTTCAGCACAGCTATACCTAGTTGTGCAAAAGGAAGAGTCCATCTGTCTTCCCAAAAATCCAGTAAGAAGTCACAGATACAATAATTACACAATATACATACACAACCAGTGAAATGCAAAAGTAGCTAGAAGCAGCAGATGAAGAATCCTGGTTAGGAATGCTTGTAATACAATTAGTCATTATAGAGCACCCTAACTCAAATAACTCTTGTGGAAATTTTCAAAATGGGGAAGATGCACAGTGGAGAGACCAATGTGTAAGCCTGACGCAGAAAAGATTGTTTTTCTTTTTGCACTTGAGTTAAGATCTCTAAAGAAAGGGGTTGTGATATTCATCGAGGTATGTCTGAAGGTGATATGAATATAGATGATGCCTAAGAAGTTTAAATAATATATTTGTTTTACTGCCAGGTCACATGCCAACCACAAATTGGTGTAATTGCACTAGCTAATTATCCTAAGCAGCACCATGATCTGGACAAGATGAGGGCACCATGTCACTGGTCTGTCCCAGGAGGTCCTCGCTGCAGCAGTGATGTCCTGATGTCTTGGGGTCACTGAAAGATACCCAACAGGGCAGAAGTCAGAAGATTTTCACTGGGGAAAAAGAAAACCTGCCTGAATTAATGAAACATTTCTAGCTCATCTGTGACTTTTCATTGTTCTTATCTGTGACTTTTCATTGCTCTTATCTATGATTTTTCATTGCTGAGTCCCTGAGGAGAATGATCAAGTGGGGATGGGGACGGAACAAGAGCAAGCCATGCCCTAACCCATTTATAGTCACATGGATAAAAGTCAGAATTTTAAATGGATGTGTCTAAATTCATTGAAGTCAATGAGTATTATATATCTAAACACCTTTAAATATCCAGTTTCAAAGGTCTAGCCTAGAGGTCATCTGTCTGTAAAGAATATGCTTGCCACAGGAATAAGCTGATGCATCCACTAAGCGGTCTTGATTAGTTCAATTCCATGCTTCCCAAAGGAGCGTAGCACTACTGTCCTTACCAGTGTCTATGGCTGAGGACAACTGATGAATTTGGCACCAGCAATAGTGCATCATACAACTTGTAAAAATCCTACATAGAAGAGATCCAGACTCTCAAAGACTCTTTCATTCCTTTCTTACTAACATGCAGCCCAGCTGCCTCTGTTACCATAGACCACTATATAAAACCACTGAAGGAGTCTGAGCCTAAGAGACAACCTGATCAAGGCAAGAGGCCTTTATAATTAGTGACTGACTAGAGCTGTCAGTGGGCAGAACATTCAGACTCCTCTTACTGAAGTCCAGCTGTGGGAAGGAGAATATACAATGGCTGCAGAGCAAAGACAGAAGTGTACAAAGCCTTCATATAACCTTCTTTATCCCTATTTTAAAAGAAAATTATTCATGAGGAAGAGTTCTGTTTTCCAGACAGAAACAGTGAAGTACAACATATGCAAGGTTAAATTACAGACCAAATTAATTGTACAGTTTTTGTAACACCAAAAATAGGAATAGAAGTTGAGCTTTTGCTGTGTACATACCCCACAATAATAAATTCTCTTTTCCAAGTCCAGTCCTATGCTTTCTCAAATTAATAGTTAAGCTACCAGATCAGATCATTGATGAATAATACTAAAACATATTTCCCCCCCCAATTCCTTTCCTATCCTTGTGACCAAATAGATAAAAAGTTATGTTATGCTTTGGAAATTTATATGCACATTCAACAATATGAGCAGACTTAAGTAAAACATCATGTCCCCGAGCTAAAATACCACTATCCCTTCTCTGCGTGGGTAATGGAACAGATTCACCTTCACCGTAACATTGGACTGAATTACATGTTATAGTCCTTGACATGCTTTGACATGACTAATGTGACCCAGCTGGTCTCAGCAGTACAAAAATGTGAACATAGAATGTGTGGTTTATGAGATACCCGTATGAGTTGACAACAAAAAAATACCCATGGTTGGGTTTGTGTGATTAAACCAAAAATAAAAATAAAAATAGAGAAATCCATGAGCTTACAAGGGTCTGCAAATATGCAAGCTGTCTTATTTCAGTATTTATATGTAATGAAAGGTAGTGGGTGACTCTGTGTTTATAGACTGTGGATTTCCAAGTATACGTGTGTAAACTGTTCCCTCTGTTGTTTAGAGGATGACCATATAGCCAGGTTTTTTTTACTGCAGTGTTTAAGCAGGAACCATATGATACTATGTTTTATTTAAAATTGGGCTTGTACCACTGAGGCTGGAAACTTGTATCTTTAGAACAATTTCATATTGCACAGTGCCACCATATGTTGCCTACTTTAGTGTTTTTAAAGAGATTGCCTACTGCCTAAAGGTAACATGTCTCAAATTTACAAATCACATATTGCTTGAGGGCAGAAGCGAAACCATTGATTTAAGAGAATGCAATATGCTTAGTTTAAGGGTGTTAATTCAACTCTATCATCCTCCAGCATTCCTTACATTGAAATATATTTTAGTGCGGGGTGGGGGAAATGACAAGATTGGAACTACAGGTTCTGTAATTGTGTTTCGGTCTTAAAAGGAAGAAGAAACTGGCTGATTAGCTAGACAGACACATCTAGCATAAGTGTTCTTGGAACCTCTTGAAATGAACAGTCTGAATTATGAAGCTGGCCTTTTACATTTCTCATGATTAGTGTAAATGGAAACGTAGCCACTAGTACCTTGCAACTAATTTAGCAGACAGACTCATTCTAACATTTGCTCTGAATTACCTCATGCATATTTTAAAAGGGAAAACTTGTAATGTATTTATATATTTTACTGTTTAACTTTCTTAAAAAATTTTGATTGCTCACAGTAATTTAATATATTTCTGTTCAATGTTTGCTTTCAGATAGCTTCCGCAAATTTAGAGATAGAAAAGTCCTAATCCCTCCAGATGTCAGATCATTACCCCATTCTCCACTGCTTTATCGATTCTAAATTAAAATATTTCAAATGGTGGAACTTCCAGTAAATTCTTTGAAAAAATATTCCATAGCAAAATAATTCTCCCCAGCTTCAGAGCTTAAGGGTGATGAGCAGCTCTCACAATATTGTCATTATGGTATTTGCTATATTTCTATTAATGTACCTGACAGGGAAGAAAAAAAAAAAAAAAAAAAAGGAGTCCCAGTGTAGCACAGTGCCCCATAACAAAGATAAGTCTCTGTCTCAGAAAGCTCCCCATGTAACCCTCGGGCATAAATGCACAGCTGGACAAAAAAAGCAAACAAAGAGTACAGGGTGCTGATGTAATAAAGTAGCTGTGCTCAGGGTCTCAGAGACAGGGATCTTGCTTTCACACTGCTTGTAAGCACAGAGATTGGGTGAAAACTAGCCTTGCCCCCAGTTTCCAATATCACTTGTGCAGATTTGGGCCTGTGGTCCTGTCCAGCGCAGCGTGAGGCCATGTGTAAGTGGCAGGGAAGATCAGCACGTTAAGCCCGAGATTACTGTGAAACTGGAGGGGTAGCCTAAGGGAGAGTAAGGTGACAACATTCTACATTTAAAGGGGAGAAATACTAGGAAAAAGCTCAGGCATGCCTGATAAAGAAGCCCAGAGTTGAGGTGTCGAGGCTGCTGCTACTGCAGCCTGAAGAAATTGAGGGTGCTTCACAAGAAGGGCTCAAGAAAAGGTTCAGTGTTAGCAGGTTGTCTTTGTATCCACCTTATTAACTCACTGTAAAACTGAATGCTGGAAAATATGTTGAAAATGAACACTAAAACAGAGCCTGAATAGGTCATGTAATTATATGTGTCAGTTTCTGCAGTATTTCATTGTGGTTAACTTAGAGATTAGAACGGGAAGGTTCTGAAATAACCTTTATTTCATGCATAAACTCTGTGTTTCATGTATTTCTTGCTTTCTTATAAATTTGATAATAAAGGCATTTTTTGGTGCTTTGGTGACAGGCTTCACATAGTGTGTATTTTCTGGAGAGTGCTGACACTGGCTGCTGGGGCTCACACCAGCGGGTTAGGTAATTCTTTATGGGAAATGGCTGTGGCATGTGCTGAACTGAGGATCTAGTTTCCAAAGCAAGCGTTCAAGCTATGCAGCTTACAAGTCATCCCCATTAGCAAGGACCAGCACCAGCGTCTTTACAACGCTTTCACATTGCTAAATAGTCTTCAAAAATACCACCGCGGCTTAATTTACTTAATATTAGTATCCATGTTAACCTAATACCTTTCTTTCTTAAAAAAAATGGGCAGTTTATACGACGCTTTCTTGTCAGGTAATAGCTCTCTAGATTTATTTAAAAGGCTTTTCTTGTCAGCACAAGCCGCAGCCCCCCGCGATGACGGGAGATTAGGTGCCCCCCGAGGCCGAGCCGGGGCGGTTTGCGCCTTTGTGAGGGGCGCCCCTTTGTGCGGCCTGTGCCGTGGCCGCCGTTTTGAAGCCTGTAGGGAAGAGATTAAGCTCTCCCCAGCCGGCCGGAGCTGGGTGTGGCTTTTTACCATTTTGGCTAGCAGATGGTGGCAAGCCAACAGGTGCACCCCGATGGCGGCACCGAACCCGGCGCATCTGCTCGCCAGGCGAGCGGGAGGCTGCGGCCCGGCCCCCACGCCAGCTGCAACGTGTGCTCTTACCACGCATGGCAGCAGACAGAGTTGTGAGAGACGGAGGCTGGTGACCTTCAACTATTAACCTTTTTGCATTAGACTCTGAAAAGGGACGGTATGGCAAGAATGCTTTGATCTGAATATTACAGGATGAAAAATGAAGGGAGACCAGGAGGGTATTGATTAGTGGGTGTAGGAAGTGGTGGGCAGTTTCATTTTAGATTTTGTGGTGAATGACGGGGTCTCTCAGCCACTAAAAGCACCCTGGTTTTAACTAGGTCCTTGTTTGCATCCATCATTTTGTAGGGAATCTGTGGATGGTGACTGCAGTGACTCTGGATTATATTTTTTTTTCTGCTCAGAAGTAAAAGTAGATTGTTCAGACTGGAATTTCTGAAGTATTTCATGCTCAGTTCTGCTCCCCTCCCACAAAAAATCCCGGCCTGTTTTATGCAAAGCATACAGACTCCACACTGAGGGCAACATTGTGTATTAAACTGTTAGTGTAGTTATAAGCACCACAGGAAGGAGACAACTCAAAATGACAATTAATACTCCATTTTTAAGAATTTTTATCTTAGTTTCTAAAGTTTATGTTCTGTACTGCCTTCTCACTTTATACAACTCTCTATTCAACCCCTTTCCCTCCCAACCTGACCAGATCCTTCCATACTCTCCTGCTTCACATTTGCTTCAGTCCAGCCCTAATCCAGCTCAACTATCACCCTGCACAAACAAGCAGCTCTCCAGCTGATCTCCTTGGCTCAGAGTTAGACTTTCTAGCTGTTCTATTCTCCCTCCCTGCTTCCCCCTTTGCTCTCCTTTTGGTCTGACTTGAGGTAAGGTCTGCTCTTCCCAAGGGCCCTTTACTTCTACTGATGATCTGGGTCCATCACAAGGTCTTCACAAACCTGGCAGTTTCTCCTAGACTAACAGCTGTCTCCGTCTCTTGTAGCTCTGGGGCTTTCTGGGGTCAGAAGCACATCATGAAGCAATGAATTTCATGGCTCTCATGTGGAAAAAATATTGGCTCAGATGAGGTTAGAAGAAAATTTCTTGTCCAGAGGATACAAGCCAACCCGCTGGGGTCCCATAAAAGGAACTGCTGAAATGTGGCCAAAGGCAGGAAAGCCCACTGGATGTCCTTGAGGTGGGGTAGAGTGGTGGGTTATTGCTCTACACCTTTTTAGTTTTCAGAAAGTCTTAATGGCTGGGCTAAGCTGTGAGCGGTCACTTCTTTCTTTTGGACAGCCTCAGTTCCTCCCAGGGCTGAAGGGAGGAGACACAGATGCAGCAAGAAGTGTTTCCATCCCAGCAAAAGCTGTACTACATAATGTCTGGAAAGATGAGCGGTGGCGTCCAGGCTTGTCTGGGTGCCTATTCAGGGAGCTGGAGGACAGCTCTAGTTGCAGTTACGTGAGTCCTGAGTGTCCTTTAGACGGCTCACTTGGAAGACAATATAACTGATAGTAAGCAGATTGCTGTCTCACACCAGAACTGACAGAAAAGGGTACAACAGCTCTCCAGAGAGGAAATTCTTCGGTGGGAGCAGGAGCTGAAAGCTCCAGTGATGGAGAAATAACTCCATTAACTGAAACCAACCTGAAGGACTGGGAGACAACAGGTTACTGGATCTATAATCCCAGTAAATTCATAAGCTCATGGGCCTTTATTCTTTCAACTCCATTACCCCTTTTTCATCTTCCTAAGCTACAGATGTTTGTTCTTAAAGATACCAAAAAAACCCCTTTATTTCTAAAGAGGGAAGACCTCTCTGCAAATACATTTTATTCAAACACCTTTACTCCTAATTTCAAATGATTATTCAGAAATTTATATTGGTGAAAAAATAGCCAATGAAAATTTTTTAAATATATTCTTACTGCAAGCATGGATAAATTCATACGTAGACATTTTTGACAAAACTATTAATGTTTAATTTTTGTGATTTTCTCCAGCAGGTACTAAATCCTGCAGCCGGCACAAATACCTATATAATATTGACCTCAAGTTTCTGAGGATTTCACAAGCCCTAAGAATAAACCCTTGTGAATATAGACTCTGGTTCCCTCTGGAAAGCCTGGAAGAATTTCATACAGGTGCACAGTCTGTCTAAATGCTTTTTAACCACTACACAGCATGCTTAAAGAGAGTCAGCAGAACAGTAGAGTATTTTACAAAATAATTAAGGTATTTACAGAGCAGGGATAATTCCACATCAGACTCAACAAGTTATAAAATAATGTCCACAAATCCTTAATACATTTGTGTATGACATTGTTGTTTCCAAGTCCACTTAATTCTCTCTCATCCTTGTCTCTAAGCTTTATAAAGAGTTAGGCTTACTACATGAAATAAAAATCTTTTCAGACCGTGGCAAGATTTCCTCCCCAGTTTAAAACCTATACTGTCTTTGCTGGTAGGGATGCTCCTATTGCAAGCCCCAGGAGGCTCCTGGAAAGCTGACAATCCTGTTTTCTTTTGTGGGATGAGGAACCAGATCAGAAGGGGTTAAGTGGCTGGAGACCAGATGCAGCTGGGCTCTGTTAATCTGCAGGGACCAGCTGCTTTTTATAAAAAGGAAGACAAGAAACAGAGTGGCTAGTGCTGAGGGAAAGCTGAGGGTATTGAATTGCTTATGCTCTGGAAAGGGGGAGTGAGGTCTTGCATGTCAGTCTTTTGGTGTGTTGGAAAAGGAAGAAGAGCTCTGTAGGTATTTTGCTTTGGTTGGGGAGCTGCTATTGCTGGTGGTGATTGACAGCCCACCCAGAATACTAGCTTTTACTTCTCAGGCACTCCTAAAAAGATGGTCCTGTGGGGTATAAGCTGGTAACTGAGCAAACCAGGTGTAATAAGCCACAAACTGGCCTTTATTTCATTTGAATACTTTTGAAAGATGGAAAAGAGCAGTGGAGGCTTTTGGTGCCTTCTGGAGTCCTAATGAAAGAGCCAGAGTGACCTCTCTTTTGGCTTTCCCAGCAAGTTGTCAGAGAAATGTGACTAGTATTTCTCAGATGTGACAAGGACCTTCATTTGCCCTAATGTACATGGCACAATGATGGTATCTGTATATATTGCATGACTGTCACCCCCTGTAATGCTTGCCTATGACAAATAGACTTGTAGAAAGAAAATCCCTCAATCGTTTTTCTTCTTTTAATATCAACTGTGAGTAATTTTATTGTTTATCTTACTGTAGCTGCTTTGAATGAAAAAACTCTATGGGCAGAAGTTGAATTGCATAATACTATGTACAGAGCTATTAAAATATATCTAGCAATTCCATTAGAAATCTGTTGTTGAGCAAGGCAGACCATATGGAGAGAAGTTGGAGAAAACCTGATTAAACATTTATATGGAGTGTATTTTGATTTAACTTGCATAAATAATTCATTATTTTTGTTTTCTTGTTTTCTTTCTTTCAAAACCACCCTTTTCTACACCTGCTGTGCTAAAAATAATGCTAGTCTATCCACACGGAAGAAGTAGCGGGAGTGAGTGGGTATAGTGTACCTATCCATCTGCATCAGAGGCTACTCTCTTTCAGGTTTGGTAGACCTGTATCCTTTTGAGAAACAAAACACTATATTCCTATAAAATCTGCAGTAGTTTTCTTTTGTCCTTACAAATGGTAAAGCAGCGATGTTCCAAGGGCAGTAATTATTATGCAGAAGTTAAGTTGTGCTAGGAGTCCAGATCAATAGGAGAATTTCCCCAAAGCTAATGGGAATTGCAGCTCACATATCAGATGACTGATCTATTTTCAAAACTGAGTCACAGTTTTAAAGGGAGATTCACTTCTGAACTTTGCCAAAGTCTGGGTTTTATATTCTAGTTCAGCTTCAGTTTTTTGTACTCTGTTGGGATTCAAAGTCTGATTTGCAATAACACTAAAGGTCTTTTATAGCTTCTTTATATTAATAATGTGGTATAAAATGGGTCTAAATCCTGCTTTAAGGCCCCCTCTTGCCACCAAATATGTGAGGGGATTCAAGGTTCTTCTTTAGGAGTTGATCTGAGTGAGCATTCAGGTGCCCCAAAGCACAGATTTTTCCCTGAAACTCCTGAGAACAAGGTATTTCACAAAAACTGCTTCTCTTTTCCCTCCCACTGAGTTTCAGAGTTCAAACGCTGGCAATTTCCAGTACCATCTTTTTCTTGTCTTGTCGTTACAAGTAGGGTTTCATTACCCACCGAACAACCAGTGCCTGCTTTCCAGCATCAGCATTGTCCCAAGATCCTTTCTCCTACTGCTGTCACTCATTACAGCAACATACCACTCTTTCATGGCAGCCCAGCAGATCGTAGAAACGTGGGGCTCTGGATCATTACCAGGGAATAGAGTCACTTTGGGGTCATTACCAGAGAAAAGTGTCACTTTTTTTTCTTCAAGAAACGGCATTTCCTCTCCAGCTCTGTGCGGTGGTGGTTGTCTTCTGAATCCTGTCTAACTTATGCAGCCTAGCAGCTTCAGCTGATGTGGTTCAGCAGGGAATTCAATTACAAAATTTTGTTGGAAAGAAGCTGCTGAAGTCTTTTGAAACGGAAATATTATCTCCTGGATGGAACATGCTATGTCAGGTCCTGAAGGGCCTTATGAAGCTGCTCAGATAAAAGCTTCTGATAGCGTTTGTTTGCCAATGTATTAATCATAATGCGGTAAAGCAAAAATCTACCCCAAACTCTGAGAGGCTGTGTAGAGTACTTCTAATATTTTAGCTAGTCTATGGACTTATGCTTTTGGCTGGTATGAAAGCAGACTGTCTGTTAGACTGCAAAAGTGATCTCTAATGAAAAATAATACTCAGCCTGTGGCTTTGACAGTTATATCTCATTTCTGTGTGCTTTTCAGCCCAGTGAGAAGAGTTTAGTGCTACAGACCTATACTCGAGCAGTCCTTGCAGCGCACTGCATGCAGGGAGAGCATGCAGGTAGTGCTCAGCCAGGTTCCCGCACACCGAGAGCTGCTGATGCTGTAGTAGCGGCGAGCATGTGGGGGAAGCTATGTTGGTTTGTGAATTTCATTAAAAATCTGAGATCTCTATGCACGCAGCCTTATTCACAGTTTTTTCTGTATTGTGATTTTAGGATATAACAAGGTGTTAACAAGAAAAACATGTTTTCATTAAAGCTGTATACAAAATGTATCTTTGCCCTGAGCCCTTCTGTGTGTTTATTTTTCTGAAACAGTCTGTTACTTAAAGAAACAAACAAAAACTGAAACAGGGGAAGAAACTTTTTCCTTTCTGAGTGAAGGTCCGTTTCCACTCCTCCCCCCCTGCTTTGATTTCCAGCCATTGAGGGTTGTGGGCCACCAGGTGGGCTGGCCCAGGTGAGTGCCGCACCTCACCTGTTGAGCTTATTTAGTTAAGCTGTTGTAAACATTTGCTCTGTTTTCTTTCTCAAAGTGAAAACACTGTAAAAATAATGGCTGCCATAAAGACTGCATTAAACACTTTCTAAAAGGTTATAGTTTGCAGCTGTGAGGTCGCTGCCCTCTGATTATACTGCAGCAGTGAAGCAGGACGCCTTTCCCTCGTGCACTCTCTGTGGAGCGGGGGAAAGCATTGCCCTGCCTGATGTGCTGGAGGCGTTTGGGCTTCAGGGTGTTGAGCAGTGTCTGGGGGTTGGGGTGGGGATGAGAACTGGGTTGCAGAGGCCTATTGCCAGCCTGCTCTTGCTTGCTGTGGGCAGTGGGATCTTCCATGCATCCCATCAGTGTCTGCCCATGAGCTGGGGCTAGCAGCAAGGGAGGGAAGCTTGCTGAGGAGAGTGGCTCAAAAAGCAAGAGGGGGCAGCAGAAGGTGAGAAGATGACATACAAAACTCTATAGAAACTGGAATTCCCGTAGGAGACCAAGATGAGGAGTGTTCTCCTGGTGAATGGTGGGGAGAAAAGGGAATGAAAACTGGAAACTTTGGTAATTTTAATAATGAATTGGTTAAAAAAGGGGTGGGGTACAGGTACAGACCTAGGTAAGGAAAGCATTCTCTGGACCAAGATGGAGTTCATGAAGAATCTTCTAAACACCTGCCAGTGGGGAATGGGGATTTGTCTTCTCTGCCCAGAACGCAACCTGTGATGGGCAAGCCCTTAAAGGTCCTTCCTGCTAAGTCTCCCTTGGGCGCTTCCCTCCTCATCTGTACAGGTGAAACTGCAACAAAATCAGGCTCCTGACCCAAGGCATTTGGGACTTGAAATGGGAACTGTGGGCTTGTGGGAAAAGAGGAATAAGTTTGGACCTAAGAGTGTGATGCATGTTGCTGTTTATATTTGTATGTTTCTACCTACAGCTGTGCACAAATTCACTTTTATGATGTGACAGCAGACCAGCCAGCCTTTTTTGTCCCTTACTCCCAAAGCATTAAGGATCCTTTTGGCATATATGCTGCACTCAGTCTGCTACAGGAAGGATGCTACAGGAAGGATATGCCTGGACCCATTCCTGTGCCCCTTGCTCTAGGTGTAGCTTTTCAAGCAGGGGGGCTGGACAAGATGATCTCCAGAGGTCCCTTCCGACCCCTACCATTCTGTGATTCTGTGATTTTCTCATTTTTAGTTATTTTTTTTAGAATTAGGTACATCAGACTTAGGCAGACCTCAGCCTTAGAGTCCTTTTTGCTGTTGTAAGCAAGCATATGGAGGCAGTGGTTGCTTTGCACTGCAGTATTTCTCAGATTTTAGACACAGGCAGCTAAAACAATACCAGGTTTTAAAAAATAAACAAACCTAAAATTTCTCTCAACTAAAGTGTGAGGACTGACCAGTGAAACCAAGGACATGCTCTGGGACAGATCCTCAGCTAGGTGTGTTGTCAATGGAGCTATGGCCTCACTGGGATCCTGCCCATCATTTGGATAGCACAAGTGGAGCTGTGTTCTTTTCTCATATAATGGGCCTGTAAGTTCACATTACACAAAGATAAAGTCTAATCTATTAGGAAGAAGAGAGAGAACAGGCAGTTACATGCTGAGATCAGTCTGATGAGGACTACCAGTATTGAACTGGTTCTCTAAGCTAACAGGATCTCAGGTTTGTTCCTGATCAGTTATCTCTCTGCCTTCTGGCTGTCATGCCTTTTACTCCCATACCATAGACCTATAGCTTGGGAGAAGCAACGAACCACCTTTGGGGACAGTATGGTCCCTGTGGAACTGGCTGAAATCAGGGAGCCAGACTCTCCATCCCCACCAAGAAATTCATCCTGGCAGGAGTTTTACACTTAATTTGGAAATTAATTTAGTACTCACATTTTTGCCTACACTGCTGGTTTGGGGAGGGAAAGAAAAGGAATACTTGTTGCCAGGTAACTATCATAACCAGGCACACGAAAAGTAGTTTCAATCCACGCTTAGTTTAGCTGGCAACTGTCCTTGTCATCTGCTTGAAAGGTGCTTAACGAATACAGGGAAAAGAGCAGCCCCTGTACCTGCTGCATGCAAGGAAACAGAGAACCAAAGGGTATGTTACTGCTCTCATCTGAGATGTGTGGGGTGAAACTGCATAAAATTTAAACCAGTGTGCACGATGTTCCTTGCACTTGAGGAGACATTGTGCTACATTGCTACGTTGTGCTTATTTTTTCAGATCCATTAGCACTGCACTTTCTTGGAATGTTTTATTCAAGAATTAAGGGAATAATTTCCCTTTGCTTTGTGTTTATTACTTAACCTTGGTATTCAGAATCTTTATTGCTTAGCGTTAGGAAACTAGATTGGTTATACCTTCTACAAGTAGGTAGCCACAATGTGGGAGGCACACAGCTGTCGTCCGTCTGTCTGTCTGCACAGGGCTCTAGCACTATTAAGGCTCTCAGGTCCCCCCACGCCAGCTTGGCGCAAGAGTAATGAGAGGTGCGTGGTGACGTTGCTCCTCTTTCGCCCTCCAGCAGAAGCAGCAGAACGACTGAGCTTTGCTCAGGACAACTGAACTAGCAGTGTGTGCCCTTTGCCGTTTTCTCCCCCAACTGGTTATGTCCAAATAAGTCTTTACAGAGGAATGACTGGTGCTGATTGAGCCCAGATACTGCTTTACTATTATTTGTAAGACTGCAGATGTCTTTTTGCACCTGACAGTAGTATTGCCATAACAAGAGAAGGGTCCACTCTTGCCAACATCTGTAAGAGCTCTGCCATGATGTCAGAAGACGACAGATTAGACTGACAGCAGCAGATTTCCTGCCTGACTTTGCTTATTTTGTGCCCAATGGATCTGTCCCCTTTCCCTCTCCAGGATCAATTTAGTACCTCATAAATTATGTCAGGCAGAGAGTGGGATAGCCAGTGTGGGGTACAATGAACCCCGAGCACTCTCAGCTGGTGCTGGCTCTGGGAAATGCTGGCAGCCGGTATGTGGTGGAGCAGCACAGAGCCTGTTCCTAGCTGTGCCTGCGGCATGTCCCACAGATGAGCACCTATTTGAACGGGATGGAAAAGGCAGTATGGCTCACGGTCCTTTAAACATCACCTAAAAGGGCTCATGTAAAGCTTTACTGCAAATGAGAGGTTTCATTGTCTTCTGCAGTGTGTTTGTTTTCTGGGGGGAAACTTTAAGCTAAGAGTGCAGTTCCTCTTGCCTAATATCAGCCAATTAAAATGACAGTGTTTACCAGGTAGGTACATAATCTGGCTCCTGTTTACACTCTTTCCATAGGCATTAGAAAGACACAGACTACTCCAGCAGTAATTCATTCTGTAAAATGGATGAGACCTCTGAAGGTCAGTGGACTGGAGTGGATGGTCCATACCTTTAGACAGCTGGAGTGAGTTGAGCAGAATCCTGCTCTTAGAGCAGATGTCAGTACAAAATGTGTCCAATGCTGTTATCATCTCTTCTCCTGGATTTCTTCTTTACCACTGGCTTTTCCTCAGAATATTTTAAGAACAAAATTGGTTATAAAAATAGCATGGAAAATGTTGAGAAAGAGACAATAGGGGTTGGGTAGGAAGTTCCCTAGCAGCACTGCCTATGTGGATACACATCCAGTAACTCCCACACGCATCCAAGTATCACTTTTGAGCTTGGCCCATCAGCATCTGTTAGTGATATTCAAAACAGTGCTGGCTGCTTTGAGCTGGCTGGGAAGGAACAGTTCACTCATTCTCTGTGAGATATTTTTATCCGAATGTCTGAAAGTGAGCATCTTCATATATCCCCTCTTAAAATAGGCCTTATTTACATGAAAAGCCAGCGGTTTGTATTGAAAAGTCTGACCATTTCAAACCAACCTGCTTTTTTAACTGATATAATATTTTTTTTAGATTTTTCATGAGATGACACCACTTTCCGGAATTCAAAATGAAACATAAATCCTTCCTGTGGGCTGTTTTTTCCATTGCTTTTGTCAGTTCTTTGCCCATATACCCTTGCATTAGATAGAGAACTAATGACAAATAGCATCTGATACTTGTCTAAAAATAAAACATTTTATTGTTCTCTTCTGCAAGTATAACCAATGTTTCTTCATAGTCAACTAAATAAATGACGTTTGTTGCAGGAATTATTACTAGGGCAATTTCCACACTGTGCTTGTTACAAATAGACTAACCCGATGCCTACAATTAAAATAAATCAAGCCAGCTGAGAAGGTTCAAATACGTGACACAAACTTGACTAAATAGCAACATGACATAAAGGGATGCTGTAATGCCTCCATGATAATAGTTGCAAAGACTTCTGTATGCAAAATGTAAAAGACCGCTTTTCTGTATGCTGCCATATGCCCACTGCAATTTGTGGACATATGGACGTAGGACTCTCTCATGTGTAATGTATATCACACAGACAAAAATAAAACAGGAGCACAGGGCTAATATTATGAACACTTTTCAGAGGACAAATTAAAATGTTTGTTGTGGCAAAAACATGGGTGTACTAATTAATAGCTCTAGATTGCTTACTGGCACTGGCTGCAACAGCCTCAGGTTTTTGATAGGTTTCAATAAAAGACAAAGCTACATAAAACTAAATCTGTGACTTTAAACATAATTGCTTAGATAAGGTCTCCTTTTTAGGGAAACGCTCTTCCTGATCTTTTAAATTGCAGTTTACAGTGTGAGTTAATGTATCTGCAAATATACTTATAATGCCACTGTCCTTATTTGTTTCTACCATTGGTCACTGGATGTGAAACTGGGATTTGAAACAAAGATGGGGAATAAGGAAGCTCACGAGAAGTTTTCATATTGATGAAAACTTTTGGAACATAAGTTTTACTTCCTAGCCAACAAGAAAGTGATAATGTACATCGAGTGATACGTGCATGTTGTGCTTTCATTTCTCTCGAAGACAGAAGCTGCCGGTTAAATATTGCCTTGCCAGCAATCAAAATGGTATAGGCTTAGCCCTCTTCTCTTTGAGAATCCAGGGAGGCGGTCTAAATCAAAACAGATGCCCTCCTCACTTAGCAAAGCCAGCTGTTTGTATCCTCTTGCTAAGAGCTACAGGCTAAAGAAAAGGGTGAGTAAGACTACCTGGCACCTAGAAAGAATGGCAAGCAGGCTTACAAGTTAAAAATTAGTAGTATCATTGAGTGTGTTACTTCACTGTACTATTTTACAGATTAATTTTAAATTTTTCCTTTTGCCTCGCAAGCGGGGCTGGAGAATGACACCGAGTTGTGGAAGGACAAAAGGATTTTTATGGCAGATAGAAGCTGTACCCTGAATATTAAGAACACAAGTGAAATCGGCAGCTAATGTGTGCATAGCAACTTGCTTCCATAGGAGAGACACCGATTTCTCCCCCAGAGAGATTAATCTCCTCATAGATGAGTCATTCGAGCATGAAGAAATATTCTTTGGACATGGTGCACCAAATGGAAGCCCATACATCAGACAATGATGGTGTATTATATTGAGACATTTATAGGATTGGGACATGCCAGCTGGGATGTGCAGCTTTAAGGGAATAAAAAAAAGGAAAGGATTTAAGGTGGATCTGCAGGGAAAATCACTCAGCCAACACTGTAAGTAGGAGTACATTCACTTCTCCCCTTATATATATTTCCAAAAAAGGGAGTGGGGGGAATCTATTCTTATGGAAAATGTATGCTTCAATTTATATCTCGGCTTTTTTCATCTACATGCCCCGATCTTCATGACAACATGATAGGATTGCTGCTCTTTGTGAGAGCTATACAAGTGAGAGCACGCTCTTGCCATGCCTCACATCAGTGCTATAACTCAGATTCTTTCTGATATTGTTATGTTAATAACAGCCATACTGACGGTTTTGATAATTCCTGCAAAGGCCCTGAACAGTGACAATCTGTCAAGGTTTCCTGAATACGTTTTGAAGAGTGGGTTAACCAGTGTTGAGACATGAACTGTTAACTTCTAAACTGGAGGTGGTAAGAGAAACGACTGTAGGTTTTCCTCCTTCTACCTGGGAAGACTTTTTCTCAGCATGCAGCCAAAGGAATGCTGCTGGGCTCTCTGCAACACAGTCTGCCTGACTTCTGTCAAGTAATGTAAGCCCATGTGTTTATTATTAAAACACAATTGACTTGTAAATCTTCACCTACAAATCAATGAAGGCAAATACTGCCCATTGACCATGTTTTTTCAATTTGACAAAATTCCCCTGATCAAAGCTTCCCTGGATTGACAGCCTGGGAAGGGAAGGGCACTGGTTACAGCAGGCTCTCTCTCAAACCAACAGGAGCACTTCAAGTGCACTTCCTATTTCTGTGAGTAAGCATATAGATGCACTAAGTAAATTGTTATTAATTATTCTGTGCATAATTAACTTCCTCTGCGCTTAGGCAGCATTCTTCCCTATGTAGGCAGACACAAGTCTTGATAAGCAGAGTGATACATTTCACAAAATATGATACTCAAAGGCTTTCCCAAACCCACAGAGGCAAATGTGCTCTGGAGTTCTGGCTCTATCAGTGAGGAGTTCACTCCATGAAGGGGCAGGCATGTGGCTGTGTGCTCACGCGCCTAAAAGAGCTCCGGGGAGACCCAGGCTCACAGGTAACCCCAGGAATGCACCTGCACTGCGGGGTGAGAGAGCACAGCTGTAGGACTGGAAGGGGCAAATAAGAGAAAATGTACTTTTGCATTCCTAGTTTCTGCAGTTCATCTGTGGCCACTTCAATTATTCGTATTTCTGCCTTGACTAGTTTCTGGTTCTTTTTTTCTGTACGCTTTTCTTGCACTACAGTGAAGCATTGTAGAACCCTCTCATAGGAAGTATCTTTCAGACAGTATTTGTGCTAACCTTTGGGGTAAGGTTTTTTTCCTATGGCATCTTCTCTGTAAGAGGGACTGGCTTAGATTTTGTGTTCCAACCTTATGAGAGGCACAGACCTCCCTTTGCAGCACTGGAAACTGTTTATATTGAGTGCCGGTGTAGCCCTCAGGATAAAATACAGCAGCTGAGGCATTACCCTGTGCTTGCTCACAACTCTGTCAGCTCCCTGCAGCCCATGGACCAGCCCAGCTTCCAGCGTGATTTCTGCCCTGGTGCTTCCCGAAGGCGTAGCATGAGGTGGGCATGCACTAAACCTACACACAGCTGGAATAGCTGCTCTCCATCCTCCCATACACTTGTGTTTCCTGCCAGAATAGAACCAGAACAAAACCAGATCAGCCCTCCAAAAAATTTTCATTTTAGCAAAACCAAAAACCCTTTCACAATCACAAAATTTTGATTAGAAAGATAATTGACCTTTTCCAAGACTGTCACTTTTTACTTCCCATCACACTCTCTCTGAGAGATATGTTCTTCCATGCCAAAAAAATAGTATACTGGCAGATTTTTGCATGCTGTCTGAACTCTTCCAGACTTAAGGTTGTGAGCGTTTGCCTTGCAAAGTATCATCTTTTCAAGTAATAAAAATTTATAGTGGTAAATAGTGTCTATCAGGCAAGATTCCTGCTTAAGGTATTTATTTCTACTTCATTTTCCTGGCAGGAAATCTGGATTCTAAGAATATTTCAAAGTATGCTTTAATGGATGGTTGTGAAACATTTTCAGTTTTAAATTCCACTTACCTATGTCAGGAAAACTGTGTGTTTTTTCAAGAAAATGTTTCATTTTAAATTAATTCTTGCCTCAGACACACGTTATATTTTGGTACATGATATACAGTAAGGAGAAATCATACATATTTTATGTGCAACACATATTGAATTTGTAATATGTATCTGATAATGACTTTGTACTAAGCTCCTGTTCCTCTACAGTTGCAATGTAATTGCTGTCCTGAGCTAGACAGAGTCTGCTTTAGTGCTACTTACTTGCTTATACAGTTGTGGGAAACCTATAAATCTGATTCGAGTCTCTGATGAGACTTTCATACACCAAAGAGAGAAATGATACACCATGATAAAATAGAATCCAAGACTCATTTTCTTCTGGATAGTTCTTGTCTTTTAGTGGTTGGAGACTTTGTTCAGGCTTAAGTACTTTTTGTGTATGTTTTGTTATAGATATATTAGGAAAAGTTTTTGACTAAACATGGCTTCACTTGGCAGAGAGACTTTTTTAATGATTTCAGCAGACCGAGTTGGAACAAGTGCTCATGCTGCCATAAGGAGAACTAATTTTTAGATTTGGGGGTTTATGTATGTATATTTATATATGTATCTGTAAAAACATAAGGGAATAAATGTAATGGACGCCTGATATCCTCTGCAAGTCCTGCATGAAATAAAAGCTTAGCAAGAGCATGGAGGTAGGACAAGGCTATGTACAGCATCAGGAAAAATGAGACTGAGAGCTAGGAGTTATTCATTTTCCCACAAGATGGTTCTGACTTCCCTCCAGAAGGTCAGCATCTGATAAAGTATTTTACACTGGTGCCTTTCTTCTTTTCCATGATCCTTAGGAAAGTGAAGCATGTGGGCCTAAGCTGGTAGAAGACAGTCATAGATTTCAATTTCAGCATAACACCACTGAGAAAGTGGTAGATAGCTAATATTTTCACTTGTGAAATAATAGACATAAAGTCTTTGTTAATGCTTTGCAATAAATAGTGGTGTCATTTTTATGGCACATTTCTAAAATGAAAACGGGAATCCTCTCATTTCAAAACGCAACATCAAAACATGATCTTATTAACATCTTCAAAGGGAGAGCCAGTAGCTCCTATCCCACTTTTCCCTCACTTCTTCCCCTCAGTTCTCAGCTTTTAGACAACAAAAATAAGGTTTTTTTAGGAAACGCATCTCTTCCCTCACAGAGACCCACCACAGCTGGGCTATCTTCCTGCCACGCAGGACAGGATGTCACTGTATGTTAGTTTTCTCTTTATTACCGAAAGCACGCATTTAAGCATCGCCCTCAATCACAGCCTATGGTCTGGAATACACGTATGATTTTTACCAACATCTCCTTCTCCTGAGACTTAATAAGGTTTTCAGGGATTGGCATGAGCATGGGAGCTTCTCCAAGCCTCTTGCCTAGAAAATGGGACAAAATATATCCTGAATAATCCAAGAAGAGTTCCCTCCAGCATCTTCTCAGATTAGGGCTACCAGGTCTAGCCTTGAAGATGTTCCAGACAAATGCCAGTCATTCCTGAGCCACCCAAATAAGGGAGTCAATAAACTAATACAGAACAGGAGGGTGTCATGTCTGTTTCCTAAATACTGTCTTTTGCATTTAAATGAACACGAACGAGGGTGGAGATTATTCTTCCTCTAAGTTTGTACTATTCCCAGAATACCAGGGCTCTAATTCCTGAAGACACTGATGCTGCTGTAATATTCCTGAATACCATCACCTCTTATTTCTGTTCCTTTGCCCAGACTGATCATCTGCACTATTACTGGGCATTCACCTCTCCTTGTAGGCAGCTCTTCATCAGTTACCCACACACAAGCATCCTTCATCTTCTAGACATATAGGCAATTTCTAGGAAAAAGAGGAAATGTTTGGAAAGTGAGGACCTGTGGTTCGACTGACTTTTCAGGGGTTGAATGAGGCGGACATGTTCCTCTCCATAGACACAGACATCAGCAGCAAATTCTTGCATGAAAAATCAAAGCTGGACCTTGCCTGGAGAGTAAATGAATTCTTTTTTTTTTTGCTTTGTAACTATTGTCAGAGTAGTCTGCAGTTGAGATTGGAGAGGGAACTGTGAGATCACCATAATGCTATGTTAACTTGAAAGCTGCCGTCAGGCTACAGTGAGTGCCCACGTGAGACCCTGACCTCAGACTAACCCCCTATCTGTGGCAGATGTGACGGAGGTTGGCATTATTCCTGATCTAAGTTGGAACTTCACCCATATGCATGCATCTGCATGTGGGAACTTCACATACTGTACAAGCACCAGCTGATATTCTTTTATCCAGGCCAGAGTTGCTAGGTGGGAAGTCTAAGATGGATGTTGCATGGCTGTTGTTATCTGAGGGGATGTAAGTTTTAAATAAGTCTGAACTCTGCCAGCTGATGAGCATATGAACTGCAATGTCATTACCCATGTAATTTGTGGGGTTTTTCCCAGAACAAATAGGTTGATATGCATCAGAGCTAGCAGAGCTTGGCTTCCTACAGGTGTGCATCCCTCAGTGCAGTCTCTGGTGTGTAATCTGGAGCCACTTTTGGCAATGCCTTGTCCGTGTTTTCTGTGTGACTCAATGTGAATTCTCCATGTGAAAAAGAAAGTTCTTCCTGCAGCCTCTCGTGTAGTGGGATATAAAGTCTCTTTTTCTACCTGGCCACCTAATTTCATGGAACCTGTTGGAAGAGAACTTGTTTGAAATACACACGACACTGTCTAATTTGGTTGAAAATGGCCAAATAGTTCAATAGTTATAAGAAAGAAGAAATTAATTCCAACTGTGTGAACATACAAACTTCTTTTGTTTTTCTAAACAGGCCAAAAAATTACTTTAGTATCTCGATCCAGCCATCAAGTACCAGTCAATCAGACAAAGTAACAATAGAAAAATGACCTCAAGAAAAATGCAAATGATTAATAAAATATTTAAAACTTGATTCTTCCTCAGTTTGAAAAGGTGAATTAAGGAACGCATCAATCAAACCCCTGAAGTCCTGAAAACCTTCAATTTTCTCTTATTGTAATTGCATGGTGGAAAAATAGCCTTCACCCAGAGATACCCAGTAAAATGTAATTAACCTTTTGTTTGTGGAAGAACTTTCTTGGGGAATTTCAGATGCTTATTTGGAGCTTTCAAGAGGTATTGAATCTTTAACAAAGACATCATTTCTCATCAGTGTTCATTTGTTACTGGAGTTAAATGGGTGTTAAGAAAAGTAAAGAATCTAGAGAATATAGCTAAAAACATCTGTTTTCAGAGTTGCTCAGATTTCTTCATTCTCTTGGGATGTAACTATCTGACTAGTTCTGCAGCTGACATGCTGTCCTCCAGGGTAGACAAGACCTGGATTCTTAACATTAAACCCATTTAAAACAGGCAATGCCCCCCCAACCCGCTTGGATTGTTAAGGATGGGTTTTGGCTTAGGAAGATTTTCAGGGTTTTCATATGTATCTGTTGTAATCATGCACACAAATACACAGAAACAATAAAAACAAACCCCTGATTTTCTTCTCTCCAGGTGACTTTTAAAGTTCCTTAGCTCCAAAAATCCATATAGCCTTGACTGTGACCCATTCTGTGTATCCAAGAACAAAGGGGAAGCTCTGAGACAATTACACAGAAATAGGACATGAATTCATGGAGCGACAAGCATTCATGAAGTGCCTACACTAACCTTCACAGATTTGTTGGCTGAGTTACATGACAATCAGTTAACTTGTGTTAAGAACTGTAATATTGACGAATCTGTAAGAAATTTGGGGGAGGTAAATCAGCAGAGCTCAAGTCTACAATGTATTAGAACCATATTGCATGCACTAGGAGAGAAATGTTCTCATGCATACTAATGTAATTTGATTTTAGCTATGGGATGTATAAAATGGTGATAATGACATGTACATAGCTTTATAAAGAGATTTACAGGTGAAAGCAAGAAGTGTGTTAATAGCTCTACTTTACAATGAGTAGAACTGATTCTTAGCTGAATGTCTTTGAGGATTCAGCAGAGATATACTTTGGATAATATACAGGAGACCTAGCCCAGAGATCTGAAAGCAATTCTTATTTGATTGTTATTGTAGTAATAACAATATATATCAGTATTGATTTTATTATAGAATTTCAGAGATATATTTATAAAGGAGCAATACTTGGTTTCTATCTACATTACAGTATCACATCATGCATTGTTAGATTATATTTTGTTATGATAAAACATTAAGTATTATTATTTTTCCTATTTTAATGTAGAAACATAAATGTTCATGTTTCTGGAATCAAGCTGTGACACTGGTAGCTTGCAGGAGAAAACAGACACTATCTTAACATCACACACTTTAGCTGAACAGCTAAAGACATTATCTGGATGAAAAGAATAAAGAATGGTGTGCTGTAAACAGTCAGGAGTTACACTCATACTCCTCCCCTGGTGCAAGAAGAGGGCAAGTATGGAGCTGTGCTTCAGAGCACACAGTCTATGTTTACATGACAGCTGGAGTGGGCCACTGATGATCCCCACCAAAATTTCCACTGTTAGCAATGGCCCAGCCCCAACCTTGAGCCTGCCCAAATGATTCCTGAAAAAGCCTGGCTTTGCATAAAGTAGCTTAAAATACACAGGATATGACAAAGATGCAGAAATGGTAGGGTCAGTTGTGGTGACCTCCAGGTCAACACTTCAGTGTTAGTCCAGATGTACCCATTTCTACCTTTACATTCTCATTTTGGGATGCCATGATCAACACACCATCATGCACTCAGTGTTGTGACTGCTGGTTATAACTCTACCTTGGTTTTGCATTGCCTGTGTTAGGGTGACATTCGACCTTAACTGCCAGAAAAAACCACTGCTAGTAATAATTTAGGACCTAATTTTGCAAAATTCCCACTCAACTGAATGAAGGCTAATTGTATGAGTAAAGATTTACAGCATTCGTCCTCTATGATACAGCAATGTAAAAAATCCACTTGTCTCCAGAGTTTAATTATTTCCCAGAGGCCTGCTAAACTAGACCTTGCCATTCATCTTGTTAATTCATTGCCATGCTGCGTTATCTAAGCAATAGCGTCAAGTGCGTGTCCAGAAGGTGGTAGCTAAAGTACACTGGTAAAACAGGGTATCCTGTGGAGCAGAGCAGCTCTGTGTGGCCAGGGCAAGAGACCTACCATAGGGTAGTTATATTTTCTTAAATCTCTGCAAAAACATATATACTTCTTTATAATGCAGTCTTTGTATACTGTTTTATACATTCCTAAATGTGCCAAGCCCCTTCTCTGTTTGCTCATACAGATCTCCCATTTTTGAAACAAGGCCTGCAATGTATGGGTAAGCTGGAATTGGGTTGTTTTTATTCAGAGTTCCAGGTTTCATACCAGAGTTTCAGGGGATTAGCAAGGTGCCAGCATATGGATAACAAATTCTCTAACAACATATTGCATGACTGGTTTCATTTCCCAGTTTTAAGACAGAGAATTTTTTCTTCTTTTTCTGGGTGCTATTAGAGGTCTTCAAATAATGCTTTGTTCTGTTTAATTTTAACTAATGTAAACCCCTCTGATGAAAGAAAAACTCATTTTCATCAGTAGGTGAGCAGCGTGGTTGCATTAGTAGTCAAGTCCCATTCTCCTTTACACTGATGGAAATCTAGGTAGCTCTGCTGAAAGCAAAGTTCAGGCTAATGTAGAGAAAGTAGAGTATGATTTTGAGAAATGATTTTTCCTTAAAACACAGCTCAATTCTTATGGGCCTCCTCCCCATCTTAGAACAGCGTTTATGTGTCAGTCAAATTCCTGCTTTTCCTTCATCATTTTGCTGAAGTCAGTGTTAACAACTGGCAGCTGCATACATCTGTCTTTGGATGGATTTGTACCTTTAGGCTGTTTACAGTTGACATCCTTTTTCTCCCACCTGAAGATGTGGAAAGCTCGACTTGTGGCCTGTACTTGTGTTTTAGGGTCACTCTGTAGCCATTCGAGACAGGCTGGTAAGGAGTCACTCTGGGCTGGTGTATCTCCCCCATTTCAGCTAACATGGGGCATCCGGGCAAGCATTTTAGGCTAACTGCCTTGTTTCACATGGCTGAAATTAGGAACGATGACTGCCCCTGCACCCTTACGTGACTTAGAACCACTCCTAAACCACTGCTTCATCCCGACATGACATTTACATTTTTCTTTCTCAGTAAACAAACAGAATTCAGCCTGGCATTACAATCAGCTGCTCTTTTATTCACTCTCTCCTTTCCCTCAAGCATACAAAGTTGGTTGCATGTGCTATGGAGAGAGAGGTTTAATAAATCAGGCAAAAGCACTGGTTTCTGCTTCATATTTTTCAAATAAACTGCAGAAAACTTGGGTAAACAAGGCTTTACTTCCCCCCCCCTCCCCGAATCAGGTCCTCCTTTACAGGAAAATGAAATGTTCCCCCAAAATTACTCATGAATAATAAATCATGTTCCTTGGTCTAGGTGTATGACCTTGCAACATTCATTTCTGTTAGTTGCTTATGCCTCATTTTACTTTGTGGGTTTTTTGTGGTTTTTTTTTCACTTGGCTGTGGAGAGGCTTTTCTTGCACTGTATATATTTTTGAAAAAAATGGTAGTTTTGTGCACACTAAATAAAATTTGCTGTCATTCTACCCAATATACGGTCAGATGTTACTAAGACAAAATAGGTCGGGATCTCTTTCTTGATATGGCAATTAATTTTTAGATTAGCATGTTGTATTTTTAACTTTCAGAATTTTCTTCACACAAAAGTAAATCTTAAGTTTTGTCATACCTTATAATTGCTCTGACAAAAGCGTTCACAGTGACATGAGCGGTAGCTTTGGCTACCAAGACAGATTTTCATAATAATGAGTTTTTTCCTGTAGGGGGCTGTGAACTGCTAATTAGCATCTATGACCCAATATTCTCAGCAAATAAGAGTAATAGCAGTAATTTCTAGCTTTATGCAGGGTGCAAGTCTAATATTACCAGCACTTCTGTTTCATTTGTAATTAACTGCAAGCAATTATTGTAGAGTCAAGGAAGTATATCCTAATGCTCGTAGGTAATAAAAAAAATTGAAATTATGTTTGTAAAACTCATATGTTTCATGCTGGGTGCACTGATTTCTTTCAGAGAACGGCGATTATGTGCCTATCAATTAAAAATTCTTCTTTAATGTTTCTTTACATTGATATGCTTTTGGATGTTGCTGTATAAGTATCTAGTCCTCAGTTTAATTCTCTTATTTTTTTAAAAAACAATATCCTTGAAATTTCAATTAATGTTTTGACTGTAAGACCTTACTGAATACTTAATCTGGCTACTTGATCTCAACATAAGATTTAGATGGTACTGAAAGAAGTTGTTTACACTCTATTTTGAGGTCTGTAGCTTAGTCCTATTGGAACCGTGACCCACAAGGCTGGTGACAGAGCAGTGTCTGCTCGTGTAGTATAGTTGGCTTTCCTAAACAAGAAACAGATCTCGTGTTTCTTTTACTCAGCAAAATAATGCATAAGGCTTTCTGCAAATTGACTTACTTTCCACTGCTTATATTAAATTCTATGACGGTGGGAATAGCTATGAACTAGTAGCTATTGCTAGCAATTTCATAGTTACTGGAATGGTACTGTGTCTTGTCTTTCCTTTGAACCTCTTAGCATAAGAGGCCTGGGTTATTTACTCAGAAATATTATTTTATTTGAATACTGAGTTCTGCATAGAGATGGATATAGAATTAAATTTTTTCCCCAAGTTTTGATAAAGCTTCAGGTGTTTTTTGATGAAGCTTCAGGTGTTGAGCCATCTTCTCCTTTGCAAAATGCCCTTCCCCTTTTAGGATTAATTATGTTTAAACAGCTTTAAAATTATATGGATATAGCACATTCCTGAACTGTAGAAGATGTGGTCCGGGTTTGGAGGGGCTTCGCATGACCTCTGCTGTGCTTCAGTTCAATGGAATTTACATAACATCTCCCAGGACTGTCATTCAAGACATTTGGAGGGCAAGGAGCTGATATCTTTACAGAAGCTACGGATTGTGAACAAAGTTTGTCAAGCAATCATAGGCTTAAAACCTGCCCTTTGATCATACATGGAGTCTGATGACTCTATTGTGCAGCTGGTTGAAAAGGAGGCTCAGGAAGGTGAATGAAAAAAAACAGATTTTTTTTTTCCTGATGTTGTTTGTTTCTTTCTTCTGGGCGCTGTCTATCCCACTGACCACTGTCAGTATTGCATTAATCCATCTTCAGGTATTTACCTGGACATAAATGTGAATTGGTCTGAAGTCTATCCTGCCAACTACCCCCAGGATCCCTAACTGACTCTGTTTCTTTTAATCACGGAATCAATTTAGACCAGATTCATCAAACAGATTAATTTATTTGGTCAGCATGCCAGATAGAAAATATGATATAATATACTGACTGCATAACAGCCCATGTTGGCATCCATTTATTCAACAGCCTAGCTCCAAAGGCTGCTCTGAGGATGCAAAGCTCCTAGCTTTGTATCTCCCCTTAATATATATTTGGACAGTTCCTTGTACATTATGTCACACACTATCTTATAAGTTATTGTCTTCTAGGTTATGTGCCTGTTTTTTATTTTTAATTGAGCAATCAATTTGCCCATACCCTTAAAAAAAAGCAAAAGATTATCTGCCATGGATGTCTATATCAGGCACTCTATTTTGAATTTTCAAGGTATGCATCTCTAGCATACAGTAACAGTCATGTCTGATTTAAATCTTTTATTTTTCCTTGGGTAGCATTTTGTGGAGTTTTTATTGTCCAGACCTGTATCAGTCACCTTCTCAAGAACTTTTTCAGGTCTAACACACTAATTAGACTTCCTGTTTTTCAGAGCTCTCTGACATCATTTCAGCCTCAAATGAGGGAGCACAGTGCTTAGCATTTTAATCTCAACACCTCTGGTACTACTACTGCATACCAACAGCCCAAGAGGAGCCACTATTCCCTTTGGTAAAGCTTCAACATTTATACCTCTCTTCTATTTCAGTTGGCTTTAAATCCATGAAGATCACCAGTATAGGCTTCATAGTTTACTTTTTTGTAAAGTGTGTCACAGTTTGTCTGATTTCTCTCTTAGGGCTTGGTGATAACTACAGGAAAGGGCAGTCCTCTTTGTTAGTCTTTTTTGAAGCTCATTGGACAAGTCAATTCAAGCACAGAAGTCATATAGCTGCACCAGCTGAGAAACATATCAGATAATCCAGGATATGGCACTATGCAACTGGTGCAACTGGGTATAGCAACAGTACCCATCCAGGCAGAGTTGGCTTCTGCAGAACTATTCTGGTTGCTACACATACCTTTGGAGATATGTCCTAAATTGTTTCATCACCACTCTGCAGAGTGTCATCACTACTCTTAGAAAACATTTGCAAAGGCCACCAATCTTGACCTTCTTTGTTGATCTGCAGTGCAGGCAGTATTATTCTAACAGAAAAAGTCTGTGTTGAGAGATATTAAGAGAAATCAGGTCTAGTCTAGAATAATAATCTGTGAATATGAGAGATGTAAGTGTAATATATTTGACTCTCTTTGATTTGTTGCCACATATTTGAAAATGCCATCTCAAAATTCAATCAATGTTTGGCAAGTTTCATGAGAACCATTCCTTGCCCCTAATGTACTTAACATTTTTATTTATGATGTGGAAACAAATATAAACTTTTTACTACTGGAACTGTTAGGTTGCCAAATGGCTGCGAAATGAGGAGTCAAGAACACTCCTGACATAGCATTGTATTTGGCTTCAGGATAACATCAGCACGTAAGAGCAATTAGATGTAACACCACATATCTAAGAACAAAGCAAACGGCCAATATTTCCATGATAGTGAACTCTGTCATAGGATGCTGTTTCTCTGAGAAAGACTGTAAGGAGAGGAAGAGATCACAATATGAAATCAGAGTCTGGGTGTTACTATGCAATGCTGTTGCAAGAGTGATAAAGAATTTGTGGATCTGTAAAAAAGATGTTATACTAGTTCAAAAGATATATTTTCATTCAAATCAGAGTTAATTTAAGGAAGTCCTATGGACTTTGTGTATCTACATATCCTCTGCAGTATGAAAGTATTTATAATATGTAAACTGAGTGACTGGGAAGATTTTGACCTGCTTCTTAAGGAATCACAACAAAAAATTGACATAAAACACACCAGAATAGACACACATATTTAAATATGTTATAAGTAATAAAGACTCTGGGAAGAAATGAGTTCATGAAAAAGATCAGGAAAACAACCTTCCATATATTTTAGGAGCACAACAGAAATCACACTAGAAGTAAACCTAAGTTTTAACACACCAATAGGAACATCTGAAAATTAAAAGACAATTTTAATGTGGTATCTTCACTTAGAGTGAGAAAATAAACCTTAATGTTTAAAATAATATAATTATTACTATATTTTGATTCTTCAAAATGTCCTCCCACAAAGTAGTGGGCTATTCAAATGTCTAATTCCACATGGTTCTGTACATTATGGCCATATTTATTCTTGGTCCTTAATCCTGTGTTGAGTAAACTGAACTATATTGACTGTATATAGAAATGATCATGCTTATTTTGAAATTTTTTTTCTACAGTGAGAAATGTGAGTCCCTTCTGTGCAGCAAGAACTGCACCTAACTCCAGGCATTGAAGAGTTAGGTGTGTGGTCTAAGGCATTTGCTGTGGTTGATGGGAAGAATAAGCACCTCTGGAGGGTGATTCATTGCATTCATCTGAGATTTTGGGCGTAAGGTGATCAACTTCTAATGGTATCTCTTTCTGTCTATAAAGTACAAAGAGACCCTGGATGATTAACCTAAATTTGTGTCTTAACATCTAAGTGAGCAAGATGAAGTAAGTCCCATTCTAAGTGTCTGCTTACATCTATTTCAGGTTTTTTTTGTAGCAGTAAAATATTCTTTCCATTTTCAACATTTTAAGATTTCCCCCATTTTGTAATGCAGATAAAACGCACAGTTAACCCCATTAGTGTGTAGCACAGCTTCATCTCTAATCCTAAGTATTTTTGTCAATATACTGTTATTCTTTTCATATTTACTTACTTTGTAAGTGCATTTAATAGTGTTTTTATGTGCTAAGTTACATGAGAAAATATTACTTAGTTTCAGTGAACAATTCAGTGCTGCTCTTTTCCATCTTCTCAAAATTTCTATTGTTAGAAGGGAAAACATGTTTCCATGCTTTTAAGCTTCCCAGAAAATTGATATCTAAATCTGTAGCAAGAGCTGTCCAAATGAAGGGGCAGAATATAAATACAGTTATTTATAAATAGCACTTGGAAAAGTCCATAAAAACGATGTAGCAGTGGTGTATTCAGCAGAAAGCATTTGCCATTATCTATACTTTGCCTGAGAAAATCTAAATTGTTGTACTGGTATTTTTAATGGTGACTGTTTTATCCATTTACGTACACAGCACAATGTGGAATCATTGAGAGGCAGAAATCTTGTTATATTCACCAGACACATGTAGATGACCAAAAAAAGCAATAGCAATGATGACAGTGAAAGATACAAAATGCTAGCTTTTCCTACCGTATGAAAAGATTTTCTGAACAAGTATAAGGAAATATAATTAAAACCCAAGTTATTAAAACCAGAATATATTCTGGAGAAAGAGTTCTTTGGATTTCCAATGAAGTCTTTCGAAGAAAGCAAGCACCACAAAGCCTTTGTCTGCTGTAGGGCAGGAGGAGCAGTGCTGCATTCTGTTTGAGCTATCACATTTCTCAAGGAAGAAAGCTTCCCTCTCCTTTCATATTCACCAGCGTAAATCATAAATGTGTCTAGAGCAATGAGGTGAAAGCAGAATCTGTCCTACGACCTAGGCTGAATCGACATCTCCCTGTTTTACATTCCTGCAGGTTCCTTGGATAAAACAGACCTAAGTCAGAGCTTGTCTTCATGTCGTCAACATAGTGGTGTGCAGGATTTTGCAAAGTAGGTTTTCAAAGAGTAATTTAAAATAAAAGCTGATAGTTATCCTTCTTTTTGCCCCAGCATTCTTGCTTGCATTTATCAAAGGATGGTGATAATGTTTCTTAAGAACTGCTATTCTTCCTGGACATATATTCTATTACCTTATCAATGTGTGCATTTCATTGTCATCTTCATCTTCATATGGCCCCTTCCATCACCTTTATACACTGTCTTTGTGACTTTATAACTTCCTTTATTGTACCTGTGCTTTCCTTCACCCTTCCTTTCCCTTAGCTTTCTTTTATCTTTTCTTCCTTAGGAAACCCATTTCAACTTCCAAGTTGCCTGTCTTCTGGTGTTTGGAGGCTTAACTCCAACATTTAGCCTTTTGTATGGAACTTCTCATGGGTCTTTTTAAAGAAGGACAGGTGCAGGGAGGGAAACATTAAAACAAGGCTCCTCCCTCTCATGAACATCACATCAGGTGTTAGTAACTAATGTAATTTCTATAATCAGTTAAAGTAAATGAAAAAAACGTTCTGTTTACTGAAGTTCTATGGACTTCACAGAAGTGACATTCAGTGAAGCGGCAGTGAGAGCATTTTTCTCTCCATGTGAAATACGGAGATATTTCAACCTAAGGAGAAACAGACGACCCAGAAGAAGTTACACTGAAACACTGGAAGCTGCATATTCTAAACTTGTCCTTTGCAAGAGTAATTTCTGGAAATGCTTTTGTTTACGTGTTTGTTTCTCTGCAATCTCTAAGACTGCCTCCACATTATTTCTATGACAATGCTTTAATTCATCCATTTTGCACATGCCAGCCTCTTTCTACAGCATAGTATATGATACACACATAAATTCTGAGGTCCGATGCTTGCATTTAATATTACCTTATAGATACTCCCATTGATTTTAGTGGGGCTTTTTATACAGGCCTCCGTCCTATGCTGCAACTTGTTAAGTGTCTCCGTTTCCTTTGAAATCCCACCCTTTACAAGACTGAGTTCAAATAAAGATAGCACTCAAGTAATACCAAAGAAGCAGCCGGTGTAGTTACTGAAGAGCATATTTCTGTTACTAGAGTCAGGTTGATCTCAGTGTAAGAACACCTTGTACTGTCGTCAAGTGGCATGGGTATGGATGCTTGTGAATGAGAAAAGCACACTCCATTAGTGTGACCCAACTCCCGTAAGAGATAATGGGTAACTCGCCATTGACTTTAATGGGAAACAGGATCAGGATGTCAGTGCTTTGAAAAAAGAAAGGGTTTTGTTAAAAAGGTATTCATTTTGAATAGTGACACAATAGGGAAGAAACATTCCCGCAGCCTGCAAATGCCTTCTGCAAACATAGTCTTGCTGTTTAGCTTCATAATAACAGAGCTAATCAGGGTTTCTGTGTAATTTGAAATACATATTCGCTTTCCAGATGACGCAGGAAAGAAGAGTGCGTCTATTGTGCTTTTGGCAGGCTTGTAGGGATTCCTCTGAGTGGATAAGGACCTGCTTTTCTTCCAGGTAATTTGGACCATCTCCACTCATTTGATTTTCACTATCACCAAAAAGCGATCCACGTAGGAGTTCCATAAAGCTGCAAATTACAGTTAAGTTCAAATCCTTAAAGGCATTTCAAGTGCACATTGTAACAGAGACTCATAGTAATCAAGTTGCAGAAAGACTCTTATAACAGCCATCTCTCTCGTTCTGAATTGCTGGGGAACAGGCAGATGTGGAAATCATGAGTAATGTAATTGATGATCTTAAGGCTTTTAAATACCCAAGCTCTCAACAATCAAGATCTATTTGAGTTCAGAATCTAATAAGTAGTAAATACAATAGGTTTCAGTAGGATGTTTTATCAGGTTCTCTGCAGTGCTTCTCCCCCCACCGCCCTCACTCTTATGGGCAGCATTACCATCTAATCAGCAGACAAATTGGAAAATTTTATTGTGACACATAATCATTTTTAGTTCATCATATTTCTTTCTTTGATATGCAGTTACTGTGAGTTTGCTTATAATGCATGTTTTCAGAGGTTTTTTCCCCATTTTTTTAAACAAGTGAGAAAAAGAGTAGTTATCCCAGATTGTTTATTGACAACTTATTTATTGTGTGCCAAGAAAGAAAAATGCTTGTACAAAACTCCCCAAAATACTGATGAATTAATGTCCTACAGTTTTCCAGATGCCTTAATTTATAATAACCTTTGTAGTAATAATGACCACTGCAATATTTATTCTGAATATGTACCAGATATATTCTAGAAGTACTTCTTAAATCCAGTGGAAAAGCTGGGTATAGTGAGGAGTTAATTTCAATTCTTCATCTGTTTTCCTTTAATCTGCAGACCAGCCTGAATGAATCCAAAATTCTACATTATGTTTCATCTAAAAAAATAAGAAAACATTTGTCAGTGAAGAACCCAACTCGTGCTATTACCGTAGGTACACAGCCTAACACCCTTGCTTACGTGTTAATTTATCCACACAAAAAAACCATGTTAGTGTGAGGTGAGTAAAAAATATTTGCACCACTGGAAAAACTGCTAAATCACATTTCTCCAGATTCTTTGAAAAGCAAAATATGTTGCAGCTTTGCCTTTGATATTTCCTAGTTGATAGAAAGAAAACAGAAGGCTTTTTTTTTTCCAAGAAAGAATACATTTTCACTGCAAAAAGGGACTTTTCTTTCAAAACAAGAGAATGAAAACTGAGAAAATCTGCATAGGCATCAAAAAGTGCAATTTTTACAACAGGGGCACTTCTTATTGTTTTTACTACAGGATTTAAAAAGAACCCATTTCTTCTTGGATATAGAATCAGAATATTTGCCCTTAACTAAGGCTTTCACAGGTGTCCCTGCCATCTTGAAATATGGAGCAATCTAATACTGTTGAACTGTTCTTCTGCATTATGTCTTTGCCTCAGCACATTTCCTGCCAAGTGTTGAACCAAATTCAGGTAATATGCGCAAACCTGTGGCCATGTGAAATGGTACTCAAGCCAGTTGGGACAGGGGTTACAATCTGACGTTTTGCTTTTGCTCAGGTTGGTATTCCACTCGGTAATGAGGCACAAAGTAATGAGGACTTTTAGACACTGATAGACTTCCAGTGCCAATAGCTGGCTCATCTTACTGCGAATGAAGAGCTATGGAATATGTGCCCTGTAAGGCCTAACAATGTGAATGGTACCCGCTAGGACACAATAACTTGGATATGCTTTTGCAATATGCTCCTAGCTGCCCTAATGTTACAATGAAAAGTATCAGCCTTGAAAGAAACACTCATGGTCCTACAGCTGATGGCCCCTGTCCAAAACAGTGTCTGGATGACCCCACTGACGTATTGCAATGCAATCAGTAAGAGACAGCTCCTACCCAGCTCTTGAAATTTGCAGGTGGACTGCTGATATACATAGATTTCTCCACAGCACCACTCCAGTCCACTCCTGTACAGACATTTAGGCATACCATAAGATCATAGAATGGTTTAGGTTGGAAGGGACCTTTAGATGTCATCAAGTCCAACCCCCTGGCCATGAGCAGGGACATCTTCAATCAGATCAGGTTGCTGAGAGCCCCATCCAACCTCACCTTGAATGCCTCTAGGGATGGGGCATCTACCACCTCTCTGGGCAACTGGTTCCAGTGTTTCACCACCTCATAGTAAAAAATTTTTTCCTTGTTTCCAGTCTAAATCTACCCTCCTTTACCCTAAAACCGACCCAAATTTTGAAAAACCCAAACAAACCAGAAACCGTTATGCTTCTTTACATTCAAAATCTAAAAGCTGTTCATATTTTTTCAGAAAAACATCTGAGGTCCAGAAGAGAGAAAATCCAGGGTGGTGGTGCTTGCTCAGCACTTGGGCTCAGATTTCTCTTCTGGAGGAGTGTTGTAAGACAAGCACATGCTCCAGCCACTGCCTTGACAGGCAGCTATGGGTGGGAGCACATTACATCCACCTGCACGTGTTTGCAGGGGGAGAGAGGGGGAAGCTCTCTTTCAACCGCCCTCCTGCGTTGGACTGAAAAAGCTGTTTAGTCAACACCATTCTGTTTCCATCACCTTTGTTTCTGATGATTCAGCATCTTTTGTTGGAGAAAAAAAAAAAAAAAAGCTCTGTTGTACCATTTCCAACCCATTCTACTATCAATTGCAAAATTATGGCTATTGTTATAAATGGTTTATGTTGGAAATAATCAGGAGAGTCAGGCCAAATTGAATATGCCTTGCATTAGGGAAAGCACTCTGTATCATTTTAAGTCTCCCAGAGTACATACAATTTCTCTGGGTTCCCTTGTTCTGAGTATTAGCCCTGCAATTTAGGCCCATGTTTGAAGCCTGGCAGATTGGGAGGTACAATACTAATGCATGCATTGATTATGAATGCCTGGGTTAAATGAACAATTATTAACTAGTGAATGAGATAGTTAAAGAATGTGTTAGTTTACTGTTACTATATTTCCCAGTCACAAGAATGAAAGCAAGCTAAAGAATCTTTTGGATGCAGGATTGTTTTTCCATGGATGGGGGATTACAGATTGGCTTTTTAACTTCAGCTTTTCCAAATAGTTTTTCAGTTATTTAATTTACTCTACATGGAGTCTATTGATTATTCAAGTTGGCAGTCAATTTTATAGGGCACCCCGCTGTTTCTTTGCTTAATGTAGTCAATGATTGTAATTGCTTGATCAGTGCAGCCCATGAAATAGGTTTTGTGTCTTTTTTACAATGCATTGATGGCTTTATCTGATGCAGTCTTGGCAGGGTCTAGGTTTTACAGCACGATCCTGAACTCCCAGAGGTCTCTAGATTAATGGCTATGGCTTTCTGTTGGAGCTGCTGATACTGCTCTCCAGAATGTATTCACACATCTGGCATGCCACACTTGGCAGTTGTGCCAGCTTTTTGTTGCGCAGTTACAGAATATCTCACCAGTGCCTAGTTAACTGTTTTCACTAAGGGAATGAGATAAAAAGCCATCCACAGAGTTGTTGGCACGCACTCTGTGTCATTGTAATCACAAATTTTTAATTTTTCTATTACACTTTTTATACGGCCAATTGATGTTTAGAAACAACAAAATACACATGATATTTGTTGTATGAACTCTGATTTGATTCCGCAAAAGATTCCAAGCTCATTGTGATTTCCTGTAAACCTCCCATTAATGCTTTCTTTCCAAAAAAAGGCATGAGATTTCCATTGTATTGTCAGTAAATAAATGGATTAAAATTGCATCTCTCCAGCTCAAATATTTTTAGAAGCAGAAAGAAAGGAAATGTGGGTGGAATAGCAGCAAAAGGAATCTCGTGACCTTGCTATGGGTGAATTAATTCTTTCGTCTTCCATTGGTTCATGTTAAATTACTTAAGCTTCATTTAGCTCTGCTTGAAAGTCAGTGTTTCATATTTGGTAGACTTTGAATTGTATTATTAGACATGTAAAATGTAGTCCTAATAAGCAGGCCAAGAAAATGTAATGAAATATGCAACACAGGTGCATAAATCCATGGACAATATAATTATATAGCACACATACACCATTTACAGTGCCTAAGGTGACATCCTGCCAAAAATGTAAAAGTGTGATAGATTTTGGACCAGCTATGGTATGAACTGATTTCCTCAGCTGAGCTTGACATAGAAGCTGGACATGTGCAACCCCTATGTTATTTCTTTTCTCTCCAGGTAGTAAACTCTAAATGCATAACACATCTTTGTGTAGTAAAGGTCTACTGAGAAGACATCTGGAATTCTATATTTAAAATTCCAAGTCTGTCTTTCCACTGAAATCTCAGTTATGTTGGGCAATAACACAGGAATCATATATATCTATATGCAATATTAATAACCCACGAACCCATGTGTTAACAATAAATAGTCTTAATAAAATCTGTCACAATGAAAAATAACGAGAATAACATGGCAAACATTTTCAGTGTTATGGTCATTGTCTTGACATCACTGCTGGAATATTTTATGATTTCTGCTGATTTTAGTGCAGTGAAGTCCAGTCACGTCCTACAGGCCCATCCCAAAAACTTTTAAGTATGTAAGTAGCTGCTCTTATGAACTGCTCCACTGAATTTGTTTGTCCCTGTGTTATCAGTGTCAAGGCTTTAAACAGATGGCTCCTCTCCTCTAAATATTACAACTGCTTCCTTGTATGTTCTTTTCCACTATGAAAAACTGTGTTACTTTTAATTCAATATTATCTTGAATCCTTGGCTTGAAGGATAAAGGGTCTTCAATAAGGGAAATATAAATAACTCACAGGAGTGAAGAGCCAAATGTCAGCACCAAAAACGTTGACTACCAAAAGTAGCTGCATAATTTCCTTTCAGACACAGAAAAAAGATATCATCACCTTTTCCACGTTTCCAGATTTTCTTAGCATTTGTGGTGCCTTAAAATGTATAAAAAACCAACCAAAATTGTATAGAAGTTCACATTAAACTTCAGCCTTTTTTCTGTGCACTATTAATTTATTATTTCTGTGGTTGGAATGATGTTTTATTACCCTTGATGGAACAATAAATAATCGTAGCATAATCTCTTTAAGAAAATGCAAGACAATCAAAGGGAATCTGAGAAATATAGATGGAAAATTAAAAAAGAAAAAAAACACATTGTAAACTTATATTTGTACTGTACCTTTCAGAGCAGTACATTCTGCCTTTTGTTTTCCACGTTCAGTTTTGCCACTGAAGACAAAAGGTGAAGAAGTAGGATGACAAACACCGATAGGTGGAAACATTGAAACAAATATATGAAAATTTTCTGCAACATTTTTTTCCCTTAAAATTCAGTTGCAGAACAACTCTGTATTTCTATTACTTACTTTTCCTAGTGTCACTAAGTAGATACTGCTATTAATATTGCTAGGCACTCCTCTGACTAACTCAAGATAACCTGATGCACCTCAGTGGAAAGCTCTCTACCTATCGCGGTCTTAACTGTATATGTTCACTCAGACAATGATCAGTCTTTTCCTAAAGTGGATAGTATCTACAGTGTGATGGAAATCAAAACTGTACTAATATGCAGGGTCTTACATGAGGTATCTGTGGACGTGGATACCACGTTCAATCTTGTCCCA
Organism: Phalacrocorax carbo; assembly: GCF_963921805.1. Taxonomy (NCBI): domain Eukaryota; kingdom Metazoa; phylum Chordata; class Aves; order Suliformes; family Phalacrocoracidae; genus Phalacrocorax; species Phalacrocorax carbo. The sequence goes on from NC_087514.1 coordinate 27,495,840, forward strand.
TAAACAAAATGGGCATTTTGCTATAGCTTTTAAAGGAGGCAGAACTTCCTCTATACTTCTTTACTGCATGCTATATTGTTGAATTATCTTGTAGTGTTGAACTGACCTTGATTTTTGTAAATCTGATGCAAAATACTATGCCCCATTCATGATCTCTTTCACATTCACAATTAATTCCACACATGACATCTGGCTCGTCTAGTGTTGTCTCTCTGCATGTGGAAGTCATTCCTAGAAAGCAAAAGGTAAATGTCCTTCTTTCTCTTCATTATGTAATTTGTGAAATTCGAGATTTCTGGTCAAGTCACCAAATGTAGGACTTGCATGGACCAGTGAGATCCAGGATGGTGCCTTAGCTTTTCTTGTCAGCCTTGGGCGGCAGCTGCTTGATGTCAATTGTGACTTGTAAATTTTGTGGAATATCAGATGGCTCAGGTCAGGATTGTCATGGTTGTCTAAATATTCTTAAGCAAGCTTAGAATTGTTTAGCTAATTTTTAGTTTTGACATAACTAAGAACATAGTTAAGAAATATATGAATGCTTCTCCCTGCAAAGCAAACTTCTGAAGCAAAATATTCCCATCAGCATACTCGATTTGCTGTAAATAATAACAATAATAATCACTTGTTCTTAACTTAACTTGTTTGTTCAATCCATGTGCTAAATCTGTTTTTTTTAGATACGGGTCCAAGACACAAAAGCAGCATATTGAATGTGGTCAGCTTTTGCTTTCCATCACAGTTTGTTTAAAAGACATGTAGGCATCCCAAAAAGTAAAAGCACATTGATGTCTTCCTTGGGACAGATCCTACTCCCAGGGAAACCAGCGGGAGGGGACTTTTGTCACTGACTTAAATGAGACCATCGTGTTTGAAAAGACCAAGAGGTAATCAAAGAGGAAATGAGTAAAATGGTTTAGGTCAAGAGCAGGGCCTTTTATTTCACTTTAAGTCCTGCACCTAAAAGGAGGCACACAATAGGAAGAGACCGGCTTTTGCCTTGAAGCTCAGACTAACTTAAGCCATATTTTTAAGCCTCTGAAACAGGGGTCATCTCAACCAAAAGACCATAGAAGAGGTGTCTTCTTTCTTCGTCTCTAGCCTAAACAGTCTCCAAGGTTTTGGGAGCCTTTACATGAGCCTCACTGGATTTGCAAACCCGTTTTAAGAATTGGTGTATAATTCTGACCTATCCTTGACTCTGAACAAGAAGTACTCTGTTAAGTCAAGGGTCAGATGCAAGACTGATTCTCCAGAAGTTCAGTATAGGTCTTTGTACTTTGTTTCCCCGCTTTTATACACTTAACTGGAAACTAAACTGAGCGGAGCTGATTGTTGGCGAAGATGGCTCAGCTTGTGCACTTTGGAATGGGATGCCGCCAAGACAAAGATGTGTTGGTCTTCCGTCTCTCTGTACCCTTACCCCTATACACTGAGTTCTCCTCATGAAGGCAAAGAAACTACAACCTCTGTTGGGAAGCTGAGGAAAATGGTTCACTGAATTCTTGCCCCAAGCATTACTTTTGTAACTGTAAATATTGTATTTCAGCACTCGAGAGCTCAAAAATAATCTTTATTCTTGAAATATTTATACATAAAGAGCATTACTGAAATAGGAGTGCTTGATTGCTTGGATTGGGTTGCATGATTGTGACATACTTATTTTTAGTCCTTGCGTTGAATGGTAACAGGAGACAGAGATTTAAAAAAAATAAATAAGGAGGATAGATTCATTGCTGGTGAATGTTAACTGTTAAACAACTTGTGCGTTTCTGTGTATGGGAGATGGCATCGCTTTGGTTTCAAATTTCTGGTGCATCTTGGATTTGCTTGTATTTAGAACCATTTATACTGTGATACACACCGCATAAAGTCGCTGTAGATGGACACAGTATTCCTTTGCCACGTAAAGGTAGTGCAGATGTACTGAAATGGGACAGAGACAGTGACCTTGAAGACTCAGTAGAATAAGTAATGAAGAGGAGCAGGCAAAGAGCCACCTCTGCCTCAGTTGTTGGTGCATGGAGCTGCCTCTCAGCAGAGGGAACCAGGGTAGTGTTTAGACCACTGCAATATCTGCCCCGTTCCTATCTGACTACACGGCATAGTCACCATCCTGGGTAATTACTTTACTGGCACACATTTGAGTTTTTCCATCTGAGTTGCTTCCTGCAGGTACATTGCCATCAATCAGGCTTGTCCTTGAAGCCTTAATGATATAGGATTGCTGGGCATTTATGGGATATACACATGCCATTATCAGACAAGTTATCTAAACTGTTGCTTTTAGTCAGTTCATTCCAGGTTGATCCGTCTTTCTAACAATACTTCGGTTGTTAATTGAATATGGGCAGTAATGTTTTCCATGTTTCTTAATTATTTTACTCTTCTGATCCAGGATCCTTTAGCGGATATTTATTTATTCAACCACAAGGATGCATACACTTACTGGCTGTAGCCGTATGAGCTCTAAAAAACTGTCTGTCTCTGCTGAAAGCACAGCCCTGTTCTGAAAAGAGCCTGCAAGAGCTGCACAGCACAGATCCAAGTCTCTTGCACCAGCGATTTTCATATCATGCATATTTGGTTTACAAATGTAGAGTGATTTTTCTAATTGAAAGTCTTTGTTCCCTCTTACCTATCATCATCACCTGCAACAGCAGGTGCAACCTGCACAGCCCCATTGTCTCCAGAGAAGGTCCTTAATGATACCTGTGCAAAGCCATGGACTTCACTGGACTCAGGCAGGTGGGAGGGATGGGGACTGGTAGTGATCCTTTAGATAACACGTTGACGACTGGGTGTCTAGCCCTTCCTTCTCACCCAGGGTGGGTAGCAATAGAAAACAGTAGAAATGCCTTTTTCTGTCACTTGCATGAGCAGATTGTTCCAAGTTCACAGAAGGGATAAATCTGCTTTCGCTTCTCTGGAGAAGAATATCATGTATTTTCAGGAAATCAGGATACCTCCCGTATACCATCACCACATGGCTTTGGGGAAGGGTGTCAGTGATGGGGCATCAGTGTTCTGATGACACCAGGGCCTTCCCTCCAGATTTTGTTTTAAACAAACAGGTACAGGCTTTGCAATGGCACAAAGAGCAGCCAAGCAAATCTCTTCTTTTGTGTTTGTTTAGTTTTGAAAGACTTGCCTGAAGGATCATTGGCGTTCCTACTGCAGACAGTTTGTGCCTGGGCTTCCTTGCAGAAAAAAAGGGGGATTTTCCAGGCATGTCAATATGTCCTTGGCTGCAGAGATCTCTCTCATACGAGAGACGGTTACAGTTTCTCCCACTTCACTAACATTTGCTCCTTATGTACGCGCACTGGCTCAGCTTCACCCCACGGTGTTTAACTGGTGCTGTTTATGATGGTTATATTCCTACCAATTTCTCTGATGTACTCTCACCTTGTCAGTACTGTCACACAGTTCTCCAGCAAAAGGTTTATCTGATTTTTCTCTATCTGTAGGTACTTTTCCCCCATCGTTTCACAGCCTCGCTGACTTTGTCTGCCTGCCCATCACCAATAATTTTGGACTCATTGGCCAAGTGTAACCCAAGTCTGTCTCGAAGGCAAGAAACCCCCATGTATTGTTTGAAACTTGGTGTCTGGGGGTGAATGAGACTTGGACAGGAGCCCTGCAGAGAGGAAAGGCTGCAGAGCAAGCCCAGCCCATATTTCTGCCTGGCCACACGCCTGTGCACTCAGTGTCGGGGACGGGTGACAGCACATAGCATAGGCTCAGCCCTGGGGAAAGACAGGATGATATTAGGGCATCCTGGGTTGTGCAGGGAGCTCTGCAGAATACATGGAAGACTAGGGCTAGTGCAATGCAGGGGGAAAGTAGCTGAATTGTGGCCATGACACTTTAAGGTTTTTTTCCCCACTTGTTTTTCCCTACTACTACTGTACAGTTCTTTGTTTTTCACATAATAGGAACAAGTAGCTTGTCGGAGGAATCTGCCCCAACTCCTGGCCTTCTAAAAACTCAGTGAATTGTTCTCATCGTGTGCTAAAGGACCTGCAGAGAGCGGCTGCCCCTCAGCACAGCAGTCACCCGCCCACCACCCCCCACGCACAAGGCCCCATAGTGGGCACCCAGTGAAGCCCACCCAACTCTGCAACCTAGAGTCAGCCCCACAGAGACCTGAATGGAAGGGACCTCACTGCATGTAACACACCGTCGTGCAGCTGTGCACCTCGACAGGCTGTGAACCCATTACAAAGTGTTCCTCTGGAGGCTGACACCCCTTCTCTAATTCGAGAGCAGTGCTCCCCAGCACAGACACCAGCCTGCCTCTCAGTGGCTCCTAGCCTCCTCCTCAAAGCCTTTATGCAAGGCTCACAGAAGCAGGGATGAGCATTGCACACTCATGAATAAGTGTAATTGAAATTCTGTTCATAGCTATTTGGGGAAAAAAATTGCCAGTGTAATTAAAATGCACGGGGGAAAGAGAAGTAGCCTATACAGACACATTATGTTACGCAGCACCCACCCAGACAAAGGTCTTTGTCTATAAAAAGCTCAAATATATCTGAGATAATTGCTGTTCATTGATTGTGCCTCTGAAGTGGAGTCATTCTGGCATATTCCACCTTGAGGCTGTCTTATACGTTTCTTTGAAAGGGAAAAATTCAAAAGTTCAAGTAAAGACACAAGTTCAGTCAAATATGTGGCAGTAAAAGCCTGATTTACAGCATTAAGGTTACTTTCAGCTGACCTAGCCCTGAGTGGTGCTGGGCAGTTTTGTCTGATCTTGTGTTAATGCTGTTAGCCTGTGTTTACTAAATGATTTAGCACTGAAATGTTGGGAGTTGCCAAATATTTGTCTTCTGTCCTTTATGAATATTTGAACAGCTCTTTCCCCAGCTCACTCTGAATGCAGAAAAGGGTGTTAAAAGTATCGTATTCTGGTAGTGTTACTTTGTGGAGGCTGCAGACCAACAACGTTCTTGCATCAGTGATGCATTTGGCTCTGTACTAAATAAACCAAAGGTAGGAACACAAAATAATGTGCTTGAATCCTGCTTCATATGTCCTACAGAAATTCAGGTTTGAAAATAAAGAGTTCTTTAATTGGTCCATAATTTTTTTGCTCTCTCTCATTTTAAATATAATAGCATTAAATAAGCCTCAGGTGAATCAGTTTTATGCTGAAGGCAAAGGATGGGAACCTGAGTTCAAACCCAGACTCTGTCATATGTGTGAGATGAACTTGAGCATGTCTCCATGGTGCACTGTTTCTCTAGAAAAAAGAAGTGTGAAGTTTTGAATCAAGAGTGTGTATACAAATGCACTAAGATGTCATGAAAGAACACGTATCCCAGATGTGGCTCACAATTTTTGCATGTAGCCTGTATTGCTGCACAACCAGATTTCCTTTTGTCACACCATTTTTCGCACTCCCTTTTTGGGCTTGCAGACCCCACAGTAAACAGGCATGGCACTCTTCATGCACCCAGAGCTGCAAGGCATTTTCACTTTTAAATGTGGTTGCATAGGGACACAGAGATACTACACCAGATTTGCTTGCATGCAGCAACAGTAGTTTGCAATTTTTTACGCACAGGTACAAAGTTGAGATTAATTTCCCTGAAAAAAAGTTGACCCATAAGGTAGATAATTTTAAGTGTCAGCCTTGCTAGAAAAGCTGCAACTTTTCACCTTCTGTGACTTAATCTCATGCATCATGGATAGGAATTAATAAACTTCTAGTGTGAAAGAACCATTCCTATTTTGATTCAGCTGCTGGATTTAATAGATCAGGACTTGAGTAGAATACATCTAGCCATCTCGGGTAGGTCAGGGTGTATAATGCTTTATGTTTATTTTTCTTACGTTCTAATACAAGGATGAATTCATTTCATCTGAACTTATTTGTAATCATTTACATTTAGTACGTCTAGAAGAAGCCAAGAGTAATGAAAGGAGACACCTTCTCATTCATGATTTGTTTTTAAATGTTCCTCATTTCTTTCTTTCTTTTCCGCCCCCCCCCCTCCACATGCTGATATTGCATGCATGGCTTGCTCTCAGCTTGCTATGAAACAAGCTGGGGCAAGCCTTGTAATATGATTCAAATTGTAAATCTCATGTCTTGCATCCCCCAAACACCTCATCTTATATGCAGTCTGGAACCTTCATTCCAGTACCAATTAGACTAATATATCCACCCAGCTCCGATTGGGGTGATGGATCGGCTGGTGGGGGAAATGAAGGCGATTTTCTCAGCTCCTCTGCATTCCCATAGGCATGCAGCATTTGACAGATTGGGCAGAACTGCCACGAAAGAGTCTGACACAGATGGTGTAATTAGAAAATGCGAAGTGCGAGTGTGAAATTTATCTTTGATCAGCACCTCCTTGCCAGATTGTCATCTATGTTAATATGATGATGGCTTCTTGGAGATGGATAGAAGAAAACAGCAGCCTTGAGGAAGAAATGGAGACAGTTCACAACGTAGAGAAGATATTTTGTTTAACTCTGAAACTCAATCAATTTCAACATGAGTAAAATGTGATTTAATGTATTTAATCATAGGAAAACAAATTGAATCTAAATCCGATACCTTACTTTGTTAGGCCTATAATCAATATGGTAAAATCTTAGGTTTTGTTGGAAGAAGACACAGATTAATTTTTTATGAACAGTTTAAAAAAAAATCAATCTATAGCTATAGGCATACTTCATACATACATCACTCTTCGTAGAGACCCAATGTAATCTAAATATATACAAAAAATCATTGCAGAGTTGCATGGACAGGTTTAAGGACTTAGAAGAGGTATTTGCTCGCTAGCTTTGCATTTTTGACGTCATCCTCTCTAGCAAAGCATGGGGTCTATTAAGGCTTATTATAGACAACAGAAATCTTTAACTTTTTCATTTTCCCCCTTTGTTCTGAAGGAAGATTTGAACTGGTAATTTTATTTCTTTAAATACTGATAAATATTCTTTGCCTGAGAAGACCACTTTGATTGTTTATCTGACATCTTCAGCTTTCCCAGTAATCTGAAACATAAAGTTCTGCAGCAGAAAGGGTCGTCGTCCTTTCAGCACTCATGAATCAAATGCTGCTCTTCAAACATGAGCAGATTTGGCCTATTTGAGGCAGGTATAATTTTCCACAGACAGAAACCGAGGCACGGAGCAGCTAGGTGCAGCCTGTCCAAGGTCACAGAGGAGTGCGTGATGGGGCGGGTGCTGCTGGCGGGGTCCCTTGCCTGCCAGCCTGGTCCCGCTTCCGTAGCACGTCTTGCAGCCGCTGCAATCCTGCATTTGGGTAGTTCAAAAGGCTTAAGTTTACAAACCGCTCTGCCATAGTTCATTTTGCTAAAAACTGCTCAAATGTTCACATGAATGGTGCTAATTTTCAGGAAGGTAAATTAGCATAATTAATGACCAGCCAAATTTGGGGGTAATACAGTATGTAATTAACATTAGAGAGTTCTGTTGTACCACCTGCCCCCACATTTCATTGTTGCAGTGTAAGAACTGTACAGGAGGCTATTTTCCCCTTTGCTGCACTGAGCAGAAAGCAGCTTTCTTCATCAGAATAAGCCATTAGCTGTAATGGCATGTAGGTGTAATGGAATGTGCTCGAAACATCTGTGCTGAGAGCAGGGGAGAAATTGCTGCATGCAGTCGTAGGCCTTTGGGGAGCTTGATTAAGGATTGCTTCAGAGAACTTGAGATCTGGCTTGGGATGCAAAAAAGAGAAGAAAGGAAAATAACACTAATAGATTTACGGATGTACTGCAGGGAGAACAAAGGATTTTTAATTTTTTTTACTTCCCTTTATTGCTCTTATATTGCATCTGTTCTCTGTTGGGCTTTCACTTATTGAATTGATCTGGAAAAAAAATGTAGCTCAAAATGCAGTTTAGCAAAAGACATCCTTGCTGTATAAACATGAAAATAGCTTGATATTTTTTCCTTTGTTTGCTAATGAAGACCTCATTGAAACCACAAATAATTCTAACCATAAATATTTATTGCACATGACATTTGCCTAAATCTGTTTTCAAGTGATATCTCCTCTATCTAGAAATCATGTAAACACACACATTAAAAAAACCTTGCATATAAAGACAATTCTTGCCTTGTGTTATTTGCATTTCTGGAGTATTCATCTGCTCCTTCTTGTGTTGATTTTTGTCAAGATTTCTTTTAAAATGATTTTCTGATTTGTTTTTCTTCAACTCCGTTTGTTTGCACACATTTTTAATAACCAATGGAATATAAACTCTCAGTACACAATAAGAGTAATTGCAGAACCACTGGGCTATGTCAGTTCTGGTTATTGACCCATCAAACTGTGAAAAATCTGAAATGCCGCTTACAGGATCTTAGGCAAGGTGATAGGGAGGAGAAAAGCAATGTTATAAAAGATTATTTTGATGCCATACAAAGACAAGGGTTAAATGCTTGAAAAATCCACATTACAGAAAAAGAAATTAATGTACTGCATGGGACAGATGTAGGTGTATCACACAGAAAATGAGAAACAAACCCGCAAATATTGGGTGGTTTAATGATTAAGTAAATCTTACGCTTTCTAATTATAAATGACAACAAAGCACTGTGTTCACTGGTATCCATCTTCCTTATGAAATAAGAAGCTTTCTGAGTTAGTGCCAAAAATGCCTTGCAACGAAGTTTAAAATATGTAGGGAGGCAAAAATGTAATAAAAATGCAAAAGCTAATAATATTATGGCGACTGGCATTGTTTACAATGTAGAGCACCTGCTGTCTTCAAAAAAAAAAAGAGAGAGAGAAAGAAAAAGTGAAATCATCAAACTGTTCTTAAATGGAAAATCTGGGCTCTCTGCCAATTACACAATGTGTTTCAGGTGCACTGTAAATAGGAACAATAAAAGGTGCAGGGGAAAGAATCTGAAATGTTAAATCTCAGATACACGAGAATATTATTTGATGATGTTACTTTGAAAAGAAATCTTGGGTACCTTCCAAATTTCTTCAATGTGGAAATAGGTTTAAATTTTTGCCTCTGTAAAAAAGTTGTAAAAATCTAATTACCCCTTTTAAAATTTTGATTAAATTAACCCCAAAAAGGAGATGAGCCAAAAAATTCAGGAAACCCACCAGGGACTTCCCTCTCACCAGTCTGTTCTACATGGGAGATACTTGGAGGCTATGGTGAAACATAACAGCACCAAATTCCATGATATAATAATAAAAAGCTAACACACACACCCCCCAGGGTTATAATTTAGGATTCCAGGAAGCCAGTGGTGCAGTTCTGCTCACTGAAGTCAGAGGAGGACTTTGATATCCATTTCAGAGGGAAACTCATACTGTCCCAGCACATTGTTCCGTGTCCCAGGGAACAAATGGTGACCAATTCAATTTTAGACACTGGAGCTAGAGCAGGGAAAATTGTCATCAGCTGGTTGAAGACCAGACTTGTGTGCATTTGCCTTGTGGCTGTAGGGCTTTAGTTGTAGACAACGGTTTTCTTCTAAAATATATGAACCAGAGCTGGGATGAAAATTGGTCCCTCATCCGTTTAATCAAAAGGACAATGGAAAATTATTTGAGCATGTGCTTTCTTTGGGAGAAATACTTTGGTTATGTGTTTTATATCAACAGAAAGTGAGACAGTAGATAAGACCCCTTAGGCATGGTCAGAAACCAGTTATCTGGGGACTCTTTCTGCCTATACCTCCCCTGACTTCAAGCCCTGCACAGCTCAGCTCAGCTCTCACTGTTTCTGGCTCACTCTCTTCTCCCCGAGGACAAGGTGGGCTCGTCCCCACCGACTTTGGGGAACAGCTGCTGACCTGAGCACCCGAGCAGTGCTGCTTGGCAAGGGCCAAACTCCAGGGACAGTGGTAAGGGTTAAACATTATGGATCTCATAGAGCAGCGCTTAAACATGTCCTAAGCCTGTTTAGTTTACTAGTATAGATGTAGCCTTGGAGACCAGAGACCAGATGCTGTGCATCTGCTGCACTCCCTGTAAGATCAGCCCTGATTATTTCCACACCCCATATCTACAGGGAAGGCCTGTAATAAAGCAGTAATCACTTTCCTCCCATCCTCACCTGAACCATGAGCCAGATCTTCATTTCAGTAACCCTTGGATAAATCAATAATCCTTCTATGTGACTGAAATCAGACATAAGATCTTTCTATTACTGTTTCTTTTGGGTCTGATCCTGACAGTTTTCTCTGTCGTTAGCAGGAACAGGGTCATATCTGTTATCAATGCCAGTTTGTTTTTCGTCTGATGCTGGCAATTACCAAGCTATCTGAACAATGCTTGTGAGGGGCCATTTCTTTTAATAGAAGGAGAAACTGGGGACATCCTTGGTGCTATCATGTTACCAAGATATAGAATATCAGCCTACTTCCATGTGACATCCCTTCCCCATAATTGTTTCTATTTTTACTTCTGTGCCCAAAATGACAGTAGGCCATAGTGAAGAAGCAAGAAAATAGGTATCACACTTTTCTTCCACTTTTACAATGTATTTTTGGAGCTCATATATACCATGGCAATGTAAAATGGACAAAGATAAAATTATACCAGAGAACAGCTGCAGGGTTGAAGCTAGAGCAGGGCTAGGAAGGACTTTGGCTGCTATTACCACTGTACTGACATTCTGGTTTTCTGGTACAGAGCTGGGTGTTAGAAACAGAAGCTGCAGGTCTGTCACGATGGTGGAAGAGGAAGGAATAACATCTGAAAATAGTCCAAGGAAATAAGAATGTCAGAATGGGGTGTGGGTAGGATCAAAGGCACTAGATCAGCTCTGCAGACTGGAGTTCAGGATTTTTTTTTGACCCTGAATCAAGGCAGGTCATCATCTAGGCTGAATACTGGTAAATCCAGTTTGAGCTGAATAAATGGTCCTAGGGGGCTGGGTCTGCATGGCCCTGCTTGAGCAGGGAGGTTGGACCAGATAACCTCCAGAGGCCTCCTCCAAACTCAACCATCCTGTGATTCTGTGACTCTGTGAATCTAAAACAGCACCTGTTCAAGTTGTTTTGAAAAATGTTCAAGTATTTTAAACCACTATGAAATAGGAGAAAAAGAAGCAGTTTAAAGAATATATCTCTCCTCTGAAGGATGGGGCTGAAATTTCTTCCCTCTTTGACCCCTCTGGTTAGATGGGAGTGGTTTTACTCCTTCTTCCCTTTGTGTGACTCCAGCATCATTCAAATAGTATGAAAGTGCAACTGAAACTCACGAGTGATGATGACTCCACTAAACTGAGCAGCCAAACTCTCTGTGAGTTCACTGGGACTCAAATTTTTATTCTTTGTTGAATGAATGATTTTTTGTTCAATGTTGATTCTTGCATTTAGGATAGACAGGAGTAGGTATGCAGTAAGCCCTCCCTGAGATCACTCCTAAACTGATGTGCTGTAGAAAGGCTTTGAAAATAAAATTCTTACAGCAAACTGCAGTTTATTGGGGTTAACCCAGTAGCACAGCAAAGAGTATACAGATTGATAGAGATGCCTAAATCATTCTATACTTTCTTTTAAGTATCCGGTAGTTTTCTACAATCCAAGTCTAATTCACTATTAAGTTTTCCAGAACGGTTTGAGTAAAACTAACCACAAGAAACATGACAAATTCAGATCTTGAATAGTTTGTGTTTGAAGACACATATAACCAAAGATCAGACTTTTTATATGTACCGTAAGCATCCAAAGCTATGGCATAATTAAGAACAAAAAAATTTTAGACCTTGGGCTTAGATAGAAACTAATTTCATGAGCAGCCTAGTTTAATCATATTCGAGTCTTTCTAATGGCACCATCCTCCTTAGTTATTATATCCAAGCTTTTGTTCCTGAGATAAGGAATAAGAAAATGGGACAGTCAGTTTGAGCCCCAGATGATGAAATTTTTGTCCTAGCGATTTCAGGTTTCAGATCTGGTTAGCTTAGAAGAAGTAAAACACAATAGTATCAAGCAAACAAAAGACAGCTTAAGAAAGAGTGGTCCATACTGGCTAATAAAGAAAGTCATGTTGAAAAAATCCAGAGGCAAGCTGTAGATCATCCATACTGGATGACCACTGTGGCCTGAAATACTGATATTCCAGGCTATCTAAATACAGCCAGGAATACCTTAAGTTTGTTAAAATCTGTCTTGTTTTTAAATCTGGACTCAGAGGTATATCTAAATTCCATGGTTAATTTTATAAGACTTGGATTTATTTTTTCTTTCAGTCAAACGATATTATCTTGCTGCTACAGAGAACAAAGGGAGTTAGGAAAAATGCGAAGTGCATTTTGCCTGTGCTTCTCATGCTTCAGGAGTATCTTTTTCTTCAGTGATTTCGCCAAAAGAAAGTGGTTTAAACAGTGGTTCACTCTTCCTGAAACCCAACTGGAACTTGTTGCCCTCCATAAAACCACAGGAGAAATCTGGAAAGTCCCCTGAGGACTTCAACTCCCTACTTGTCCTTGAGCAATCAGGCTACCAAGCTGTATTCCTCTGAGTAACTGATCACCTGGCCTGGACGCTGTGCAAAGACCACTTGATGGCTTAGGTCTATGTCCATGACAAGAAGGCAGTCTGACTTCCTGCTGCTCCAAGCTGCTGCAAGAGGAGAGTGAGAGCTGCATATTCCCCCACTTTAGCTATTTATTCTCTGCTTAAAGACAAAGACTGTCCTCCACAAGAAAAAAAATAAGAAACAAAGAACCAACAGTTTAAGTTCACAGTATAAAATGCAACTAAGCCAAGACAACCTTCTAAAATAAAGCACAGCAATACTGAGACCAGGTCTTCCCAGGTACGGCAGCAAGCCATAACAGCTTAACTTCAGGTTCGAAACAGGTAAGACCAAGGATAATGGCAAGAAAACATCTGGGAGAGTCTGGTGATGGTGCCCCTCTGTAACCACTGAATGACTTACTGTCATCCTTCATCATCCTTCATCAGAAATCTTCAAGAAATCCTGAATTTCTTGTTAAGCTTTTAAAACTCAGATGTTCTTCAAAGGAAGGTATATGCTTTATTATGTGTCCTTGAGACTAGCTCAAGGAGATACTTATGTTCTTGAAACAAGTAAAGCAAATACATCGTCAGGCTGATATGGATCCTGTTACTGTTATTTAATCCACTGGTTTACAGCAAAATTAATAGACTTCAGAGTCAGTGGACCAACTCTGATCCAATCAGGCAACTGTTCATCTATGGGGCCACTATGATATCTGTTAAAACAGAATATGCATCAAAACAGCCAGCATTAATGGGAAAAGGCAGAAACGGTCCTAAAAGAACCTGTGCCTAGTTTTTATCATTGTGTTTGACTGCTTGCGTTAACATAGACCATAAAATTTCACCAGACACTCCTTATATCAAGCCCACACCTTTCAAAGGAGCTATGACATCTTCTCTAGAAAGCTATCCAGCCTTCTTTTCAAAGTTTGAAGTAGTGGAAAATTCAATTAATATCTTAATGTCTTATTTCAAAGGCTAATTATTCTTTCTGTTAAAAATTGTAACTTCCTAGATCTTTGTTCTTTAAAGTAAACATCCCTGTTCTTCAAGTAACCTCCTGCCCAAAAACATATTTACACACTCTGATCAAATCACCCCTTACCCTTCACTTTGGGAAGCTACCTAGGTTGAGCTTCTTCGCAACCACCATGTCCCTCCCGCAGATCCAAATTACCTTGTAGCACTTTCTTTGGATTTTGGATTTTGGTTTTTCATTTGTGTTTGTTGGTTGTTTGTTTTGTTGTTTTGTTTTTGTTTTTGTTTTTTTAACAAGATTTGACAAAAGAAATAGTACTGCAAAGATAAACTTTATGATGCTGCACCTGCTGGGTATCCCGTAGTATTTATGTCCAGGGATTTTGTTTGCTTTTTACAGCCTGAACACATGCTCAGCCAATTATCCATGGTGACTCTCCCCTTCCTTTCACAGGTCTGCTCTTATTATCCTTTTATGTTACTAATTTTTCAGGTATAGGAAAGACAACCTCTTTTCCCCTGGATCACTGATACACGATAGGCCTGTGCTATCAGTTTGAGTGTCCAGGGTCAGATGACAAGGCATTGCAAGTGGAAGGCCTTTACTTCTGCAGTCTACTTCTCACCCCAGACTGACAGATCTTGAGCTTAACCTTCAAGGCCCTTGCACTCTTGAGCTTTTGCCTGAGGGCTGCTGCAGGCAGCTGTTGTACTTTAGTATATATGTGAATCTATTAATGTGGTTACACCCGTGCTGTACAGATTCTGTCGCCGTCTCCACACAACTCAACCCCAACCCCTCCGTGATGCTGGCTGGGTTGCTGCACTGGAGCTCCCTGCCTGGCCAGACCTCCAGGGTGTGCATCCACCCATAGGCAAAGGTGACAAATGCCTCCTGCGAGTGGGGGATAGTCACAGCAGGGAAGAAAAAAAAATCTCATCACGCATGTTGGTGCATTACATTTTATGGCATAGCTTGTCACATTTTACTGCTTATATATGAACATCCTCACCACATCACATCAACAAAACAAGATATATTTACTTCCTTGTATCCTACATAAATAACCCTCTGGCTAAAATATGTACTCACCCCTAAAATATATTGCAAACATACATCTGATTTCCTTTATAAGTGCTTCTTTGAAATTCTGATTTTTGACACAGCTTGTTTCACTGATGTAAACATGTTAATAGCGAGAATGTCAAAAAGTTTATTGATTTTCATTCTTGAGGTGGAAAAAATATATGAAAGTTTTGCTTTGTGCTCTAAGTAAATAAATCAGCATTGTGTTTCTACTTTGCAGCCAGTGAACCACGCTTTATGTTAAACTCTTCCAACAAATACAGGGAGGTGAACAAAGCTTAGTAGTTGAGAGAAAATACACATAGTACCTCCAGCCTTTTAGAGGCACAGTAGAGGCTTCAAACACTGGAAGATACATGACTAATGCATCCAGAAACCTCTGTTTCAAAAAAATGATCCCAAGCTTTGTGTTAACTAGTGTAACACTAGATAATATTCTTCGAAGCATAACAGGATAAGACACTGCTTGTTCATATTACTCCTGAAGGAAAATGAACCTATTTCATGCTTATGTTCTAAACGGAGGGCATACACATACGAGCACATGTGCATGCACACACACATGCATGATCACATATATGCATCTATATGTATATAAATTTATATATTTAGACAGATGTTTTTTGCAAACAAAACAAAAAAATTACTGGGTAATATGGCCCTTACCTTCCTCCCACTATGAATGGTCTTTTCGTTAGTCCACTGAATAACCATTTGTCATGGGCTTTACTGTACCATGAAGTTATGATTAATATTATGGCTCATGTACAGCGGGTTGAAAGACCACATTCATTTTCAAAGTCACGTTGCATTGATTAGAATTCACTGCAGGTTATTCAAATAACGATCCTCTCTTTTCCCAGGAGAATCTCCGTCTGATTTTTCTTTATCCTCATTAAAGATCCCAGGTGCAGACAAAGCTTTACATACTTCTAATTTGCATTATCCTTGGGAAGGAGGTAATTCACATGCCTTCAGTATATAGCACTTGTTTTTGTAGTTTGCTCTTTCCTATCTGTCTATTTAAATAAATCAAGAAATTTAGCCTTTATAAACCCTCTGACAATAGAAAATGCCAAATTTTATTATGCTTAGTAATGAGCACATGTATTCTGAAATATCAGTTATAATTCAGATTAAGTGAAACAATTTTTTTCTTTACTCCTCACCACGTTTTATTTAAAATATAATCTCTGCTCACTCTCTCAGTGATGGAAGAAGGTGAATTTTTAAAGCAAAGATATAGATTTCATATCAGCCTTTGACTGATGTAAGAATATCCCTCAGCAAACAATCTGTGAGAAATCATTGGCAGGATTTAATAGTCTTTTTCCTTTTTGCTGGTCGTATATAGAACAGTGAAAGCACATAGCATCTATAATTGCCTGGTGGAACTTAACAGTCCCGTTAACCCTCAAAATGCAGCACTTGTATGGATTTCACATCTGGTTTCTGAGGCATAAGTTGTGTGGGCCTATGTTTTGCAACAAAATAATCTGTCTTGGGCTATTTTTATCGCGAGCCTTTGTGTAATGAGTTTAGCCTGAAGCAGACTGACAGCATTGTTGACATTTCATTGAGTTTCCATCCTCAAGAGAGAGGAAATTTTAGCTAATTAAATAATGTTATAGTGTCTTAGAAACTACAAAGGCAACGGGAAACCACACAGCAGTCATACTGTATTTGTTAAGATCACTTGTGTATTCCTGAGGTTTTATTATGCAGAAGTCATTCTTCTAACAGTCTTTAAAGCAAGTCATACATCAGATAAGCTTCTCATAACTCAACCTTGATAATAATATTTGTAAACTGGTTTATGTATATATGAAATGAAGCCAAATGGGGGAAAAAGCTATTAGAGAAATACTGAAACAGTTATTACTTTTCATCATTTCATCACAAATGGCCAGACAGCATTGCCCATGTGTGCTGGGGGCAGAGAGACAGCAAAGACCTTTTCTCCATTACTTTGTGGCTACCCAGGGAGCAAAGCTCCTCCTCCACACCAAGGGGACAAGGGAAAGGGCAGGGAAAAGATAGGGCTAGGCTTATCAAAAGATTGGTAGTGTCATGCAGGTCCCTTTGGGGTGGTGGGGAGTAATTCTGGGGAAGGATGGGGGGTAACCAAGCCAGCGGGTTTCTCCTGTCCCTACACCATGCTCTCCAGCACTTGTCCCAGCAGCAGGCAGGAGACGCTGCCCATCCCCTTCCAACACCACAAGTGGTTTGTGTGGGTGATCGGCTGCTGACCAGAGAGCAACTGCCTGAAAATAAACCAAAACGAAGGGCAAATATTATTCATCATGAAAGATTTGAGGGCCAAGCTAAGTTGCCTTCCTCAGCTTTCCACCAAGTCCTCCTCCCCCTGACTCCAGCTGTCCTGAAAAAATGGTGTCAGCCCTGGTGTCCTCAGGGCTTGTGGCAGTGGCAGGTTTGGTGCGGCACCAGCACGAGTGCTCTGGCACAGCAGGAAGCGCAGGGTTTCACCGTAGGCTTGGGCAAAGAGGTAACCTGCCGCTGGGAAACACCTTCACCCCACCCAGAGCTCCCGACTGTCAGAGGAAGAAGAGAAAAAGTAAAACTGCTGCCAAGCTCAGAGTTTAGATCTGATTTACCCAGGTGTGCTCAGACACCACTGTGACAAAACTGCAGAAAATTTGAACAGTTCAGCCTAATCAGGACAGCAGGATAAACTGTTCCCCTCGAATCCGCCCCAAGTACATGGCACAGCAGATGCGCAACCAGACACTAGTTCAGCTCACTGTTTCTACAGAAAATGAAATAAATTAATTGCACTCTTCTCTATGTGCAGGAAAGTGAGTGCTTTTCTTTAAGCAACTTTACTTCTGGGGTGCGGAGGCCCTCCGCCTTCAACCGCTTATATTGCTGTGTGCCCAGCACCTGTGATTACCTTGGAGGGTGTTACGCTGGTGGGAGCTCAAGAAGTGTATTTGTATACTAACACTGTCAGGCAGTCTACCGTATTGGGAAGAAAATGTCTTTCGATATTAATTATTTAATTTCTTTTTAAGATGTCAGTGTTTCCCTGATAAGTGACTGTTTATATATTTATATATCTTGTTTCATGACTTAAAATGATTCCTGGTGTTATGGACTAAAGTACAATATATGGGAAATACTGTTGCTAAAGAAACTAATTGTTTTCTTTGCGTTTTCCTTTCAGGCACAGGGTGCTATTTGCTAGTAGTTTAAACTAGTGGCCACTACAGTGTGTCTTTCGAAGTTCACAGTTCATGATAAGGAGATTTTATATTTGCATAATACCTTTCATCCTGGAAGAGCAAAGCACTTAAAAAAATTAATTTAGCATTATAATCTCCCAACAGTGGTGATTCACCCACTGTGCTGGCAGTGAAGAGCAACTCGGAAATTGTCCCTGTGAATCAGAGGCACCAGCCAGCGCTAAAATACCCAGGGACCCAGAAGGGCTGCTAATTCCCCTGATGGGGAGCGCATGTGTGCGTGTGTCTGTGCACGTGGGTGTGTATGCGCTGAGGAGGGATCCGCATGCTGCCATCTCCCTCCGGATGGTCCTCGGGTCTTTTCCCGCACATGGCAGCAAGCTGAGGTTTCAGCTCCACAGAGGCAGAGAGGAGAGCTCAGGAGCACACCATGAGCCCCCCCAAAATCTTTATTCGCCCATCAAGCTTCCAGGAGTCTGAAAGGTTTTATTAGCCTTAATTACATTTTGCCTGGGATCATGAGGTCGGTGGGCTCGGCTGGCTTTTGTTTTTAAGAACCTAACTTGCTTGCCAGGCGAGTTTTCCCAAGCTCCCGTTTTATTGTGGTTTCCAGCGGGGGATCTTGTTTCAAGGGATATGATCAAAGTAAAGGACATTTCTTCTGGGACTTATTTTACATAGATTAGATCTCATTATGCAACTTGCTCTTTAGTCTATATTCTTTTTATAAGCTTCTGGCTATATGAATGAATTTTACATAGTAAAGTGTGAATTTATTATAATGAATACACTTTCTGAGTGAAAGGGAGGCAAAATACAGCATAGTGTAATACATTTAAGCTTCCTTATCAACAACAAATTTCAGCATTGCAGCAGCTTAATCTTATCTCAAAGAAGGTTGTTGCACACTAATTTCCAAGCAAACTTTCAGCTGCCTTTAATTTAAGTTTTAAATTAAAAAAAAAAAAAAAATTTGCTGGAGTTATGTCAAATTTTACATTTCCTTCCTATACATATTTTTTAAACCTTCCTTCAAAGGCGTGCGTGATTTTTTAAAGTTTTAAGATCTGCACTTGATTAAGTCATTACAACTTGACACCTTAAGAGTTTCACTGAGGTGAGAATTTGTGATAATGTCCTTCTAAGTACAAAATACTCAGATTAGTCCTGTTGGACAATCTCTAATAGGACTGAAAACTAAAGAAATTAAAAGTTAACATAGAGCAGATCCTAGCATACACAGGAATTCCTTTCTAGTGTTGTTAAGATTTAGGGACTAGCAGAAGTGGGAATCTTTGTTAAAAGCCTCATTCTCATAGCATACAAATAAGAACAGACTTTTCAATTTTATACTTCCGTATTGTGCTTCTATCTACAGTTCAATTTAATCTGAAGTCTGGGTCAGTGCATGAAAAGCATACATGTGCTCATCCCGTGTTTATGTAAATGACTTGATTTTATTTGCTGAATTTCCTCATCTGAGTTAGCAGGTATGTTTTTATTATCCCATAATTTCACCTGATTTAAAACTAAAATTACCAAGTGGCCAAGAATTAAATTGTCAGATGGGAGAGTTGTGTGGATTTAGCTGTTGGTTAAGTTTTACAGCAACATACCTTCCCCTTTCAAGTCATTTATTTGACTAGGTTTTTTGATGCAGGTGATGATCTTAGAAGTGCATTCAATCATTTCAACTCCTCGTCCATTATATTACATAACTGAAAAGAAAAAAAATACTGGTTTTGTTTTTCTTTTCCATGGAAAAATATTAGCTGAACTTACTTCTGACAAGCCACTAAAATTAGTCACTGAGATAGAAGAGGTGTAAGCAGTCTCAGGACCTGTCCTCACAATTGTGTGTGAAATTTGCAACAGCTAAAAGACTTGCTTAATTTTAGGCTGAAATACTGAGGGCAAATTAAAGCAGAATACCTAGAGGGTTTGCACTACCACTGATGCTGTATTCAAGAAGCTTCCTGCATAGAGAATGGGATTTTCACAAGTATTCAGCCTCCACCTCCTTCTGGACCCACTGAATTCATGAGCACTGCTGAAAATCTGACACTTATTTTTGTAGCGACTACTGTCCGATAGTGAATATCCGCACCTGAGATCTACTAATTGCATGCAATATGTATCCACTACTTCTTCCTCAAATCTGGTTAATTGTGGTGTGAAACCCATGCAAAAGCTTGTGTTCAAAGGGGTTAAATTCATACCAACATACTTAATTGCAATCTTAGTTGCAGCCCGTAAGCAGCTATTATATGTTTTTCCCAGGTTCTGATTCACAGTTTACGCATCTTTAGTTTATCATAGCATAAGGCAGAGTCTCAGGAAAGGAATGTTTTTCAGTTAAATGGTTAATTAAGACTTGGAGATTATTTTTTTTTTTCTGATCAATGCAAGTCAAATTCTCGGTGCAAGTGGTTGAATCATCTTCAGAACTCTGATCATAATTAAACCACAAGGAGGCTGTTATGATTAAACGTGGGAAGCTGAAAATATATGAACCATAACAAAGGATCTGAATTCCCTTCAAGCTTTGCATAAAATGCAGTTGCAGATTTTTTTATCTTAGTGTAAAAAAAAGCTTTCATCCTGTACCTTCCTTTTTTTCCCCAGAATTTCTTCCAAATTCAATTACATTTTTCATAAGGAATAATTAATAATAAATCTTGCACACATAACTGCTATCTGGCTTTACTAATTTGTAGAAACTCCCTATGTCCTTTGTCCAAACAATTGTCTTATTTTTACCTTTTATTAAAAATACAGAATTCTAATGGATACTTTTAGCCTTCAACATTTACACTTACTGTATTGGTAAGTAAATATTTCTCCAAATTACTTCCTCACAGCTGTATAATCTATACATGGTGCTGGTAATCTACAATAAATTTCTGAAATCTATATTGTTTATTGTGTTCTAATTCTTTATTGCTATAATAATTTCTGTTTCTCTCTTTCTAATTAGACTAGATAGCTTTTACAGAATAGCTTTTACACAGGATATTTGTTTTTCTGTTCATGTAATTTAATCTTGAATACTTGCAATCACAGCATATGCAGATCTAAAAAGGACCAAATTCTGCTGTCTTGCTTTGGCAAAATTATTTTTTTAAAGCAATAAGTAGGAAATACAGGATTGTGTGAACAACTAGCAGAAGCAATGTGTATTTCTAAACAAAAAAAAAAAAACCTCAGAGATGGTCAATACTAAAGTCTTATGGTTAGATCGACCTTTCTAACTTCGGAAAATTCAGAGTTGGAGACTTGGTTGAGAAGAAATTGCACCAGAGCTGAACCAGGACTACAGCCTCTCCAAAGCAGGAGTGAATTAACTTGTACAGGATTTTGGTGTCCATGTCTCCCTCTGCTAACATCACCACCAAAGAAAGCAGGTTGGAAGACATCCCCTCTGTGTGCACAGCCAGGAGATAAAAGATCCTCTTTGTTCCCTGTTTCCCATCCTAGCTGGAGGAGGATGGATGTGCATAATCTCTGCTGACTTCTGGTAGCTGGTAAAGCCCAGAACCAGGCACGCCTGTACTGGCCTAAGGTCCCCACACAGTGCCTTCCAGTTGGAGCATTAGAAGCATGAGAAGTAGACAGTTGGAGAATATCTTAGACAAGAGCAAATGCTGCAGAGAGACTTCTGAAACCCCATCTACTTTTTTTGAGTCAGTTGCTTCATTTCAGTCCTTTTTTACATACCTGAGTAAAACTCACATTCACAGACCAGAATCCCCTCAAGGAAAATGGTGTCTTAGTCATTCTTTAGAGGCAGACTGTGGCACAGGCTTTGCCTGCAGAAACAAGTGCCAAAGGAGGACTGCAGAGGACACCTTGATGCTCAGTGTACCAGCCTGAGGAGCACGTGATCTAGATTTGAGGTCCTCTTTTTGCTGTTTCTACCTCCATTGCAGAAGATCCCTTTTTGTTGAAGCTAAACCATTGAAGAGAATGGACTGAAAATTTCTCTGATTCAAAATAAGGACCAGAGAAGATAGGCCAGGCCATGACTGTATGAGAGCATCTACCTGCATAAAGGTATGTGCTTCAGCAGCCTGGGAGATGGGAAACTTTAATGATTTACTCATATAATTCCTAAGTTTCGTCTTGAAACTAATTAAATGTCCTAAATACTCCCTCAGATATGGCTTTTGGTTCTTTCATTAATTGTGATCAGACCGTTCAATTGCAATTTGCTGAATCCGCCGCTGTACCTCTCTCTTAAGGAAAACAGCCACTTAATATTAATAGGAGTTTTGCCTACATGATCCTACCTGTGATGGGACAGCAATGTCCATGCCATGGAAGTCCCCAAAACAGCATCTCCGACCCACCACCACCTTCTTACAGCTGAGGGATGTGCAACTGCAGTGCAGATGGCTTTCCTCAGTTCACATTCAGGAAGCGACTCTCTACAAGCCAAACTAGTGGGGTTTGTTCATTGTATTTTATAGCATAATGGACAACATAACAAGGGGAAATAATTGTATTATTTTTCTGCTAAGTGGGAAAAAAAAGGAAACAGCATTCCAGAGAGCGATAAAATGAAAATGATTCATTGCAGGGATATAGCGGCTAGGAGATTTTTTTCACATTTTAATGAATAAATTACATTTCCCCTCACTAAAAATAAAAAAGTACATAAGTAGTATTTACCTACAGATGATAGCATAGCGTGATATTCATCCTTTGTATGAATCCTGACACAGTGATCCCATTTTGCAGGAAATCTTTAATTACATTCAGGGCTTCTTACCTTTAGTAATGAGAGTCAGATCCTTTTCCAGTTAAGCCAGTCGCAAACCTGGTTCTTTCTGCCCTCAGAAAGACTAAGTCTCTAAACCATATCACAAACATGCATCCTCATTTAGCTGGGTCTAGATGTAAAACTGGTTACTGTCACACTGAGTGCTCATGGTCAAGGTTCAAGTAATGGCTAATGCTCTACGTGAGGTTACACATAAGTGCATTTTAGTTCCGAATGCATTGTCCTAGTTGGTGAACATGAAACAGCTCCCCAGCCATTTAATTATCTGAGATTATAAAGATCCTAACTTTGAATAGGATTTTCTGCCACACCTTCTCGTTTCTGAAAAGTAGTGCCCTGAAGCAAAACCAAATTTGTCCTCTCTGCATTTATATATTTTTTATATTTCTAATTTAATAATTTAATTCTATTTTTTACCAGCTTATTAAAGTGTTTTATATATCTTCTGCTTCTTCACAATGATGGTTTATAGTTAGTTTCCCTTTTGGAAGCGTTAAACATATGAAAACAGGGTGCACACACATGAGGGGATGCTTACTCATGCGAATAATCCAATTGAACTTGGTGAACTTCCTGAAGACAGCATTACTCATGCAAGTAAGTGATTACAGGACTGTGTCACACAATGAGCAGTGTGGGCCTGATTATCTTCTCACCTACACTGATTTTACAGCATTATGGTTCCACCTACTCTAATGGAATTACTCTCGATTCTCCCAGATGTAAGAAAATTGAGATTCACACACCGGCTTAAAAAAACTTACCTTGAAAATAATAATGACCATGAGAGGAATCATTTAGGTACAATGCAACACAAGGAGATCCATAAGTGCATTTCTGCTAAGATCTTGCTATTATCCAAACCCATCATGGAAGCTGACTAGGGTTGCAGAGGGCTTAGAGTTTGACATGCAGTACTCGTTCTTAATTCTTCCTGACCCTGGAGATCAAATTTACTTAAAGTCCCATGAGAAAAGTGAGGTAAATGTTACTGCATTCACCTTGTGTATAACATAACTCAAGTATAAATGGGATTAATTTAAAATATTTTCAGATGCTATAAAACACATGTGTCCTGCAAACTCTCACAGGTGGCCAAGACCAAAGATCCTTGAGAGAATTATCAACCGAATCATGGAAAATGTGCAGAAGTAACACACAAGCCCCGCTTCAGACAGTAAAAGTATCCTAAAGAACAGCAGTTAAGTGTTACAACCCACCAGAGAGCTTACTCTCATCAGCCCTCCTTGGTGAGCACTTCCATGGGAAGAGTTTCTTCCCCTTCTTCCAGGCAGTATTGTACACCAAAGAGAATGGGCATTTCCCAAAAACCATGCTGGGCTGATTCTGATTCTCCGTTCACTTCTCAGAATTCTTCATTTTAATAACTTAAAAATTCAACTTCATGTACTTGCCAAATTAAAAACTCCCTGACTCTCCAGCATGATTGCTTTGATGAATTGAGCCCTTCTAGTCCATTTAACATGAAATAACAGACTTGTGTTGATGGTGCTTTTGTTCTTGATAGTAGGAGAACTTGTTACTGAAAAATTAGCTATTCACCCTTAAGCAATCACTAACATTCCAGTTCCTGAATATAAAAATGAAGAAAGAGCAGATGGAAACAAACAAAAATTGTATTAATAATACATTAAAAAAGCAATGCCTACAAATTATATTTCAATAGGGAAAAAAATAGGAAAACTACGGTTTTCATTGGGTCTTAATGTATGTATCCCTCTCTAATGCTTCCATCTTCAAGCAGTTCTGTTTTATTGACACAACAACACAAATTGCAGAAGTAAATTGAATCACGGGCTCAGAATGTAAAAATCAATGAGAAATAATTTTGTAGCACTGAAGTGAACAGTGTAATGCTAGGTATTCATTTAATTAACCATGAGCCTTTCCACATAATGCACAATCATTGCCAGCTTTTCAGCTCACGGTTATTCCAGGAATAATGGGTTTGGGATTCATCTTTAGAAAACCTGCATTAATATTTGAAAGCATTTAAATCCATTAGTGGGTCATCTGAACACTGCAGGTCACTTTTACATTGCTAATTGAAACAATAGCAATGGGTTATAATCTACTATCTAATAATGCCTGGAGTGTTTTACCGCTTTTATATCTGCAGATTCCAGGAAATATGTAAATTTGTTGCTGAACTGTTATAAAATATGGACATTTAAACTGCAAACACAAAACTATTTCTTTTTATAAATTAAAAAAATCCTCACACACAGCATTAATAAACTGAAGAGTTACACTATATTTTGATGTCAGGATAAATTCCTTTCTATAGACTTTCCAGTGTTCATCGCTTCTGCGCTGTAGGCTCAACATCTGGCATTCACATTTTCAACATTGCCATTAGGAGAAAGTGAATATCATTAAACCAGTGAGTAAACAATCATGTCATTGTTTCCATATGCAAGCTATACATTGACTCAGTCTGCTGTTTTCTGACAGCACTGTGTTTTGTGGGTTTTTTTCCCCTCCATGAATTGATGCAATCATTTTGTTTTTCACGGGATTTTCTGTAATATACCAACATTTCCCCTGCATGTGGAAGTAACCATGCCATCTGGAAGTATGAATTTAGGGTGAGTTAGGTTTAGTTTTGTGCTGCTTTTTTTTTTTTTTTTTTTTTAAATTAAAAGGTACTGAAAGGTAAAGTTGCTTTACGAATCTTGCAGATAATTGAATAGAACACAAATTGATACTTAAACCCTCATTTTCGTTTTTAATTAAACCAGCATCTTGCACATTTATCTGCATCTTCATAGGCTTAATTACAGTCTGATTGGGCAAAAAGATCCAGAGAAGAGCATCTCATTACATCTAGGTAGGCTGCACTGGCAGGAATGTGTGGTGTGTGTATAAGAGGAGGTATGTGTGTAAGTGAACACGTTTAAATAATTTACTCAGTTAATAAAATATGGATAGAATGTTTGAGGGAAAATTGTGGATCATTACATCACCTTTGCCCTCCCCAGTGGAGAAAAAAAATCAGTCTGTAATTTGGTTGATGGGAGAGAATAAAAAAATGCATATTGTCAGTAACATTTTAACACAAACCTGTTAAACTGGAAACAATTCTATATTCAGCAAGGTAAACAAACTTCTTGCTTCCTAGTAACACGTGTGTTGCCCTAACATGTGCCATTCTGTTTGGAAAATAATGGCATTTGTGGGTGAATAAACCCCACAGCTTTTACTACTAATCCCACAGCGGCGTGATATTTGGTCCTCTAAGAATACAAAGCATTCAAACCTCCCTTCTTGCTTTGTTTTACAAGGAGGAAGGGGGCTGCAGGCAGGATCTTATTTGGTAGGTTCTGGTTTGAGGACATGGTGTTGTTGCAATAAAGCTCAAATAATTTAATTAGTATATTTTTTAAACAACAGCTATTCATCAGGGTTGTCAGCCGCTGTCAGAGGCAGAATACCTCCTATTCCATGTCTTTCTTGACATGTGAGGAGGAGGAGGAGGAGAAGAGCATACAGTGTTTCTCCCCAGCTGACTGGTGTGCCTCTCCCCGGTAACTGCTCTGCGATGGTGTCCACCAGGTAGGGCTGGCAGAGGCAGTAGGGTCTCAGGAGACAGAAGACCTCTCCCCACCCCAGCAAGACATAATGCACGAGCAGGCACGTCAGCACTGTGGAGTGAGAGCCCTTCTCCAGTTTGGGAGGGCTGCTCTGCCACGGCTATATGGCTACAGTGAGAGGGGGGCTAGTCCACCAGGATAAAAAGAATATCACCTCTGGTTTTCATTGCTATGCAGGGAATGAATTAAAATAATCTCCACTGGTCAATGATAAAGATACTTAAAAGCCAGTTGTTATTTGAATTTCATAAATATGCAGACCAGGAGGGCTTTAGTTAAGTAGCAGGGGATGCTTATGGGTAGTCAATCTGCATTCTGTCTGGCCATATTCTAGAGTGGGGTTGAGAAGCACCCACTCTGAGCCAATAAGAAAGGTATCCACAGAGATAGAAGGCTCTAGAAATTACCTAGAGCTACAGAAGATCCCAGGATATAACCTGCCACTCTCTAACCTTTCCTCAGCATAGGCCAACCCTTTGTAAACGCACTTGTGACTCTACGGGCCCATAGGGAATTAGGGAGCCTGCACTGTCTCTCTGCCTAGCACATATCTTCTCTAAGACCACCTTGGATTAGCCAGCCAAAAGCCCAGAACCTGGAATAAAGTAATTGTGAATAACATAGATAGATGCTTCAGCTATGAACAAATACATTTCCCCTTGATTTCCAATATGTCATGTAAGACAAATTATGGATCATGTATATAGGCAGGAACCGAGTGCTAGTGGTTGTATGGAAAACTATCCCTGAGCACCAGCCCTGTGTGCTGAAGAATAAGCTGCCAGTGAGTGGAGTGTTTTCAGCCTATTCTCAAATTTGTGCTTGGTTGAGGTTTTATTTAACATTAGAAACCCTAAACAGATGACTGTTCTGGATAATATGGTTTACGCTGTTGGCAAGCATGCAAAAGAGCACTTATTAAACAAACAGTTTTATTGTTTTTAAAAGCTTTAAGAAGGCCTTTTCCCTTCTTTTCTTGGAAAGGAGTAAGTTCTGTAATTTCATGGCATGGAAATATCGCTGTATTTTAACGAGGGCTTTTTCTCTTAAAAATAAGTATTCTCCACTGACTGGATAACCAAAACCTTTCACCCACCTTATGTATCACAGGTTCAAATGCAGATGCAGCCATGTACCACCACATCTGGCCACCTGGCCTTGAGAAAAAGAAGGGATTTTTCTTCCAGACAGGTGTCTGCATCAAAAACACAGTCATTGTTAGCAATCTCGGCAGAGGGGCAACAGGCAAAATGTGGAGACAAACCTCATCTTTCCACCCTAGAATACTTTTCCATTCACTGCAATGGAGGTTATTCAGATAAACAGTGTGTTCAAACACTGCGGTCCTTTCTCTAGCAAAAATCCCCTCTGAACTAAGTTTTGCTTGAGTGATGACAGTGTTTGTCGCATAATAAGGTCTTTAATTTGCTGCAATGTCAATAAGGCACCTTGTCAAGGATATTACACTTAATTAAACAATAAATAAACCAGACCCACCCTGTTCCAATCAGATAAAATTTGCCTGGCCGCCCAGGTTTGGAGGCTGACAGGATTCAGGGACTGTTTAGGTGACTCTGAAGTGATTCAGGGGGTTGAGGCTCACCAGGCTGTAAGCCCGAGAGGGTGCCAGTGACGGTCTCAGTGAGACATGTGCCCTGCCTTCGGAGATGGGGAGAAACAGATTGCTGAGGCTGAACAGAACTGTGTGCACAAGCAACACACCGGGTCTCAAGGGGAGTGTGTCCCTGTCGAGGTATTTTCCCTTGGTAAAATTAGCAAGTTCAGCTTCAGCTGTGCAATATGTTGGCCAAAATCTCAAGAAACCCTGGAACCAATTTATTCCATCTGGAAATTAGTTTCAGCTTTTATTGCTTTGGATTTTTGTTCCAGAGCAGATTCAGTTTCCAAAGGGAGGTCTCTGGTCCTTTGTCTTCCAGGATTTTTTTTTTCATTTCCAAAGTGTATTAATTAAAAAGTTTTGACAAATCAAAAGAAGAAGGAGGAAGAAGAAAAAGCAACAGCTTGCTTTTCTTCTTGCCATTAATTTTCTTTATAATAAGATGTTTCCAAGGAAGCTCCTTTGCAGGTACATCTCAAATATCAGCATTTGGCATCAGATCCTGATGCAAAACTAAATAATTTCTTCTACTAAGCAGGCATTTTTACCTGTTCTTTGTATTAGTCATTTAGCAGGGCTGCAGCTGAGCCTTTTATTTAACCCCTTGTCATTCACAGGCAAAAGGGAAAAGGGGCAGGACTGGAGAGGTACCCAGTGTCTGTTAAAAACAATCTGTGTGTATTCATTGCCAAAGCAGTTAAATATTCCTAAATCATATCTGAACATCTGCTTCTGTTTAGTGCTTTGATTGAAATTATTTTAAATGTGCTTCTACCTGAAAATGATTTCTTTTAAAAGGTGAAGGCTGGTGGTGATTTTCTCACTAAGAATGACAGCACTTCATCAGTGGAGCAGCTCTGGCTCTCAGGAAATCCACCATCTGCTTACTTCTCCACTTTTTAAGGAACAGAAAATCTGAAAACCAAACAGTAACAAGGAAAAAAAAAAACCCGCAAGTGAACAATCCTAATGGCTTTCACATGCAATGTGTTTCTCTACACAGTTCACCAATTTTCACAGCAACTCATTCTTCTAAACTTGTAACCCTGGGTAATCTGCTAAAAGTTTTCTACCCAGAGATGCAGCCTGTTTCTGATGAATGTTGACAAATTAAGTACAAGAATTATGAATGAAGTCTGCCATCCTGGGTAACTTGCTTGGAACTCAGGAGTACTTATTGATAAAGATTTTGAGTGCAAGATGAAGGGAAAATAGACACAGCCCCCAAATCTACATTCATTCATGAGCATAAGATTGAAAGACATCTGTAAGACTATGGAGTCCAGTCCCTTTTACTACAGGCATACATACACACAGTCACTTGTGTAAGTGGTGGAAATGTGTCAATGTCTATTTGAAAAGAAGTTAAGATTTCACTCTTACTACTCCTTGTCCCAGATCCTCTCCCCTTTGTACCTACTTCTAACCTCTAATCTACTTCTAATTTCCAAATATATTTATTCCTGGGCACTCTATCCAGCTTTCAACAGCATCCTCCAGCTGAAACCACTTTTTCTATGTCCTGTCCTGGTTCTCCTACCTCCAAGAATGCAGAAAGCAGCCCTCTTCCCCTGAGCTTTTTGTTTGCTAAATTATAAGAAAGTGAAAGAAACTTGTTTCTGCCTCTACAACAGGCTTGCTGTTTCCACTCATCCAGCTACCGCCCTTTCTCTGCACCTTTCCAGTTTGAATTCAGGTCCCCTGTATGCAGGTGATCAGACAGACACAGGAATCTCGCTGATGCCTCATATGGAGGTACTTGCTGTTTCCATATCTCTCCTGAACACACCAGGACTGAGAAGTTCTTCAGATCTGCCCTGGCCAAGGCCAGTGATGTCAGTGGGATGACTCACATCATAGGCTTGTACATTTAAGCAAGTATAGGTCATTCCTGGGGGCTGGAGCAGACCTTTTAATGAGCTCAATGAATCTGCATGTGTAAACTTGCGAGCTCACCCCAAACCCAAGTGATTTGAGAACAGCTGAGCTGTGGTGTCTGTTTCATTCCCTGCAGGAACATAACCTATCTCTCTTGTGCTCCTCTTTACACTAGTTGGGGCTATCCAGCTGAGAAGCAGGTGTATGTCTTTCACCTGCAAAAGTCTGCTACTTCACACTAGCTCTGATACAGAGAAAATTAATCCTAAATGCTTGCAAAACTCCTCTGCAACTAAAGATGTGTCTGAAACCTCTAAATAAGAGGTAGATGTCAACACATATCTCTATAAACATTCCTCCTAGTTCCTTAGTCAAACGAAATTTGATAAAGTATGTTAAAAATAAGGACATGAAATAGAGGAAAGTAAGAAAGAAAAACAAGCTGCTATTCAGCTGAAATCCTCTAATCTCTAATAAACTGGGTATTACAGCAAAATTAAAAAGGAAACATATGATGGCAATATTAAGACCAAAGGCCATTACTAAAAAGAGTCACTGCCAAAGCTCACATTCAGTGATATCTCTGTGCTAATGGACATAACATTCATTAGCACACCCAGGCTCATTCTGGCTCCTGTTAGTGGTACACTGTTTGCTTTACGCCTCTGCAAGTTGTCTTTCCTTTCCTGTTTTCTCCATCACTAAACTGAAAGCTATTTGACCATTTCTGGCATCTCTATTAAATTGTGGGAAACATGGAAATGATTAACTTTTGAACCACGAAACTAAAAACACTCTTGCACGTTCTGAAGCTGAAACAGGTCGTGCACAAGGCGGCTTCTTCTGATTGGGCTCAGAGAGGCGTCAGGAGGGTGTGGGGAGAGGGGGAGGCTGGCCCCATTGGCTGAGATTTGGGTTTTGTTGTTGTCATTACAGATCAAAAGGCTCTGATCACCTTTCTGATTGCTCCTTCCCTAGTAAACAACCTCGAAGTGAGTTCATTAAATATTAAAAAGCCCTGATATCTATTAATGTTATCAGACACATGAAATATGCCTGATGAATTTATTCTGCTGTGAAGGAACCGTATCCCAGTGTCCCTCCTGGGACTGTGCTCCAGCTGTTTAAACTATAATTCCATCACTAGGAGGAACGGTTGAGGCTGACCTCCACGAAATGTACTCATTGTTGCTCAGCCTGTGAATTGTAAATGAAACCTTTTGTAATAATGTTAAAATATGCATGCAGAGGAATTAAAGCATTGGAGGTCAGCAGCAGAGCCTCGCAGTGGGGTTGCTGTCGGCTCAGAGCAGCTGGTGGCTGCACTCCAACAAAAATGATACCTAGAGGTTGTTT
Organism: Phalacrocorax carbo; assembly: GCF_963921805.1. Classification (NCBI taxonomy): domain Eukaryota; kingdom Metazoa; phylum Chordata; class Aves; order Suliformes; family Phalacrocoracidae; genus Phalacrocorax; species Phalacrocorax carbo. The sequence goes on from NC_087514.1 coordinate 27,526,846, forward strand.
ACGGGGTTGCCTGTGTGCATGACTGGGCTTGACAGATCTATCGCTGCATCTCTGTGAATCTCAATCTGGTTTTGATCGTCTTCCATTTCAGCATCGGTTGTTCTGAGCGCCTTGGTTTTTTGGAAGAGCGAAGTTTCTTGTTACCTTGTCCCCTATTCAGGGCCAGAGCTCTTTATTGCCCTACGTGGAATCATTAAAACATTATACTGCATTTTAAGCCTTAGCTTTCCACATATTGATCTTGCGTCTGCCTTCTTGTTATTTATGACACGAACACTATATACATAGCCATAGAAGAAGGAGCATATGCGTAAATTCCGGCTAGTAAAAACAGCAGAGTCTGGAACAGCCTGTCAGTCTGGAGTCTGAGGGAGGAAAAACTAGCCACTGCCAGGATGAACCTTGCAAGTCTATGAAGGGGTTAAACAATACCTTTGCAGAAGAGCAGCAAGCTGGACCTATGATCAGGAAGTCCCTACACTCTGGTTTCATGTGTCTGGGGAGACACATGTCAAACTACACAGTGAGACTCTTGCACTATTGCTGCTATTCTGCTTCCATGACACTGCTTTGTTTTACATTTAACGTGCTGTGAAAGTCTTCAAATGCCCGAAGTGTTTTAAAAGCTTTACAAAAATTAAATGCTAAAAAGAATTATATGATAAGGTTTAATACAGAAAGATAAGCGGCAGCTTCTCTGTTGGGTTTGCTGTTAGCTAGCTGAAGCCACGTCTTCGGTGTTAGCAGGTAATTGAATTATATGTCCCAAAAGCAGGGAAAAGGCTTCACCTTGATGTTGCCTAGGCAAGGGTTTCACCAACTTAGCACCTTTGTTGCGTTCTTCAATATCCTTGAGTCACCTCAGACACAGCAGTGAAATAACTGGGTCTGCAGGTTTTGAATAAAGGTTTTCTATGCTCAGGACTAAGTATTGGATAGCGGTTTTGAAAGATTAGCCCTGATCTTTTTCTTTTGGAGATCTAAATTTAAATTATGGAAATTAATTTTCCCATCTTGTCTGAATCATAATTTTCTTGAGAAAAAAAGTCATTCTAGCATCTTGCTTAACATGACGTTTCCACTAAGATAGAACGGAGACATCGCTGGCCCAGACCAGTTACTGTTGAAGAATTTTGAGAAGTAGTTTGGGATAACACAAGCTCACATGACACCTGGTTTCTATTTTAACTCTACACCTGTCCATACGCTAAAGGAAGAAAAAGAAATTAAAAAAAAGAAAAGAAAAGAAAAGAAAAAGACTCCACTGTCTGAATAGATTGTACTGCAGCAAATGTAGGAAACTATTAATTTAGACCCACTACTGCTTTCTTTAAATGAATTGAAAGTTTCATCGACTCCAGCTAACCCAGTCTATTGATAGAAATAGAGGAAGGTTCAGTTATAGTATTCATGCAAGAAAAATCAGAGAATTTTGTCAGGTCCTAATCAGGTGCTGACCAAAAAATACATAGAAGGAAAAATGAACCAAACAGCTTATCTTTAAAGCACTGGCTTTGTTCTCCATAGAGATAATACCACTGTACAATCTTCCAGTCACAGTTTTAAGATTGATTTCAAAAGGCCATGCATTAAAGGTGCTGAGAAGACACACACAGATTATTTACAGCAATGTAGAGGAGCCCATTCAGGCAGTGAATTTTAGGATCTGTTTTGCTTTCGGTTACACCAGCTCAGCCCCAAAGCTCTTTGTGCTGAAGAGAGTGTGTCTGTGCCTATCGTGCAGCTTCCAGCATCCACCCACTGCCTGTGAGTAGTGCCATGAACAGGCTATAGATGTGTGGACAGGATGCCATGCCATAGCACAGAGAGCCTGAAGACCACCCTAGGACACAGTATGCTATTATCTTCAAGTCTGTTGCTGACTTCAGCCAGAAAGGAAGGGAGCTGGAACCCAGCAGGATTCTCCCTTCATCCTTGCAGGCTTTAGACTAAAAGAAAAATTATGGGGGGGAAAATGGATTTTCTTTTGGATTTTCTCTAAGCAAAACATTTGAAAAGGGAAGCTTTAAAAAAAAGAGAAATTATTGATAGTTATTAGCCCTCTGTTTAGCTTTACCCTTTCCCAGATGTTGTTTCCCTAGGGAATTCTAGCAGACAGACCACGGATCATCACAGCTGGCATTTGAGCAGCACTGTGCAGTTAATAATGATTCACAACCACTGCACCCAATCTTGCTGGCATTCGCCTCTGTTAGGACAGAGCACAAATGTGCTTGCAATTAGAAAGGAAGGAAGAATATAACAGAAATGCTGTTTCTTTTTAAACAAGTAAGTGTAATTTTTCATGTAGACTTGGGACTGTGCCCGCAAGTAATTTGCTTTTGTCAAACGGAACATGAAAACTACGCACCCAATACTGCAAATGATTACTCATGAGCACAGTCTTTGCTAGCACAAGCGCTGGCACTGAAGTCAACAGCAGACTAGTGTGGGTAAGGATTACTCGTATGAGGAAGGGCTTTCAGGATTGGCCCCAAGGGAGGTATGTGAATACTCCTTCATGGGACATAAGCTTCAGGGAACTCAAAATAGGTTAATTCCATGCCTGATTCATTCCATGGACCATTTAACGAGAGCCTCTGGAATTGTGCAGTCAGTAATGAACTGCCAAGAACTGAAAGTAATCACTGTTGCAATTATTAAAATTTACACTTGGATTCTGTTACCTTTGCGGCAGATATGGGTCTTGAATTAAGTGTCCCAGAAATCCAAGGACTTTCCACAAACAATTCAGCACCCTTTCCAAAACCACAATCCTTTTACTTGCTTATTACCAGAGTTGCTGCTGCACAAAAGTGCCATTATACTAGTTTGTTTTCTCACATTTTTAACAGGGTCCACGCAGCATGGAGATGCGAGAAAAGGCTTCTATATGAGTAGTAATTCAGGGGTGACAGGTCACGTAAAGACTTTTTTTTTTTTTTCTAAAAATAGTGGGTCTGATCATTCCTCCTGACCTGAAAACAGCTTCACATTTTCCCTTAGGGAAGTGCAAGGCACTGCTGTATTACTTGTATGTACTTACACTGTGCCTGAGCCATGTAAGGTGTAGACACATCCTCTTTGGGTAGTCCTGTATTTCCTGTATTATTACCATTGCCAATCATGAAAACTTAGAGCAGCTTCGTTCTATAAAGTGCTGAGCTTTCTGGCTCTGGTCCAGCAAAGCACTTGAGTACAGGCTTGAGTTTGAGCACATGCATCTCATTGCAGTTGATGAGACTACTCATTAGATGCTTTCAGATCAGCTGAGTCTGATGGGCTTCACCCTAGGATACTAAAAAATCTGGAGGAAAAAACATGAGCTCTGCCTGTAGTTTTAGAAATGGGTATATTGTCAAAATAGCAGTAAATGGGTGTAGCTGTTGCCTGCTGTTAAGTGCACCACCATCATCTCAGCTTCAGTTCTTACAAAACACTGGAACAAATAATCAAATGAACTGTTTCTGTAGACTGGGGAGAAAACAGAAGTACAAAGACGAGTTGGTACGGCTTTGTCATGAACAGCTGATTCGCAGTAGCTCTGCAGGAAATGCTCTGGGGATGGCACTGGCTTATAAACAGAATGTGAGTCAACTGTTCAACTACTGCAGAAAAAGCAAACATGTATCACTGAGTTTTATAAATAAAAGTAAATATATGGGCAGACAGCTGAAGTGATCTCTCCACCCACCTTGCAACAGGAAAAGTCTCTGCTGGAGAAGTGTGGCTGCTTTTGGACATCTTGATGTAGGAGTTTAAACCAATTGGAGACCGTACAAGAGAGAATGATGCAAATTATAAAACCTTTGAAAAACATGACCTGGGAGGAAAGGTTGAAAAGATTTGGGTTAAATTTCCAGGGGGAGTTTGAGGGGGATTCTGGTACTCAAATATGGGACAGGGACAGCTAGGACAGGAAGAGTAAAAAGAACATGAAAGATTCATATTAGACATTAGGAAGAATTTCCCAGTGCTAAAACTAAAGGAGGAGTCTGAGGAGGCTGTGGTGTTCTGTAATCAGAAGGTTTTGGGGGCAGGTTAGATAAATAACTGCCAGGGATGCTCTAGGTAGAACTGCTCCTGCTTTGGGACTGAATGAGCAACTGGGCAAGCTCTGAGGCCCCTTCCAGCCACAGCTTTCTTTGGTTCTGTGCACTTAACATGTCAGCTACTGTGTCCCTATCTTATTCTCTGGGTGTCACACATGCAGCCTTTTACAGGATAAGGATCTCAGGTCCCAGACCAGCAAAGCACTCAAATATGAATAATCCTGTAGAAAAAGATGTCCTCTTACCTGTTTGAGTTAAGCACTTGTCAAGAGACTTTGTTACACTGGAGGTTTAGGTGTAGGTTATTAAGAGTGCAATGTACCTGAAGATGATACTCCTATACATGTAGTTTGAATTGTCCATATTTCAATTGTCTGTTGAAAGCAGTAACACAAATATAGATGTGTACACCTATACGTGCTTTGAAATATGCCCTGCTATGCCCTTAGTTTGACTGTTGGAGCACACGCTTTTGAAGGGGGCGAACTGCCTGTAGACAGACCACTGTAGTCATGGAGCAGAAAAGACCAGCAGAAAACTTCAAGGGTAATCCAGGACTTCAGGGTCTGGGGCCAGGCCTGCCCTCGCATGTGTTTCTATGGGAAAGACAGAGGAAAGCATGCTCAAAACACCAGAGACTTCCTCCCATATCTGGTGTGCTCCAAGAGCCATTTCTCAAGGGGAGGATCGACCCTCTATGAGGAACTCAACGTTTCAGATTTTCCCACTGCTATTTGTTCAGGTGGCAGTAGGCAACTTTATTATCCAGTCATAGCTGGATGGAGAAAGTGTAAGATGTGTATGCTGAGTATTTATTTTAAAAATATTTTTGGTTAAAACTTCTATAATTCCACACTTTAAATAGTAAGCATTTGTAAGACATCAAAAAAAAAAAAAAGTGTAATTCATGTATTATGTGAATTATTCATTAGACAACATATGACCACATTAACAAGTAAGCTAACTTGATAAACAAAATGTTGAAGTAATCCTCCAACATAAAAATCTCATGTTGTTGGTATTTCTAGCCCCACAAGCATATTGTTCATACCATTCCTTTTAAAACAATATGCAGGAAGTATATATACTCTCAAAGTAAATACCACCATGAGGGAACTCAGCTTTGATTTTCAACTATAAAAGTGAGTAAAAAGCATTCATCCTCTGATAAAACAAAGTCCATTTCACACAATAGTGCACTTCTGGTTGAGTAGTAGGGTTGGTTCAGTTCGGAAAATTCACATCTACTGCTACCTGAGCCCTTGTTTGCCTGCTAGGCAAGTCCTAGAACTATGACTACCCCTCAGCCTCCTTGGAGGGGGAGACTAACATAAAGCATAACGTGTAGACAGCACACTACTCCAATGTCCAAAAATTAAGGTTTGGGGTTTTTGGGTTGTTTTTTTTTTCAAATTTTTAGGCTGAAGAGCCTCAGGAGATGAGCTCCATTCTGTCCTGCCAGGTGATTTTACTGAGATCTACTGATTTCACTGGAGTTCTGTAGAGAAGACAGAATTTTGCTGTGGAAGAGGTGACAAACTAAGCACAAGTTCTATAAATAGATACAATAAGAGACTCATAATTTGATGCGAACCAAGCTGTATAGGATTATGGATCTCAAACCATATTTCTTCATAGGCTCATACAGTATTGTTCCCAGGGTAATAAATAGCTGCATGAATCAAACTGTTTTGGCCCATGTATGCGGAAATATGGACAAAAGGATATGAGTTAATTATTTTGCTCATTTACAGCTTCCTAGTATTAAACCACTCAGTGCTGGTAACCTGTTGTTTCCTTGATCTTTCTTATCCCTTCCAGGCTGGCCCCAGCTTTTTGCAAGACCCAGTCTCCCCACACAGCCCTGCTGTAAGAGGTGCCTCTCCACTCCCACTGGCTACTTTCCTCAGGATTATTAGAGAACTCCCATCACTTCATTGGCAACAGGGCTTGAAAACCAGAAGAACCCTTTGGCATGAACCTGTGCTGGGCTTCTGCCGTCAGCTGAGCTGCAACGGCTTGGCATAACCTCCTTCTTTACACAGCTGGGTCCCAGGCTAGCTTTGGCCAAGGCAAAAGAAAGCTGGAAAATCTCCCATTCTTTAAAGAAAAGATGATAAAGAGTGCAGCATCCATGGCATTATAAAACTTGGGCTGGGTTGCTTGGTGAGTTGGGGATGTTATTTCTAGGGATGCATGCATCACTCTGCTCTGTGCACAGGCATCAGCCACAGGTGGGCTTCCCTTTGGACCCTGGCTGAAAGATAACTTTCTTGGCAAGGGAGGCAATACTTGGTTTCTTCTTGTTCTACTTTTCCCTCCTGGCAGAAGGGAATTCTGCCTTCAGACTCCAGTCATTCTCAGATGACTGTAGTAATGAAAATGGCTGGGGAATTTTTTAAAAAGAAGACAAGACCTTTTGATACCTATGAGCGTGTGGGCCTTACGAAGAAAGCTGTCCAATGATTTGAGGAGATTCTGGACCAGACTATGTGAACAGCAAAAGAGCTTCTGTCTTGGCATAGGTAGGTAGGACCAGTGGCTGTTCTGTTATGCTGGGATATATATATTAGAATTCTTCATGTGGGTAAAGTGGTAAAAGATGACCATTTTTTCCTCTCATTGACTTCGTTCTGGTTCAACACCAGATTCTTCAGAGATGAATAATTTTCAAGTGCTTTAGTTGGTGCCATATTCCTAGCCAGATGATTTTATTGTCTTCTTTTTTTACTATTTTTATGGGTTTATTTTGCATTTTGCTTTGTGGGATTTTTTTTTATCTATACCTCCCCTATTTTGTACATTCACTGTGTCTGTTGACTACAGATACAGAACAAGCCCCTTATTGCTGCCACAAATCCTTATTTACTTGCGAGGCTTTGTGATGAGAGTGCCCCGCAGTATCTTGTCTATGAAAACAAATTGTTTAGGGGGGTTCTGAAAGACTGTTTTATTCCTTTTTGTGTTGTTATAAGACAGGATATAAATGCCTTGTGACTTTCTCCTGACTGACATAGGAAATGCAATATACACAAATTTAATGGAAAAAAAATTGTCCTTTTCCCTGTAAGAAGCTGGGCCCTTGCTTGCTTATTTGGACCAACATGTTCTATTTTTAAAAGATTTATTGTGGAGGCTGCATTCTGTATACGCAGTAGATTGTAACAGATGTGCATCTTCAGAGTATATTTCAGGCAGTGTTTTATTGTTAATATTAAAAGAAGCCTATATGTTAAAATAAGGAAAACAGACAGAAATCACACCTATTGTGTATTACTAATGTGCAGCAGACAACATGCACAGACAGGTATTATGTCTCCATTTATTGCTTACCTACTGAAGCTGCCTCATAACATCCCAATAAACAGTTACAACCAAATTTTGTATATGTCATTGTGCTTCGAAGACTGGGAGTATTATTATCAGTAGGGTTTGCTGTATGCAAGTAAGATGATCTAGAGGGCCAAATCCAGCTGGGCTGCTGGCAGGCAGTATACAGATTGGCCTTTATGTTGTTAACATCCTAATTCAGGGCCCAGGGTTGTCTGATCTTGGTTTTCTGATGCAGTCTTACCTGGTACAAGTGGCACTAAAGAACTAGTTGTTAAGCTACGTGACACGAAATTTTCTATCATCATGAATATGAAGAAGCTGAAACATTGCAGTTGACTCGGCAAATAAAGGTGTTTTTTCACACTGATTCCTGAAGGATTCTGCATATAAAATTTAGTTCGTTCTCTTTAGATGGAGATGAGATGTTGACAGTGCAATATATTTTAATTTTTTACATTATGTATCATAAGAAATTATTTTAATTGCTGCTTCCTCAGAAAATATTTCTAGGAATACACATCTTTCTGAGAAAAAGGTTTTATTTTCTTGTGACCCTACAGCTTCCACTTTGTATAAAAATTCATGACCTTTATTATCTGTGACATGAACTTGCAAAAATGAAATTACAGCCACAGCTTCTAATCATTTCACCCAAATTAATTTCAAGTTATGTTCTGGATCTTAACATTCAAAATTTGAAATCCAGTCTCTCAATTCCAAGATAAACCAATCAACAAGGAAACAAAAAATACATGACTTGTGAAAGTGGCAAATTAAATCTACATCTCAAATTTCAAGTATTGGATGTTCTCAGAGTTTCTAACAGTTTATAAGGAAGAAAAATTCATAAAATAATCTATAAATAATGTGAATAATTAATCAATTTGAGGTTTTCTCCGTTGACATGCAAACATTTAATGATCGCAAGTGGTAGTACTGTGAAAAATGTGTTGTGCTTGTATATCTATATAATTTGGTTGCCCTACAAGTTGTTCCCTGCCCTTCGCTCCCACATTGCTGCTGGTTTTTATGATGCTGTATTCTGCATTAGTATAACACTGTGGTTGGATCTCTGCCCTTAACAGCAAGGTTGACCCTGACCAGCAGGTGAAAATCTGGTGGTTAACTATCCAACCCCTAATATTTATAATCATAGCAAAAATGCCATCTTAAATACATATAAAAGAAGTTAGAATCATAGAAACATTTAGGTTGGAAAGGTCCTTTAAGATCATCATTAAGTACAACCATTAACCTAACACTGCCAAGTCCACCACTAAACCATATCCCTAAGCACCACATCTACATGTCTTTCAAATACCTCCAGGGATGGTGACTCAACCACTTCCCTGGGCAGCTCTTGCCAAAGCTTGACCACCCTTTCAGTGAAGAAATTTTTCCTAATAGCCAGTGTAAACCTCCCCTGGAGCAAACTGAGGCCATTTCCTCTCATCCTATTGCTTGTTACTTGGGAGAAGACACCAACACCCACCTACAACCTCCTTTCAGGTAGTTGTAGAGAGCAATGAGGTCTCCCCTGAGCCTCCTTTTCTCCAGGCTAAAGAGACCCTGTTACCTTAGCCACTCCTCATAAGACCTGCTCTAGACCCTTCACCAGCTTTGTTGCCCTTCTTTGGCCACACTCCAGCAACTTAGTGTCTTTCTTGGGAGATGTTGCTTGATCCATCTTAGAAATTGATCAAGCAAGCTTGTAATTCTGTACCTGTAATTGGGACCTCTGCACAAAGCTCCTGAGAGTTAATATTTCCAACCACTCATAAATCTTCACTCGAACTTTCTGTCTGTGTACCTTGCTCCTAAATCAATTGTCTCCAAATTATAGAAAACATCTGATTTTACATTAACAACAACAAATTACTGCTTAGGTCAACACCAAATCAGATTCAGCTAGCTCACTCTCAGGCCCTTAATGATTTCCCCCAGATCCTATTTTCAGCTGGAAGAAAAATAAATTTAAAAAAAATTAAAAAGGAGCCCAAGACATGGATCTTCTGGGTGTTGCTAATTCTGGTGGAAGAAGCTGATAACAAGTCAAACCCCTAAAAGGACACCAAAGGAGAAGCCAAAGACCAGGGGCTCCCAAGGAGGGAAGGACTGCAGACATCAGCAGTATATTCCACCATCAGGGAGCAGCTGCTGTAAGCTGAACAGTGTCAAGTGACAAAGAGACTCTTTGCTTATGAGGATACATGGGCAGACAAAGGGCAGGGATGGGTAAGGGATTTGGTTCTGAAGACTGCTTTTTTAGGGTGAATTAGTCATAAGCCACATATCTAATTTATTTGGGAATACATTCAGCTAACATTCCCCTAACAGAAATAAATGATGCCAAAGAGTACCGCCACCACCTGGACATTGGGCTGGCAGTGGGCGCCAGCCTCTCCTCCAGCAGCACGATGTCTGGTGGACATATTACGGCCACAGCTGTGTTTTCTGACGTGCTGCCGCAGGTGGAGGTGTCCCGAGGTCTGCTCACCCCAGCAGGGGTGAGCCCTTTGGCTCCATGCTCCACCCCAGCTCGGGAAGACGAAGCCCCTCGCTGAGCAGCGGGCTGTCAGTGAAAATCGTCCTTTTTTTCCTCCCAAGTGACAAATGCGCCTGTCTTCTCGGGCACCACGTGATGAGACAGTAGTAAGTAACTATGCTTCAGACCAGACGAAGGCACAACCATTCATGATTTTCCGTTTTTTGTCACATTAATTTGGGGGGGAGGGGAAGCAGGGCAGAGAAAAGGCTTTGAATCCAGACAGACATGTGTGCTTTAAATTATGTTTTGTGAATTGAAGCAAGGCAGATGCTTCCAACAAGCACACATTTTGCTGCTGTTTGCAAAGCAGACACACACTGGCACATGGTTGTAGGACATGAATTATACTTCTGTGCTTCTGATTTGTAACCACACCTGTATACCCTTAGAAATGCTAATAGAAAAAATATGAATTTAGGCACAAAGGAGAATCTAATAAGAGGAACATTTGAATGGGTAAGGAAATGTCTATTCCCCCCCAATGCCCCCCCAGTCATTAGGACTGGAGGAACATGCTTATAGTAATTAGGTAAGATTGATTTAGAGGCCGAACACCACCCACAATTTGTGTAGTCTGGGGTCAGGCAGGCAGCTGCAGAAACCGCTCAGCTAATTATGAGAATTCACTGTTCGTTAATAGAATCTCTCTCCACAAACAGCAGCTGTGTGTTTGCTCACGCAGATTATTAATTCTGGCCTTGCCTCAGCTGCAAGTTTCTGCTGCGTCGAAAGGAATCCTCTGATAGAAGTGTCAGTTATCACCCAAGCGATGCCAGGGGAGAAAGGAAAAGCAGAAAGAAAGGAAAATATCTTCTAATCACAGGTGGATAAAGATTTTTTTGCAGATACCTTCCTTTTCTGCCTCTTACTCCCAAACAATTAAATGCCAATTTTGGAACTCATTAATCTGTAGGCAACCTAGCGAGATCTAATTTATACCTGTCAGGAGCAATGGGCAGCAGCTAATAGGAAAATAATTGCAATATAAGTCTGCTTTCCCACTTGATAGTATGCTTGCTTTTAATGACAAACCTTTGATATGGCAACATCAGAACATTATAAAAGATATTGGCTACATCAGACCTACAGCTAGGTGCGTACTCCTCTCAGTGACATGTTTAAAGAAAAAAGTGCACACTTGTATTTTTCTCAAAAAATTAACAGAGCAACTCAACAAATATGGCGTATGATCATTTGCAGATATAAACTTCAGCTTCTTAGCAAATGAAAAAATAAGGTCAGCTTTCTATGTAAGATACCGTATCTCACTACATAGATATAAAATACGCACATAAATGATTAGCTGTAAAATCAAGATTTGCGTAAATCTTGGCTCAGACAATGTAACTGCTGAAAGTCATATTTGTATTAATAAGGGGAGCAATGCTTCCTAGGTTGTTAAATTTTATAACCATATAGAATATTAGGGCTTTTTTTGGAAGCTGAATTTCTTCTCTGTATTGTATCAGTGTCACAGACTGAACTAGCTGGTATTCAGGTAAGATCCCATCCTGCAAAATTCAGAAACATATTCAGGAATGTTGACATATCTGTGAACAGAAGGTTCCTGTTGTGAAAGATAAAACATCCATATTGTGCATTTGGATGGAGATGTGTGGGAGGCATGCAAAATATACCCATCTGCACAAGTAAAGGGGAGCAAGAGCCCCATCTTTACATTACACTGCCTTGTGAAATAGGTACATGTCATGTTTGCTTAGACCATTTAACTAGGCCAGAATATAAAGATTTTCTTTGCAGTGTTACAGAGCTCAATTTAATGGTGAGTGAGCATTCGTGTGAGGAAACACAACTGATGCAACTATTTAGTAAGAACTGTATTTTTGTAATAAATATAGCATACTGTTGACCTGGCGGTAGGCAAACCAGATCCAGTTAACCCCCATTGTGTCTCTGTTTATTTCTACACTGCAGCAAAGTTGCCCCCAAAACAAACTTGGTCCATGGTGTTTTGCTGCTTTAAACATTGGTACTCAGAGAGAGGACAGCATGGGTCAGTAGGCTGTGATAATGTGATATAAAGCCATCTAACAAATGCTTTTGAAAAAATGGTTTTTTTCCTACAAAAGTGAAATTGAAAAAATTCTCTATGTAAACACTTTGGGGTTTCTTTCACTAAAATAAATATTTCAATATTTGATTTTGGGTTTTTTGAGAATCCCTCAAATTTTCTGTGAAAGCAAACAAAAATGTTCATGTTTACTCCTCTTTTTTCATGAAGGAAAATATTTTGTGGCTAGTGCTTTCTCCTAGAGTCCTAAACTTGTAATTTTTCAAATACAAACTCAGCCTAAATTGGCAGTTGAATTATTCCAACTGCCCCTCAAATCCCTAATGTAACTATTTCATTATAAGTCTTGTAGCTACATGCAGGCAATTGCACAAGGAAATGCCAAATCTTTCCAGACTTCATGAGCATCCATACAATTCTGGCCCTTATTAGCAAAGACCTATTAACAGAGAAGTTTATGATAACTTTTGCACGAGAAATGACCTTGCCTTATTATTCAGCAGGTACCAACTTGCACATTTAAACCATTCTTTCTTGCCTTCTAACGTACTGATACGCTATTAATAGCAATGAGGCATCAGCCCTATGAAAGACAAACTGTAATTAATTTTCTGCAGCGCTTATGCACATCAGTGTGATTACTGTTGGTAAGTATTCAGGGATCAGTAATGACCACTCTGAACTTGTGAAAGTAATTTGTGTGAGTGAAGGAATAGCTGCAATAGATTTGAACCCTTTTTCTATTACTGAATGTTTGTCGTTCATGTTACACTACGAAAGTCTCCTTAGGAGATTTGCAGGTGTATAAAATGCCTAAGTTAGATCTGACTGTGAATTTAAAGTGCATCAGAGAACCTACCCTCTGTGATAAGCCATGGGTTTGAGTAACAAACTCATTTAGTTATGTTAAGGCAGGAAAAAAGGAAGTGGTGTTTGAATAAGTACAAGACAACTGAAAAAAAACAGACTTTTTACTTCTGGTGAGGTGAATTACAACCTTAAACCTGATTTTTCTAATGAATTCCAAGTTGATTTTTTTAAGTCAGAATTTAAAGGTGGTCTACGTGGTGACTAGTTTTGTATATTTAAAGGAATGGGAACATTGCATAGTTTAGTCACTTATTCTTTACCATGATCTTACAGATGTAAGTGTAAAATATAAAATCCTTGTAAAGCCAATCATCTATTTCAGAATCCCCACCTCAAAGTTAAAACATCAAGAATTAAAAAAAAAGAAAAACAAAAGTCTTGCCAGGTTTAATGCAATAACAGAATAATAAAAACCTTTAACTTGTAGGTTGCTATTCCTGTGAGGATTTTCTTATCATAGGTCAGAAATTCAGCTGCTCTTCCTGTTTCTGGGTTCATGAACATTGTCAATATCTTATATCTTAACCTTCCATTTCCAGTTATTGTTCTGCACTTTTGAATGTAATGAACGGAATTGAATTTCATTCATCCTCTACTTAGAAATCAGATTTGATAAGAAGACCATGGCTATTTTGGTTAACGAACACACTTACAAAAAATATCCCAGCAGACCTCAAAAGGTTTACTAAGAAAGCTGTCTATGTATTAAAAGGTCACAAAATCATTCAGCATTTTTTAGTTTGAGTTCTTAAAAATGTCCACCAGCCATAAAGTGCAACTGCGTAGAGACAGTTGAGTTCGCTTTTGTTGATAACATGCAGCTTAGTGTGGACAACAGTTGGAACTTTCTTACAGAGAGATTAGAGTCTAAATCTATCAAAACAGGAATCCCAGCCCAAGGCCAGCTTCATTTACCGACATGGGAATCCAAACTCTCACGTGGTTGCAGTCAGTTCTGTCGGTCTCAGACACCCTAGACCAGCTGTGTGCGGTACCCTGACGCTACACAACCATCCAAACAAGCCAGAACCATAAGCATTTACTGACCCTCTTAGAGACCAGCCAGAAGGATGAATCTCCAGAGCTGGGTCTGCTCTAAACCTTTCATACGTTACTTTTTTTTTTCCCAGACTTTCTTTTCTACCAAAGCTTTCGCTGATGAACTTGTGGTTTCATGCAAAAAACTCCTCCTACCCTAGCATAAGAGAGGCTGGGAGGTAGGACCTATTGCTGGGCCAAGCACCCGCCGCCCCGCAGCTTGCCCTTTTCTGCAAACACAAATGTTGTTTATTTTTGCCAGGAGACATTTGCAGACACAGACCACAGCACATCTCTGATGTTCCAGTTGCTGGATTGGTCCCCAACATGGATTGGGTCCAGGCCAGCAAGGGCTTGTCTGCACAGACTCTGATAGCAATGTATACTTTGTAGACAAAGTTTCTTTTCTAACATCTAGATATCTCTCTTCCAGGACGCAGACTTGCAGCAGTTTGAATTATAGCCTGGCTTCCCTCCCTAACCATTCCTTCTCCTTTCTCCTTGTATACGTTTCCATTACACTCTCCACATTTGTCTATTAGAGTCCATTCTGCTAATGAATTAAACAACACCTTGCTTTCCTAAATGTGGTCAAACTACTCCATGTATAGCACTATTTAGCAGTTTTTAAAAGATTTCTAAGCAAGTGCTTACAGTTGCATCAGGGCAGAGTGGGAACCACCTTGAGTGATTTGGGAGAGGGAGCAGGTAGCCAAGAGTTCCTCTTTCAGCTCACATTTCTGTGACTTTGAAGTAGAAAGTTTAATGACTTCTTTTTCTACAGCCTTGAAACATTCCAACAACATATCAGAGTTTTATCATCACCGCTCCCATTTAGATGGTCAGGGATTTGAAATGGCTGCTATCACCTGGTTTGCTGTTTTCATGCCAACTTCTAAACACTGAAAATATCTGTTTGTGTGGTAGTTACTATATATCAGTAATACATGCTTAAAATGTTCGTGAGCTGTTTTTCCCAATAGGAACTTACGTAAACAAGTCTAAGGATATATCATACTTTAAATTGTAAAAAAGAGATAAATACTGCTGAATTACGATGCTCTGGTTTTCCTATTGTATCAATATTTTTATCAAGTGCTCAAAACTGAAAAGTTCTCAGGAAACCTAAGCCTTTCTATCATTAGCATGTTATGCAATTTCAACATAATTCACTCGTATTGGAAAAACACTGTGAAATAGAAACCACGTTTATCACTTCACCACGTAATCCTTCTCTGACTCTATTGCAGTACTGTTGCAACTTTGTCAAAGTTACTCCTTCCTTCGTTTCATTTACACTTACAAGTATTTTTACTTAGTGTGGGATTTCTAATACCAACATTTGTTGTTTGTGCATCAGGTTGCCAAGCCTTTAATATAATGGGAATAATTTCAAGATTATAATGATATCCCCTGAAATAAATTATTTAATATATTTCTTGAAAAAGGAAGTAAAGGAACTCTTCTGGGTAATTGGTGTGCAGTAAGCCACAGCACCAGTTGTATATTCATTTTTCTCCAATGTATGCAATTATCCACTCAGCCTGTATCCATTAATATTATTTTTCTTTCTAAGCTGGAAATATATAAAGCCATTAGAAAATAATCCAAAGATTTCTATTTGCTGAATAAATTTTAATTTGCATGGCACCAGGAATTTTTTATTAATGGGAAATAAATTATTGCAATCTTATGGAAGGCGACAAGTTAATAGCTTTGTGAAAAGTAATGGAGAGAAAATGATCTTGAAAAGGTCAGGTCTCCTGTCACAATGTCTTTATGCACAATTAAAACAAGTCAAGAAAGTGGCTATATAATCAGGACCATGAATATGCATTATATCCTAATGAGAGTGTGAAGATGGAGATGGGTTAGTGCTAAAGTCATGGTGAGGTGGTGACATAAAAATGGTAATTTGTGATGTAGTATTTAACTACGTGCTTCTGTTTCCTTTGGGAAAATTAACTCATTGCTACCTGGCTATTCATTATTTTACCTTTACCAGTATACTAAGTGAGAAGAGGCTTCTCTGCAGGAGCACATATACACATAGGATGTCATTTACCCTTATATAAAAACTCACCCTATATTTATGATTTTAAATCAGAAGACATCTCTCCGATATCACTGGAAGAACTCTAGAATCTTTGTTATCATTACATTTTTAATTATAGAAGTTGAAAGGCATTTTCATATCGCATAGTAGATTTAATATACCATGGCTCAACCTTTCTAAAAGTATTTTATTTCCTAAGGTGCTCTCGTGCCAGGGAGGCACCCAACTTGAAGTGGGAACTATCATAATCCTCCATGGCTCTGGCAGCATCCCTGCACGGAGAAGGAAGTTTCATATGCATGTTGTATGCTGTTGCCCTCTACTCCCTCTCAAAAAGAATTGATGGGACTTTCCAAACGTAGAAGAGGCGAGTCATGCCTTTGTTCACGGCTACACCCCGGTTCCTGTTAGGAAACCTGTTTTGAAATATGCCTGTCTAGAAATAAGCATCTTCAAGAATAAATTAACTTACCTTCTTAAGCACTGAATTTTCTCCTGGTAATGGCTGTTTCCGTGGTCCCAGTGCTGTTAATGGGTGCTGTGGATGATGGTGACTATTCTACATTGTAATTGAAAATCAGTATGAACATTCTGATTCAGTGGTCATTTAATAAAAGATAATGGTCACTGAACAATGATTCTGATTAGCTAACGACAATTTAAAGGTTTATAACACCTCTCACAGAACTGCTTATTTGGCAATGCTATTAGAAGTTACTCCCTAAGAGCTTGGTTTATGCTCAAAAATAGGAATAACTAGGGGGGGAAGCAGATGCAGCTGGCATCTTATAATGCTCTGTTTGGGTGGCAGAGTCGTATTCAGTCCATGCTGATTAGATTTCCATAGATGGGCATTCAGCCCATAGCTCTTCCCATATATTGGCTCACTTAGTCTATATTTTTCTTGTTTGCTACTTGCTTCTTTGCCCATCATACTATAGGTTTCTTAACTATATAATCATTGGATATTATAAACAAGAATAGAATTATATGCTTTTGTGCTGAAATGCTTCTCAGGATTTTTTTATACTTCTGGTGTTATGAGATTAAGCTTCAGAACTTACACAGTGAGCAGAAAATAGGCAACATATACAATTTACACTTTCGTGTCCTGTCTGGTTACCAGGGATCAGTTAATTAAGGAGCTGGACCTGTCACTGTCGCCCTCTTTAGTCTTAAGCAGGCTTCACCACCTCCCTGTTTCCCGCTCTCCCGCCTGTAAGAAACCAGTTGGGATGTTGCTTATCTGGAATTAACAACTTTCAGCCTAATTGTGGCCAGAGCAGATATGGTATGGCACCCACAGTTATGTCCTACCGCACATGCGAGAGAGTTTCTTCCCTGAGATCATACATGGCAGCATTTGTGGGTATTAAAAAAGCTAAGGCAGCAGGTTCAGGGTTGTAAACAAAGTACCTCTAGCACAGGTGGGGTTTGTCACTACAGGCCCTCAGCAGAGGTTTCAATGTCCATATAGCTGTGTATTTTTGTTTTGATATTCTCTCATAACTGTGTGGTTGGTCATGGTGACTGCGGCCTCAGTCCATGTCATCAGACCTGATTGCAGTATCCAGGCTTTGAGGTTTCCGAACAGGTATGTGGAGCTCAAGCTGTCAGTTTAATGTGTGCTTTGAAGATGGAGCACAGTGCTCCTATTGAAGGAAACACTAAATCAAGAAAACTGATAAGAGTGAAGTGCATGAACTTGGAGAGTGAATGGTATTTACCTGGCTCAGCACTCTTCCAGAGGTCTGCGAGACTGTCTGAGGCTGATCGCCAGCCTCAGAAGGGCTTTCTGAAGACCATGTCATCATGGTACAATTTAGATGCAGAGGTCCCTGAGCAAGTAAATCTTCAAGTTATTGATTCTAACCATTTTACTCAGGTCTGGAAGTAAGGCTTCTCAGTCTGAGAAGCAGGTTTTATTAACTCGGAGTGAAAGCCAGACAAAAGGTGTCTTGTAAATTCTTGACCCAGGCTAGCACAGATGCGGGCACACAGGCACCCTGTGCATGTGAGCATCCCGCTCCCAGCTTGACATGGGCGACCCAGCAGAAGTGCCTCTGTTCTCTCTGTCTAGACAGGCCTCTTGCTATAAAGCTCCTCATCTTTGGCCCAGTTTACTGATGTGCTTCAGGAGGTAGACATGGAGGAACAGACACTTATGCTGCCAGCCCCTGCCTCCCTCCAGCAGAGCAGGGTAAAGGACTCCTCAGATCTCTGTCACATTATCCCAGCTTGAAAACCAAGTCAGTACCCTGAGATTTGATGGACAGATTTTCTAAACTTCAACCAGTCACTTCAGCAATGTGTCAGACTTGCTTGGAGTTGTCTCCACTACATGAGATGGTTTATCAATATGCTGATGAAGGTCAGCTGCATTTCTCATTTTCTACTGACCTTGTGCATTTGGCTTATGTGCTGTTGAAACGCTTGGATGGTCAGGGGCCTGGAGCATCTCCCTTATGAGGAAAAGCTGAGAGACCTGGGTTTGTTTAGCCTGGAGAAGACTGCAGGAAGATTTCATCAATACCTATAAATATCTAAAGGTTGCGTGTCAGGATGATGGAACTAGGCTCTTTTGAATAGTGCCCAATGACAGGACGAGGGGCAACAGGCACAAGTTGGAACACGGGAAGTTCCACTTAAACATGAGAAAAAACTTCTTTCCTGTGAGGGTGACACAGAGAGGCTGCCCAGAGAGGTTGTGGAGTCTCTTTCCCTGGAGACATTCAAAACCCACCTGGATGCGTTCCTGAGCCCCTGTTCTAGGTGTCCCTGCTCAAGCAGGGGTGTTGGATGAGATGATGTTCAGAGGTCCCTTCCAACCCCTACCATTCTGTGATTCATTCTGTGATTCTGTATTTCCAGGCATCTTAGTTTTACTGCGGGGAAACAGAAGTTCACCAAGTAATGCAGGTGGGAAGAAATAATCTACATTACTCACACTACTGGATTTGAAATTAATTGTGGTGACTCAGGGGAAAAAAAACCCAAATGTTTAAATGGATAGTTCAAGGAAAAATTTCAGTTTGGGTACAGTTATGGTAGAAAAAAAGAGGAGAATATTACATGCATATAGAATGCCACAAAATAGACATTTTTTCTTTGCAGTTATGATGGCTTTCCCTCAGATTAAATCTCATTTTGAATTCTTGCCATCCTAACTAGGAAAAGTGATAGAAAGAATCCAGAGGTGGCCAGTGAATATCTCTAGGATAGTGGAGAGGTTTCTGTAAATACCGGGATGGTTTTTTGTTGCTGCTGAGAGTGGTAGAAACAACAGTAACACACATAGCCCTGGTGCTTAAGAACTGAAGTCACGTACCAGGACCCTAACCTTGAACAGCATCGTACAAATACTCGGTTCTGAGTGGACATGTACAAAAAATGGTTATAAATTAGGTACAAAAAATGAGTGGATTACAAAAGACACATAAAATGCTTTGAAGAATGAATTGAAAAGTAAATTAAAACACCATCTTCTCAAAAATGAGGAAAGAGCTAAAAAGGTTGTAGGGATAAAGCAAAAAGATATGATTTATGCAATACATGCTGCCCTTGTGAAACTTCTTGCCTCAAGATATTGTTTATGTGAAGAGTTTAATAGGATTTTAAAGATCAAGATTAAACCTCTATACAGGTAAAAGGGAACATGTGTGTCCCTTGAATGGGTAAAGGAGAATCAGAAAAGAACTTCCCATTAGAGTATCTTTCACAAAACTTCATGCCAGTAACAGCTGCCAGGAGGAACACGACTGTGAGCTATTTCACAATGTCAGCACCTATGTTTCTATACAAAAGAACTATTCCTCATTCCCTGCTTTCTCTTTTCTTTTGCCAACAGCCCCTCCTTGAATTCCCCAACACATCACCTTCCCTAGTGATGTAGTTAAATTTTTTTAATGTACATGTGGGGGTATAAGGTGACCTGATAATAGAAAGGGGCTCGAAACCGGGAGAAGGCTGATAGCCAGCTGTCTTGAAATAGCAACTTGCCCTATCTCTATTTCATTTACCATTGAACTTCTGACATACTGTCCTACGATTTCCACTCATCTTTTTTTTTTTTTTCACATGCAAGAATAAAACAGCTGTACTTAAGTAGTGACTTTTCCCTCTAGAATAATGTTTTTCATGTTGTTTCTAAAACTCCTCTCTTTCAAGGAGAAAGTGTGCTAGTTAGGCACAGTCAGAGGTAACAAAACTGCCGCACCACTATAGAGAGATCTCAGGAAAATATTGTGATTAATAGGGCATCCCTTCCATGGGTTTCAGCTGTCAAGAATGACAACATCCCTCTGTGACACAAACTTAGATTTTTTGTTTTGGCATAAAACAAAAACTAGATCTATTTCAGACTAATAAATAACTTAGATTTTTTAGTGCTTGCTAAAAATTTGTTAATATGCTCAAATATTTTCTAGTTTTGAGGTCTTGAGAAACGCTTGCAAAAAGGCCTTATGACAATAGCATGCACAAGCTAAAAAGGAGAGTAGGGGTGTGTGTGATAGTGTGTATATGTACAAATATAAATTTCCAGTTCCTGGCTCTTTGTGAGGAACTAATTCAGTCTAATAGATGAAGTGTTTGAAATCTGAAAACAATGTTTTGATGGTCAGAGCAGCAAAAGGGGAAGGTGTTAAATATGGCTTATTAGCATTTTATGGAGAAAAAGAAATTCAGAATCCTCTTGAGACCAATATAGAGAGGGAAAAATACAGTACACATGTAAATTAACAGCCAGCAATCCTCGTACCTAAGGAAATATCCGCAGGACATCTTAAATCATCTAGAATTTGGGTATACTCATTAACCCATGGGACTTAACCATCTGGCAAGTAGAATACAATGCCCTAACTAGTGTTGTTGTGTTGTTGTTTTATAAATCAGGCTGGATCCAACAGTACTGCTTGCTGAATTGAAAGTATATAGTCATTAACATTATATCCATTGCCAGATCACAATGAATAAAAATTATATCTAGCACAAAAAAAGAAGTCATCCTCAAAGCATTATTACAGTGTCCATAGCTTTGATATAAGATGTGATACAATAACTTTGTGTTTAAGTATATTCCTCTAAAGATTTCCCTTTTGAAAAGTAATGACAGTATTTACCAGCACACATGCACAGATTTATATCTGATATCAAATACCGCAAATATAAAGCAAATGCAAATGAAAGCCATACAGTGCCTTCTCTTTCTAGATTGTATTTTGACTGAAAATTAATCATACAGTAATACACTTCACTCATGTGTATGTTATAACGACATGGACACAGAAAGGGGTATTTATTAAATTTTATTGTAACTGGAATCAATGTCGTTATTTGGAGTTTGTCATTGACAGACAGAAACAGCAACCATTTTCCATTTATGTGCATGAAACATCAATGCATCCTCCTGAAGAAGGTTTGCTGACGCTTGTGAGCAGCTGAAAAACAAGTTGGGAGTGCCCACTGTGCTTCTCCATGAACCTTGAAGGAGGCTAGGGTGAGGTTGCTGGCAGCTCAGAGACCTAGTTATAATCAAGCACAAGATAACTGAAATTATGTTCCATTGTTTCCAAACATCTTGTCAAAGAATTCAGAGATTTCAGGTTTAATTTGTGTTTGTGTGCGCATACACACATGGGTGTCATCAGAGCCACAGCAGAGTGAGACAACCCTAAGTAGGGGAAAACATGCTCACGCCTCGCTCTCTGCTTCTGTCCTGCTCCAGGAATAGGGACTGGAAGGCCATGGTGGCATCGTGGTCAGCAGGTTCTTCAGCAGATGAAACAAGCCTGGTGGAGCCGGGTCTGCCCCAAGCACCAATGAATCTCGTTATGGTCTTACTTGTTGTTATGCGTTCTGTCTGATCCCATGTCCAACTGGTGTCACACAGGCATTGGACAAAATGAGCTTCTTGGCCCCAAAGAGCTCAGACTCTAAGAGAGGGTGCAGGAGATCAGTCCAGATGGATAGACAAAATAATATACGAAAATAATGGGAAAACATTGATCTGAATGATGCACTGTGATCATAATATGCCAACTATCAGAAACAAAGGGGAAAGCTGAATACAGAAAGTGCTACTGTAAAAAAAACAAAGAACTTTGTCCTAGGGTGACCGTACAGAGTAACCGCGTGACTAGAATTTCATTCCTGACACTGTCTGTAGTCTTGATTGGATTAAATTTATTTTTAAAGACTTATCCAATTTCCCCTTCCCCCATTTCCTTTCCCTTGTGATGTTGTCACTCTATTAATAGCCTCCCTAGTGAGATCCTAGGGCAAGAAGTGAAGAAAAATATTGAGCCAGATCCTCATTGGTATAAATTAATGTAATTCCACTGCCCTCAAGTTATTCCACTAGAGTATCCCAGTGTATCTAATTACAAAGATAGGTTAACTTTAACTAAGCAGCAAATATCCAAATTGGAATTTGTCCAGGGTTTGGTTTTGGATACTTGAGTCATTAATAAAGCTCCACAGCATCTTCAGTTAAAACTTATCTTCTAAAAAAATAACTCCCATTTTGTCAGAAAGGTATCGCATTCAGTAGGAATATCTGTTGTAGTACAATGTAAGGACACCCATTCATTATTTACTGAGAGAATAGATGCACCCTGGAAAATCCTGAGAACTTTCTCTTCAAGCATTGCTCCGACATTCCCCAATTTACACAGTTAATGCAGAGATTGCAGGCTCCTCACAAAAGTGATTAAAAGCAAACAAGTGCAAACTGTCTGATTTTGTGAAGTGTGACTTTTCATACCATGCAACTTACTTGTTATAAAGCTATGGACTTGCTAATAGGATCATCACTCCAAACGGCACTTACTAGAAATCTCACTTTCCATATGTCAAAGCTGCAAAGACTTTATCCCACAAAGAACTCACTCACATGTGTTACTTGTTTCTTAAGTGTAGTTTTATGGACTCTCTTTAGTATTTGACACTAAGATCTCCAAAATCTGGAACACTCAGATGATCATCTAAAGAAGCACATTAGAGTTCATCATTTTTCAGAAGTATTTATCATAAGCTATTAGGAGGAGAATTAAAAATGCTAGTGGAGTTGACTGGGCTTTTAAGATTTGTCAGTTATCTATTTGTGTGAAGAAGGATGTTGTAATATTCACTGCCTGCACAAATATCACTCGCCTGTTCTTACTTTAATCTGCAAAACGTATGACTGAGAGGACAAATAGAAGCCATAAAATGGGAAATCACTTTTCCAGTGAGTCTATAAAATTAAAATCATTACAACGTAAAAACCATTCTTAGGAAAATAGGTCCTAGAATTTGAATATCATAAAATATCAAGTGCATTCTGACTTGCCCAAAATAAGAGGTCTAAGATTTCCCATAGTCTTTGGATCTATCAAAGTCCTCATCTGATTCCCAGAGTACTACCACCTGGATGCTTTTTGGTGCCATCATTCTTCTTACACCACTGTATAACTGTCTGCAGTTGAACGAACATACCTCCCTATGAAGAGAAGATAACACACCTGCTTCACCTCAGCACTGAGGCGGGAATGCTCCTACAAGCTGTGGTTTCTAAAGCAAACACTGAGTTCGAACCACTGCAGGCTGTTATGAATGCAGTAAGGCATCCTACAGCTGGGAACGCTGTGCACAGCACAGCTAACGGTAAAAATAAATGCTTCTGGTCAAGATCATCACTTCCTCTCAGCTCATAGTTGTGGTATTGACCGAGTTAACTTTTTTTAAGGGTTTGTTAACTTCATGGATGAATAAGAACAGTTTACAGGAGATACCATTTCTGTAATCTGTACAATTAAGTGTATGCACTACGAGTGGCAGAAATGAATCCACCTAAATCCCTCAAGGAACAGAGCATATCAAATAAATGTATGAAGAAGGCTAAGCAAAAGGGTTTACAAAAATCTCTTTTAAACCCACCAGGGCCAAGAACTTTCTCTTGGGGTAGATTTTAAACTAGTTCATCTTTTCTCTTTTTATCTCCTAACTGCAGGGAGATTCGAGAATCCCCCTATCTTCCATGCAGGTCACTGAGAGAAGTTGAGAGAATAGAGAAATGTCTGTTCATCTGTGCATAATGCCTGGCTCTAATTTTCTATATAACTGCTCATAGCATTTCTGAACTATTAAGCTTAATAAGGCCTCATGGGTCTGTATGTGAGTGAATGTTTTAACCCACAGAGCTGCTCTAACTGCTATTATGACTGTAGGCTTATACCGAGAAATCAGCAAACAAACATGTAACCTCCCCATCTTATCCCCACTACTGGTACAGGCACTACCTAGGAAAAGTGACAGATATCTGCATTTTATAGATTATGAGTGAGTTTGCAATGGTCTGTAAAGTGTCTCCTTGAGGCAAAGAGAGAGGTCGGCTAAGTCTATTACCTGTTTTCTTAATCTTCTAACTTTGCTCTCAAGATCAATCCATTTGCTATAACACTCATTCTTCCTAAGAACGGTAGAAAGATACAACCCCAGATAAAAATCTTTTCAGAAGCTTTTCAAAAGCTGAGACAAGACCAGAGAGGAAATTCTGGGAATATATTAGTTTCCACATATAATGGATATGAAAATCCACAGAACAGATACTTTGTCTTTAGTTTCTCACTTTCCCTGCTAAAATTTAGCTTTAAATGTTATAAAAAGACAAGATCTACCAAGGCCTGGGGGTTTACTTAACAAAATAAAATGCAAATAAAACAAAATTCAGCAAGAATTATGGCAGAGCTGTCTGGTAGTTTTTTGTATATATGCTTTTCCAGTGTAAAATAGAATATTCAGAGGAGCGTCTTGTAAAAGAAATGTTAAGTTCTACCAAAACATTTCAGGTTTTCTACTTAGAAAAAGTAAACTACTTCACTGCAGATTGAATCAACCTAAATCAAAACACCTGCCTCTGAACGTATTGACACATTTCATGTGAGACTGGTTCAAAATTAAGTTTCACCCTGCAGAATTGGACGGCTGCTGCTGTCTAGGCACCTTTCTCCCACGCCTGTTAAAACAGCAGACTGCTGCTATTTTCCGTTTAGGCCCAATGTTAGTTTGATGATAGGAAGCACAGATCATATTCCGCCAGGGGCGATGTGTATGATTATGAAAAATAAAATAAAATTCTCCAAATTGTCTAGTGAGTTTTCTTGATTGCAAACTAGAAATCTAGTCTGTTGGCAGAGACGTAGTGAATTCTTTCAATCTCATAGCAGCAAGGAGGAGCAGTTAAGTTTAGTTACAGTAGGACAAATCAATTTGAGCAGTGGATCCGGAAATATTCAGTCATACCAGGCTGGGACAAAAGTGGATAAGATATCAAGGGGAAAACCTCCAGCTGAAAAACATTTGCTTTTTTTTTTGCAGATACCCTTGAGTAAAAGGGTGGTCTAAAGCCTTTGGCGAGCAAGTACTTCCTTTCTTTTGGAGGATTCAAAAGATAATGTGACCAGATTTTAGTCCAAGCTGTAGGTTAATACGAGTGAAATCTCTGCTTCAGACACACCTGAATAAAGGAAACGTTCATTTGTGGTATGTCATTGCAGCCATCTTCATGTCCAGCTGCATCTGCCTGATTGTCCTGCTCCAGCCACCTTCAGATCCCTCCTTAACGCTAACTGATGCTATGCTTCCCAGCGTAACATACTGGAAGACATTTGGAGCTGGTAATGTCTACATAGTCAGTGAGAGAGATTTTTACCAAATCTCCAGATCCCCTGATTTTCCCTTTTTTTCTCCATCTTGTTTATCTGCTTATTTAGACAGACCTAGATCACGATCACTCTCAAGCATGTAGTTTTCTTATTTGTTTGCGCTGTGTGAAGAATAACAACATACCTTGTTCTTTGCATAGTCCCTTGGCAATAATGTAAATGTAAAAGAAATATAAATATGTCCATTTCACAGGTTTGAAAATTTATTAAAGTACTCCCAGACCTTTGCACCCCATAAAAAATATGTTTGTATAAAGTATGAGAAGACTACTCTTCATCAGCCCCATAATTTCACATATGAATTGTCTGTTATCCGTATTAGCAGAGTAATCTCTCACTGTCTCTAATGCCAAAATATTTTGAAGTATCATTTTCCACCTTTTTTCTTTCTGTTCAAGAGGGGGTTCTACTTTTTGAATCGTCAGATCCACCTACACACTTGCCAATCAAGCATAAGATCTCTTAATTTCATTTATTAAAGAAATTAAACTCTCCTTCCCACTGAAATAGCTGTTCAACATCCAAGCTGCATCTGATCGCAGAGAAAAATTAAGTTTATTTATGCATTTCAGTGGTGGGAGTATTTGTACCTGTCTTCGCGGTATACCGACTGTGACTTTCGTAACAACCCAAACAGTAACTGCCTTGCAGGACAGGCTCCACTGAAAAGCAAAGGTAAAGCCAAGAATTCCTTGCAACTGGAACTCCACCAAAACAAAACAAGGGTTTTTTGCTAATTTACTGAAAAAATACATAAAATATGTAATGTTCATTTTTATGCAGACTTCAATGAGAAAGATCCACCATAGATTTTATTTTCTTATAAATATCTATTTAGTGGTTGGACTCGATGATCTTAAAGGTCTCTTCCAACCTAAATGATTCTATTTTTCTATGATTCTATTTGAGCTTGTTTTAACATGACTCAGCAAAGATTACTTATTTTTCTGTTAATCCCATCAACCTTTTACTGTACCAACAAGAACACCAGCTGAGAGAGAGAGAGAGAGAGAGAGAGCATCTGTGTATGTCTCAGTTGCAGTTTGGAATATACTTTATTGATTCACTTCTTTCATGTAGCTAACAAATACATTGCCAGTTTCCCTAAAAAGCAGTTTGATCATATCAAACAAACTTTCTTTCCACTGTCATATGACTGAAAATGGTATATTTCTTCAATATCTGTTTGCAGGAGTGGAGCCACAGGCAATCTTATAAATAAGACCTACTTTACTCTTCTCGAAGACAATGATTCTTTTTGAAAGACCCACAAAAATAAAATGCATTGAATTAATTCTAAGCCCAGGGCTGGATGCGTATTTTAATTAGAATTGACCCTGATCCAAAAATCTATGAAGCAAATAACCTCAAATACCTAAGATACTCTAAGAACTAGTTCAGATTGCACTCCTACAAGTGATTTCTCGCTTGACAAGGAATCAAAAAATGCCTGGATCCAGATACCATCTTCTTTCCGAGCCCGAACAGCACGTTCAAAATCTTGATGGAAGCATAACTTGAGCCCAAGATTTTTGGGAAATTCATTCCTTGTATAATTTTATTAACTTTATTTCAAGGTACTTGAGATTGACATTTTTAAGTAAAATCTGCACAGAATATGAGCTCGCATCTCCCACACTCAGAGTGAATTAGTGACATTATGGTCCAGGTACCATTCTCATTCTCCAGTATCACCATGGATAACTGCAGAGAATTGAAGAGCTGTGCTAGTAGAGCATAATAAAGTAAAATCAGCATGTTTTTGGAGAGTCAGGTGTTTGATCTGCATCATTTCTTTAAAAAAATAAATAAAAAGGAAGTGTTAACATAACCATCAAACCCGACTGTCACCTAGTGATTGCTGAATTATTCTCTGTTGCCATTCTAATCCACAGACACGGGAAGGAAGAAAAAGAACAACCCCCCCTCACTCCTCTTACAAAGGCACATTAGCCAGATTGAAGTCAGCCACTGAAGGAGGGGGAATATGCTTTTGCCACGTCTTCTTTGCTCCTAGGTATGGGTCCTGGCAAAGATCACATCAACAAGATCGGTCCTTCCTGGGGTGCTGGATTTTTGAGTGGTAACACAGAGGAGTTGGTATAAGGAGGGCAGTGGTCACATATGCCTAGCTAGCTCGCAGGAGGAAGCATATGGCTACCATTTGTTCCACCAACAGTGGTGTGCACACACCGCAAGCCCACAGAAGGAATGCTATTTCGCTCAGCCAGACTTCCTCACGGCTCTTCCAAGACACCCGTTTCTGCACGCCTCCCGGGAAGCAAGGCATAAGCTGGCCAAAACACTCCTAAGAAGAAAGGTTTCTTAACAGCGTTAAAGCCTTTCTCTCTTGTCCTTTACTAAGTCAAGTAAGTGCTTTGTGCTACATTGCACAGATGGCTTGGTGCTGCATGTGCACAAGTACAGCTGTTAGATTTGGGGTGGGTTACATGGAGCTGGCAACTCCACGTTTCAGTTGATATCTATGAAATTAACCAGCAGACAGATTTTTAGGGAAAGGAGAGGAATTGCTGTACAATATTTAAAAGAGAAGATAGATGTTCGCATCTTTGGCACTAGATGAAGACAATAATCTTCCCCTCTAACATAACTCAGTGCTTGAGGCAAAGACCCTATTTTTACTCTTCAATTCATTTTCCTGACTCTGTCACTCACGCTGCAACTGGGTGTCAGATTGTTTAGTCTAGAATTGGGACAGCACAAGTGCTCTCATGTAGAATCTCTATTTCTGGTCGACTGTAGATCAGCTCTTGGTCTTTTTAGTTGTGTGAAACAGAGTGAGCTAGAAGGCACACAAAGGTCAATGCAAAGCAGGCTGTGCTAGCTGGTGTATGCCCTTATTCCAACTAAGCCAGGCAGGTATTTCTGTGCTTCCCACGGTCCTCACCTGAGCATACCCAGTTTCTCATCCCAATTTAGCACTGATTTTACCCCAAGCAATATGGCCACCTGCAGCTGCAGATAAGTGAGTGAATTGTGAATTTTAGAAAGAATATATTTTAAGTCACTTGAGTGCCATTAGTCCTTCATTGCCATCCCCACAGACCCCCTTCATGCCAAGAGGATCAAGCTCTCCCCGCCTTACTGAGAAAGAATCAGAACTGTTCAGCATCTCTCGGCCCCCAAACTTTAAAACACATGCCTTCAGCTGTTTTAGTGTGCCAGTTCATCAGCATGTCAGACCCTGAATTTGCAATATGTCTGCTCTCACTTGGTCTTGACTAACACAGGTGGTCAGGATTCAGATTAACCCTGTCATGAAGGAATATGCCTCTTAACATGTTCTATTCCACTTATATTCTAGTACTAAGTTTCACTACAGCAACTTTGTACCAGTAGATCACAATAGTGGGGGTTTTTAAACATTGATGTTTTAATGGACCTTTAGCATTTCACTGTAACAAACCTATTTTTCCCCTGTACCTGTATACTGATTCTATTGAAACTTGATACTTCTTATATATTGTTTTGTTACCTATTAACTTGATGTAGCGAACACATTCTTTATAGGCGCTCGTGGGCTCTTGATCCTCTTCCTCTTAATTCTTTTAAAGGCATTACCTTCTTCAGGTACCTGACAATATGTTACTTGGGTAAAAATACTTTGCACAGGTCTACCTTCAGAAAAGCAGCACTGAAACTGTTAATTCAAGCATATACATGGCCAAGGTTACAGCAATGCTTCTGAACCTTAGAATATTGTTCCCAAACCTCAGTAAAAAAAAAAAAAAAAAACAACTGAAGAAGCGAACCCTCAGGGCTGAACATCAGTAAGTAGACATAGAGAGAAGATTGGCATCTACAGAATATAAAACAAGATTTAGTACATAAGGTGAAAGAGGTATCTGAGGTTCTCAGGGGACAGACTGTTTCAGTCTTTTGAAATAAGTGGTTTAAGTCTTCAGCTCAGCTCCCTTTGTAACAGAAACCCTGTGTCCAATTTGAGTTACGCCATACAGTATTACAATCTGAATACAACTACTTCATATGGCTTTGTCGTTATACATGAATGTAGTTACATTTTTATGTATCTCATATGCTTTTATTTTTAGAAGAATATTTTGTGTTGTGCATTTTAGTGGTGTAATTGAAATTATATAATAATGGAAAATAAACAGGTAAATAGTAAGTAAAGAAATATAATTAAGAATTATAACTGCAATAAACTCTTCAATTTGATAGACAGCAATAAAGTTACAGGTTTTGCTTCCTCCTTGCCTGTACCTTGAATATGCATCATCATGCACAGCTCTATGTTCCTGCCTTTCTGACTTCACTTTGCAAAAGCAAAAGGGCAAAGTGACTGCTCTCTATTAAGAAAAGAAAACCATTGGCTTTCGTGGGCTTTGGTCTGTGTCTTTGGTATCTTTATTGCAGTGGTGACTCAGCTAAAATCTCTGTGTAGAGTGCATGAAATATGTGCTTAGATGGGTTCATGAATATTGCATTTGAGGTTTTTAGTCACTTGTATTTGTTAACACCTCATGCAGAGGCTGAAATTTTTAGATCTGATGTATAAGTGAAAGGTTTAGATTCTCTCATGTCTCAAGGGGAAAAAAAAGAATAAAGTGGACAATGCAATTTTCAAGAGCTATTTTTTTTGACCAGGTTAATTAAGAAGGCCAGGAAAAAAAGCACTATTTCTATGCTTTTGAGAAAATGAAGGAAAACATACCTGCACCTCTGTAGCAGTCATTATGTGACTCGTCGGTATGTTGAAAGTAAAGTATTATACTCCACCTTATAAACTCAGCCACCATGAGGATCAGCTTGGACCTGAATCAATAAAGATGACAGGACTGTTCATAGGATGAGTGAGTTCAGGATGACACCCTTCCAATACAGAGTGAAGAGAAGACATTTGTTTTAGCTGACAGGAAGCCCCAATTAAAACAGCTTCTGTCTTTCCAACACTTAGCTGTGGGAAGTCATTAGTCATCCCAGACTTTATATCTGACAGTCAGAGAGTACCAGCTTTACTAAGGAGCAGGTAACATAGGTTGAACTAATAAATATAGTGCAAGTACATGTACCACTGGCATCCATACGAAACCCAGCATGGATCCAAAAATAACAGCAATTATCAGTGGCACCAAGATCAAAAGAAATATTGACTGTTGGTGAAATCCCTTTTATCCCCAGACATGGACTTAGAGGACACTAATGGATGTCTATTTACCACTATATGTTAACCTTTCTGTGGACAGGTTACTTTCAAATCTCATGTAGGAGTCACACTAACTGATGTGAAGGGTAGCTCATTACACCAAATGTCAAGGCAACATAGTTTCCAGCAAAGTGGATAATGACGAATTACCTCTATCACAAGTTCAGAGGTACAGAATCTCAGAATGGTAGGGGTTGGAAGGGACCTCTGGAGATCACCTCATCCAACACCCCTGCTTGAGCAGGGACACCTAGAGCGCGAGCACAGGAACGCATCCAGGTGGGTTTTGAATGTCTCCAGGGAAAGAGACTCCACAACCTCTCTGGGCAGCCTCTCTGTGTCACCACACAGGAAAGAAGTCTTGTCGCATGTTTAAGTGGAACTTCCCGTGTTCCAACTTGTGCCCATTACTCCTTGTCCTGTCATTGGGTACCACTGAAAAAAGTCCAGCCCCATCCTCTTGACACCCACCCTTCAGATATTTATAAGTATTGACAAGATCCCCCCTCAGTCTTCTCTTCTCCAGGCTGAACAAACCCAAGTCTCTCAGCCTTTCCTCATAAGGGAGATACTCCAGCCCCCTGGTCATCTTGGTAGCTCTCCACTGGACTTGCTCAAGCAGTTCCACGTCCTCTTAAACCGGGGGGGCCCAAAACTGGACACAGTACTCCAGATGTGGCCTCACCAGGGCAGAGTAGAGGGGGAGGATAACATGTAAATAACGTGTAAATAACACGTTATTTACAACATGTGTCAAAGCTATCTCAGTTTTGTTGAATTGTCCCATCCATCTGAACCACGTTGGATGCATAGTAGCCGACCCAGAACCATCACCATAATGGCTGAACACTTTGTGTGTTTTGCACTGGAGATGCTTCAGCTGTTGAAGAAGAAAACTGTCAGTCCTTGAGGCTTTAGGGATATAGAGAACAGGGGAGGTCTGGGCTTTGTTTTTGTTTACAAACTGAGGAAGAGAGAATTACTGAGATGATCCTTGATACTTTTCCAGGAACTTTAATCTAAACATATAAAATGGGGTATTTTGCTGCAGAGTCTGTGACATCCAGAAAGCGCAAGCAGAATGTAAGAAAGCAGAAGACAACGTTCTGCTATGATCCAAGTGAGCAACGTCACAGTTTGTGCCTGTTACATAGGAGGGAGGAAACCCTACTGAACTTTGAGTCACAAAGGCCAGTCTGTAACAGGAAAGAGAAAAGAAGAAACCAGCTTTCTTCTCTGCCCAGGAGCAGCTCGCTCCTGCTGCCCATCTTGAATTCAGACAGTAGTCTGTGTCTCAAGAGTACTCCAGAGACACTCCTAGCTCGGCATTTTTACTACTTATATGTTTCCTCCTCTGTTAGTCTGTTACAAGATATTCTTGTATAGCTGGTCCTTTTCTGTGGGGTTTTTGTCTATTGCTATAGTTTTAGTTTATAGTAGTGTATATATAATTTATAAAATTAGTAAATTTAAAAACTAAACTGCAGATATTTTATTATAGACTTTTTCAAATATTCCTTTTCTCATGACATCACAACTTGTTATGGAAATAAATGTGACAATACAACTGTATTTTGTGATAACTGGGAATCAAGCAAAACAAGATACTGAGACACTGTTCTCACAGCATTAGCCCAGAAAGAATTTGGATAAAATTTAAAATAAAATAATAAATTATTTAAATATCTTCTAAATAAAATATTGCTTTTCCCATTTTACCACATAATGTTGTTGGTTCTTTAGGGCAGTACATCCCTTTCCAGCTCAAATGGCCTACATGCAGGTATCTGGTAAAGGTTCACTGAGACCTGCCCTGTTCCTTTAGCCGGGGTTGAATGTCACCAAAGAGATTTTTGTAATAAAGGAAAAGGAAGAACTCCCACAAGAAAATTCTGCCTATAACAGTGACTCTCTAGGGGTATATTGCAAAGTCAAATGAGCATTGAGCTTCCTGACATTGAACGGGGTTTTACATAGGACCCAGACTAAATTCCTTTCTGATACATTGCTTCCTTCTGTAACATTTATCTATTCATTTCAAAGACTTCTGTGAGGGTTCAGTGGCATTTTTGCTTGTATTTAAGCAGCAGTGTGGCAGATGCATTAAGAATGGACAGAGAAGAAGGCATAAGCAGTGCAAAATATCCTGAACAAATTCATTCAAAGTATAAATGAACAGAAACTGGATTCAAATTGCACAAAGTGGTGTGATTAGTTATTAAAGTTCCAATTAATGTTGAGATCCTCTTGACAGTGCTTAAAAGTCACAAAAGGCAGGATTCTTTTGCCTTTGCATTTTAGAAGATTAAAATTAATAAAATAACAACTAACTGCCTCAGACACACAACGAATTACTGCATCTTAATGATTTATCGGGTTCTGCAAGCCACAGTACCTTACTCTGTGCTGGTAGCTCATGGCAAATGTGAGGTAAAACATGGCAGCTCTAATTTAAAAAAAAAAAGTTTATTATCCTTATGCACTTTACCACACATCTGTGATATCAGACCTAGAGGGTGTAAGCATCATTACAGTGGCCCGACAGATGTATGGAGACTTCGAAGCACCTTCCAGCCTTGGCAACTCATTTCTGAGCCATAATTACCCAGTTGCTATTTTAAGCGCTGCAGTGGTGTTGAGTTTTGAAAAGGAAAATGAAAAAAAAATGAGCAGGGTCTACTGTTTTATGTGCCAGTTCTATATGGGACAATGAAATTCAACTTCGGAAAGAGGAGGTGACTGACAGACTAAGTCAGCAGGAAGAGTAGAAAACTGAATAATAAGGTGTACACAGTGAAAGACAAAAATGGTAGATAGGAAGCCCTTGAGCTGGTGAGGTCTTAAAGGGTGGATAGATTCCCTCTGATATCCATTAGGTGAGAAAGCCAAATAATGCTTTATTTTCTGTCTCAGTCAAGCCAGAATTGCACAGTCTGTACATGCCTGTGAATAATTATTCATGTATACTCTTTTTTACATATATTTCATGTGGACTAAGTGCCTGCAGGTCATCAGTGTTTAATATATTTGTCTGTTTAAGTTGCTTTTCTTTTACAAACTCTCAACCTGAAGTGCAAGTGTGACCTCATACATGCGTAAAGTCAAGCCTGTGCTTAAGTTTTTATGGGATCAGGTCTTTCCATAATCTTTATTATTTATGAAGCAGAAGTCTTATAGTCAAGCAAATTCACTTTGCACTCTCCACATATTTTAATGAGAAATACTGTAGAACTGAAGCTTAAGAAATATTCTCAGACTTGGAGGAAATATTTTCTTTCTAGATCAATGTTGACCTAACAGCTTTTTTAATTTATCAAGAGAAGAGCTATAACCCTATTGTAACTTACCTGGCAATAAGTACTATGGTAATTTCCAAGGACAAATTTTTTTTGTTGATCATTAAATACTAAATTTTTAGTCACTTCTCCCTCTGGATTAAATAAATACTATTAGTTTTTCAGTTGTGTACAGTAAATATGGATTTCAAGACTTGTTTGTCTGCATTTCTTAAAACATTTATGAACATTGAACAGATGAATTTGTTTTAAGCATATTTTTTCATTTGAACACTTTTCCCTCTGGTTTTTAATATGGATACCGTTCATCACATATTGAATAAAGCAACTTTTACTTTATTTAATGCCTTGACCCAAATCACATTGTCTCCATAAATATTTTACAGTCTGTGTGCAACAAAAGCACAATTACCAAACTCATGTCTGCACTTGTAGGTAACATACTATAAAAAATTGATCATTTTCCCTTCTCCTGTTTTTTAACAGAGAATTGGTGTTAGTAACTGTCCAACTGAATATGTGCATATATGGCCGAATATGTATCCCAGCATGTATAAATGCATGTGTCTGCGAGTATACATATACATTTTAACACTTAGTCTACAGGGATAGGATGCTGGAAATGAGGAGCAAATTCTTTTGCCAAATTTCTGTCTCTATTAAATCCATACATACACAAAACAGAAAATATTACTCATTGCATGTCTCTCCAGCAGATTTTTAGTGAGTCTGGAAATGAATTTCCAGACTTGAATCACGGCTGCAAGTACAGCTGCATGTCTGGCAAAGGCAGAGCCTTTGCTGGTGGTTGAATTGAATGGGCAGATGTAGCTTAACAGCTACTTTAGAATTTGAAGAAATTATCTTCCTTTTTTTATTTGTCCTGAATTTTGCTAAGCAAGCACAATAATGCCAGATGGATGTTCGGAAAGAAGTAAACAGAACAGTAAGGATAAAAACGGGAGAAGTGGTGAATCTCAGCCTGTTATTTTAGGAATGACAAGAGGTGGAGAGTTTCACTGGCACAGGGCTCAGGTCATCACTCAGATGCATTCAAGGTTCCACTCTTCAGAGATATGATTGACTATATTAAGTGAAATAGCAGACTTTTTCTCATTCTGAATACAATGAACGAGATTTGAACAAAGCTGGACGGTGCACATGTAAATCCCAATTTGATTTCCTTTACTGAGCATTTCATTTTGGACTATAGAGGCACAAAAGAAGGTGGTGCAAAAAAATAACAAGCTGAAAAAGGATTCATTTCAGCTTAACCCTGCTGTCAGCTATGAGAGGTGGAGCATCATGGTTCAGGGCTCAACCTTCCACCACGAGTCCCGCCTTCACACCTCAGTCCTCTCTGCTTTTCCTAAGGGAAAAAATATTTACTGGAAGCCATTGCAGTCAATGACAGACAGCTCTCTGCATGCGTGAAAAGCATATCAAACATTTCATTTTAAAACGGAGTACTTTTAGTATTCCTGACCCTCTTCTAACAACCCATCCTTGGGAAGTTGGCTCCACCAACTAAAAGTTATAACAGTTTCCCCCCCTGTCCATGTAGAAATGGCATTTTGCAGTAAAGCCATTTTGATATAAAAATGTGTATTAACATATTTCTATAAACCTGGCTTGGTCTGACATTCCCTGAAGCTGGTGGAGGTTTTCCATTGACTTATTTGAGGTTGAATCAGGACAGAGCTGAGCCTGGACAGTTTGTTAAGGACTTGTATTTAGTAACTCTTCCTTCTATTTGCCGCCAACTATACTCAGGTACTTGCCCAAACGTGGCCTTACTGCAGCCTGGAAGTGTTCCTATTGGGAATTACTCCTCTGAAGCTTCTGTGGCAGGCTCCTTTGGTGCCACGTAGGTAAATGCCCAAGTCTATAAGGAACTGTGCAGTCCATTTGCCATAGTTAAATGCAGCTGTCAGTGTCCCCTATAGTGGTTTGGGTTTGTTGTTTTTTTTTAAATAATAAATTATTAGTAAAAAGTAATGGCATTACTAAGTGTTTAATAACTAACTGGGGAAAAAAAAGAAGGAAAAAAAAACCTAAGCCACATTTAATCCCATTATACACAGTAGCAGACTAACACTAATGCTTTCTTATGAATCCAGGCTTCTCTCTCTCCTCCTCCTGCTCTGTTCCAATCCCAATAACAGGCAGCCTTCATCTACTTCTAATAAAAGGTAAAAAGCCTTCTTCCTTCACCAGACAGCACTACTAGGTCTACCACCAGCTTTTCCACAGGGGAAAGACTTGTAATCTTTCCTTCTTCACTTCCCTATCTCAGCCACTTCTAGTAACGGGGCAACCCAAATCTCTTCATAACCGGAGTCTCATAGGAAAACATCGCAAGGGAAAGCACAGCTTGAGCCTCTGGAAAACACAAAAGCAAATGCAATCAGAAATTGCCTGGTTTAGGTTCATCCCAGTTCAGATAGATGCAAACCATACAGAGAGAATATTTCAAAAAGTATTCAGGTACCTCAGATAAACAAAACTCTGCATCTGTGACTGATGTGAGCTGAATAATCAGGCTGTTTATAGAAATGAATTTTACAGGTATCTTTGTCAATAAAACCAAAGTGAATGCAGGTACTAAACTGCAGATGAGTTGCAGTAAGCATTTGCCAAACAGTAAGTATAAGCACTTAATCATCTTGCAAAACTTGAAACCTTTCCTTTGAGTTAACTTCTCTAGTTATTAAAATAAGCAAAATTGAATTGACACTAATTAGATAAACGTGGCTTAAAACTCTTCGAGATCCTAAAATGAGGTTAATATTGTAATGCAGTACAAAGTATAATGATAATTATTGCATTGGACACTGCACGATAATTAGTAGGTAGGTATCAGGGTTTAAATATGAGAAAAGCACGTCTGAATGTTATTCCTAAGATTTTAGCAATTTGTAGTCATCACAGTACTGCTGTAAAACATTACTTAAATTTCATAGTGAGCTTGGGTGAAAAACACTCGTTATTATTAGCTGTATGTCTGCAGAGCTCTGTTGTATGAAAAGCAATTATTATTAATTGAGGTGGTGTGAGTAAGGAAGACGGGGGGAGGAAGGACTCCCTACAAATGGCTCTCATGTTTGTGCATGGTTTGTTTATCTTCTCTCTCGCTCCCACTTTGAGCTATGGAGTTCGGGCGGGGGGGGGCTGGCAGCTGGCAGCTCATCATTACAGACGCACACTGTCCCATCTGCACTGCTTATGGTGGTGAAGTCGCATGGGGTTTTACCCAAACAGGCTCTCAGGGGTACAATAACATACCTCTTGATTTGGCTGTGAAGTTATACTTATTATTAATAGACAAGATAAGAGGCTGGGGCTCTATTCATCCACTTTAGTGCTAATTATTCAGTTTGATCTGAGCCGATTATGATACTGATAGATAACCACACCACATTTATAGCTATAGCAAGCAGTGGCCAAGAACTTTGGCTCATGCTGCTGTTTGGTTTATCTGATAGGAAGGGAGGAGAAAAAAGAAGCTGCTCTGGTTGATTAGCAATGTGTTGCATGGGACCATTTATAATGAAGCATATCATTTAAATTTTCCTTTACAAATGAGTCCAACTCTCTTTGCAGGCTGCAGGCTCTGTTAATTGTCACAAACATTGCTTTTTTTTTTTTTAAACATTATTAGCTCTTTGGCAGGATCTCCATTGTTGACTAAAAACTTGGCATGATCAGGGCTTGCTGAATAATTTAGGTTGTTGGCAGCTGGAGTAGGAGAACACACACATCTAGGCAGGCAGACGTGCTGCTTGAGCTCTTTATATAATAGCATTGTATACAAAGCAGAGTATAGTCAGCAATGACTTCTGTGTCTGTTTATAGGTAAACACTGATGTTAGTTTTACAGAAAAAAAAAATTGAGGGATACTTCAAACTGTATATAATATCTGAGACAGATGCACTGCTGATTGTTCAGATGACTCCCTTAATCTCTGACTTTCACAGAATATGATTACTGCAGATTCTGAGGAGCAGCACTTCAAGTATGTTTCTGTGCACTTTGGCACTTTGGGTCTTGCGTATAAACACCACTGCACATAATAATGATGCTGTGCGCTTAGCCAGAAAAAGAACTCCTCACACTTTTCCTTTGTGCAGCAAATGGCTCCCAATTGTACTGTCAGTCACAGAAAAATGTGCGGCTCAAGAGATGCCCATTTTGGAATTACATTTGTGTGCTGTTTGAACTCCCACATTTATCAAAGCATCTAGAAGAGAAGTAAAATACATAAAACCTGCTGTGTGCATCGTGATGCAAGGTACCCAAAGCATTAATGATGAGCACTGGGTAGGTTTTTCCAAAAGAGTTATCTCCCACAAAAACTCCTCCTGAAAATTGTATGTAAGTGACATCTGTCAACATGTACTTCTTGTCTTGTTCGTGTACCTTTATGTTGTACTTAACCGTCATTACCACGACACAGATCAGATGGAAGCTGGACATGTTCATTTCAAAGTTTGAGCAGTAGTGAATGAACAGGAGAGAAATCAAAGATAAATAAAATATGAGGGCCCAGTACCAAGTGTTTATTATCCTTTTGTTTCATAAGCCCACTTGTGTGCTGCCTCTCTGTTTGTCCAAGCTGCCATTCTCCTCCCAGGAAAGCCTCCTCCCTTCCAAGCTCCTCACTCCTTAATTCCACTTTAAATCCTTCGAGGCCCTCTGCTTCCCAGGCCTTTTTCTTTCTTCCCTCAAGCCTGGGTCCCTGGAGAGGGAGGACTCCACTAGAAAATGTCTCACGGATTTCTGTGACAGCCACTTGACAGGTATGATAGAACATAATGAGAAATGAATAAAACACTCTCATAGCAATTTCAACAGAGAGTAACTGAGTTAGGCTGAGGATGAACGGGCTCTTTTCTTCCCCTACGTGCATCCAGTCCTGTAATCAGTGCTGGAGCACAAGGTGGGAAAGGCTGCAAGGAGGCAGTGTGCTCTCTTGACAATTTTCATGGTTATTAGCAAAAAAAACCCAAGCATTGTTAAAAATGGAATTTCCCCCAATTATGCTGTGACACTTCCACACTTAACAAGAAGGAATAGCAGGGTGAATATTACCTAAGCTCTATAATATGGACTCCATTTAGAGATGCACAGACCTACAGGTTTCTCAGAGCAAGAATCTGATAACTGTCAGAGTGGTCTTCCTGCAACATAATAACCTTTGTGATCATATGTGGGTAGCACATTTGAATTGTAGCTGGTGTATGGCATTCCAAATATTATTTACTGTATAGATTTCACTACATAATAATAGCCAGCACAAATCCATGTATAGATGTACTATGCAGCTTGGAAGACTGCTGATGAACCCATCCATCATCATAAAGAATCTATTTTATGAGACCTTGTTATGATTGCACACTTAAAAGATCATAAATAAATTACTTCATCTTTTTTTTATTTCCTAGAAAACTGCACAGACATCCCTATCATTTGTTAACAGATTTCTAAGAATTTCTGCTGTTCCATTCATTTGTTTTTTGTGCAAGAACTAACTGCTTATGTTTGCCACTGGCATGTTGAAGGATATATATCAGCAATGCCTATGTGTGGGTAAGAGGGAATGTATACGAAAGACCCAATCCTTGACACTAAAGCATGAAATTTAGTCCAGGTATATGGAAAGTCCCAGTGACTTTATCCAAATACTCACCCTGACAAAGTTTAGCACATGCCAAAGTGCTTTGCTGGATTGAGACCATATTTAGCAGCTGGTTGTAGTTAGCTGTGTTGCAGCATAGAAAGCCAGTGGGCTCGGCAGCCGATAGACTGTTAGCAACTGATAGCAACTGATAGCAACTGATAGACTCTCTTCACAAACAGTTTAGGGGTCTCCTTTCATGAGAACAAGCTGAGGAAAATTTCCTTTCATAAGTTCAGAATTTTTGTAGAAAAATTTATGGTTTAGATTATATTGAAATTAATAGATATGAAGTAAGTCTTACACTGTCTCTGTATTAGTTCCTTAAAATGAATGTTTCTCCAGATTTTTTCCCCATGAGTTTCATGTACTGAACATTTTTGCATACAATTATTTATCACCATCATATTTCCCCAGACAAAAAAATGCAACTGTGTGCCTGCAGCCTGAATTTTGCAACACATGGCCCATTCAATTTGCAGTCAGAAATATCTGAGTTTTCATTCCTGAAAATATTCTGAAGTACTGAGATGCATAAGATTTGGGCTGGAAATTAAAAGATCAGGTCATCAGAGAGTTGATCAGTGTTGAAAATGTGCTTCACTATGTTTTATAGTTTAACATAACCTTAATATTTTCCAAAACAAATGAATGATAGCACTAATACAATGACAGAAATTACCATTGGGCTGAGTTGCACAGTAAAGCAATTATGTATTTCTCAAATTCAGAAACTTTACTGGTAAAACTATGAACATAGTTTTGTGCAAACTAATCTCTAGAGAAGAGAAACGAAATAAAATCATGGAAAGCCAGTGACTGATGCACTTTCCCTAGTTCCTTTTGTCCCAGTGAAAAGCATATTTCTTCTAACGCAATAGTGGCAGCTCTTCTCTGTTTGAGCACGAGAGCCTCTAGAGCATGAGAACCTTTTAATAAAGAAGGCTATTCTTTTGTTATAAATCATTCATTGGGTAAGAAGAGACTCTTACAGGATTAGCAGTGTTACTCAGTTTGATGAATCTCTTAATGTTAGAGTTTTAACAACAGACCATAAAAAGGTTGCTGCTCGTACTTCAGCCCAAAGTGCAGCAGTTATATACAGGCACATGGCTACAACATGTCCAGGATGAAGAATTAAAAATGCTGGGGTTGATTAGCATTTACGAGAAACTTAACAACCAAAGGCTCTGTAATCTGTACTGGAGTAACACAATGTTGAGTTGATTTTCTATTTTTTGATGAGTACTCGACTATGATCCTAATGTCACTGTGACAGAGAGGTTTGATGTTGGGGTGGAATAGACTGAAAGCATCACTGACTGCGCCTGCTCTTTCATGTGTGCCTGCCACAGAAATGGTAAACAGAGTTCCTTAAAATGAACTGAGGTGAGTGTGCAGCAATAGAGATTCACTTCTTAGACTTCCCCAAGGTACAAATGAAGGACTTGGCTACACCACCTTGAGGAGTTCTTGGCAAAAATATAGGCAAGTTGCACAGCTAAATCTATTGGGTTTTGGTTTGGTTGTTGTCGGGGGGGTTTTTTGCCTAATGACTATGTGGATTAAGCCACTCCAGCATAAAAAGCCACATTTGACATCAGCACCAGGTGGCTATATGTACACATCACAGGACCAGAGCTGGCTGAAAAAACTATATTTTCACAGAAATCTTTGACTTGACACCAAAAAGGTGAGGAGAGATGTTTTAAATACACTATTTCATGCAGAAGTAATTGGAAAATTTTCTATCAGTAAAAAAAAAAAAGCTGTAAGCACAAATGCTTTGAATAGGTCCTTCAGGTTCATTCTGAGCTAAGCAACCCAGGTACAAAATATATATTGCCTTTCTTTTGAAATAAATGTCAGGCTTCAAGTATCACTGTAAGCTACATTGCTAATATTTTAATTAATGGACTGGAGAAAGACATTTGCATGTCCGTAACAGACTCCAAGCTGTGAAGGTGGCGAATAAAGGTGGACTTCACTGGAGAATAAGGTTAGATTTTCTTTCACCTATCAATCCCTAGGGGTCTAAGGTCCCATTAGGGTCCACAGATATCTAGTCAGCATCATCAATAGGTCCTAGAGAGCTATTCAGACAACCAGCCAGAAACTCAGCTGAGCGGAACTACTGGTCCAGGTTCTACTGACTGCACTGGAGGGATCTCCACTGGCTATTATGGGAGACTGGACACCTCATGGGAGCTCAGTGTGTGTGTCTGTACCTAAACTAGAAGCACCTAATGTCACTGGCTGAATACCCTCTCTAGCTTTAGCTATGTAAAAATTGGCTGGGATGAATCACCCTTTGTAATCTCTCACCCAGTGATTAAGATGTCTACAGGAGCCACTGAACTGCAGGGTTTTAAAGCCTTCTCTGGTTCAAGCAAGAAGTAGGAACATAAGTGGCCACCTCAATGCACCAGTGGCTAATTATAAGACTGGATTATATGATGGTTGAAGCAATGCATAGTATATAAATAATTGTATAATTTGGGGGCCTAAGAAAGGGAGTAACCCTGCAGCACAGAGACAACCTTCAGAGGTGAATGTCCTCAGGGGTGAGAAGGTACAATGCAAACTGTCGTTCTGCAAAGCACATCAGAGTCTCTTAAGGCTTTTATGAACTTGTCTCACAATCATGCTCCCTAATAACACTTTGCAAGTGCTGAGAAAAGTTGTCAACATGACAGAACTTTTTCAACAGAGACTGTTTTCCAAGTTAGTGAATAATTCTGGCACCACTGATGCAACATTTTTAGCGAACAGAGTTACTCCTTTCTCCTTCTCCAAAGTCACTCATCTTTACTGATGGTTGTCTTCCTACTCCACCTTCTACCTCTGCTCTTTCATGGTGGCTGTGGCTAAAAGAAATATCTTACCTGATGTCTAATTTTACCATTTCATTTCAGAGTTTAAAGCAAGGTTGTTTCCAAATCAGTGCTAGACCTGGGGAGGTGTTTGGGAAAATTCTTACTCTTCTAGAGCAGTTTGCTCTTCTCTAGACAAATTTCACAGTCTGCAAATTTTTGCTACAGCATGGCACAATCGTTTTGCTCTCTTTAGCTCCTCTAAATTGAATAGTTTGTGTACTGAAAATTTTGATGCACAGGAAAGGGTAGCACTTCAGGGAACAACTGTAGATCTGGCCAACAAGTGGAGTTCCTTGTTCACAGGAACATTTTAGGGGCTGCTTTTACTTGTGTATGAGGTTAAGGGCAGGAGAAGGGGTTGCTACTATTTTATTGTGGTCTGGATTTGGCAGAAACCAGAATAGTTAGACATTTTAAATGAACAGGGAATCACAGGGGTCTGAACAGCATGATGTGCAGTATGTGCAGTAGTAGTTTTCCAGAAGTGGTAATTAGGTCTAGAGCCAGAGCTGTGAACATATAATAGAATTAAGTCTAATAAAAGACACTAGTAATTGCATACAAACGGAAAAACAAAACAAAACAAAAAAAAGACAGAAATATACTCCCTGTTTTCATTGTGCTGGATAGAGTCCAGTATTACAAAACAGCAGGCTGATCTCAGAGATCAGTCTGCTGTGGGAAAACTGCAAACTGTGCTCTTCATGCCTTGCTAAGGAAAAGAAAATAA
This sequence comes from Phalacrocorax carbo, assembly GCF_963921805.1. Classification (NCBI taxonomy): domain Eukaryota; kingdom Metazoa; phylum Chordata; class Aves; order Suliformes; family Phalacrocoracidae; genus Phalacrocorax; species Phalacrocorax carbo. The sequence goes on from NC_087514.1 coordinate 27,570,247, forward strand.
ATAAGGTATTGCTAGAAGTTCAAAGGCTGCGTTTTGTTTGTTTAGTATTATTATCATTATTATTATTATTATTATTTTCCCTTTTATATCCTTTCATGAAGGACCTCAACACACTTAATGCAGACTGAAGTTAAAGTAAGGGTGAGGATTCTGGATAGCTCATAGGTTCAAGAGCTAGTTAAATAAAACATGCTTTACATATCTTTTCTCCCTCCCTTTGATAATAGTTCTTAAATAGACAATCTGTCATAACACAAATGTTACCTATAAAAAAGTCACACTACATCAACATGCTCCACACAGTTAATACTGCTATTTAACTCTCCCACGTATAAGGGAAAGTCCTAGAACTATAGTTCTAGAAACTTTGGTTCAAGGTGAAGAAAACACACTTTTGAGAAACCAGCCTCCCTCATGCCTGCCTCTTTTATAGTAACAAATGCCATGTACAAAGGCTGAGGTAGCAATAGTTGTTGTGCATAAGCAATACGCTTACTAAACCTTGCTAGAATCTCAGCAAAAAGCTGGCAATTGTCCAGCTGAAATTGGCAATCAGACATGTGGTTTGTGTTGATCTCAAAGCAATGTCCTGTCATTGCTTTCTCTTTTGCCCCTTGCCTCTGTGTTATTAACTTGTAGAATCATTGTATGGTTTAAGTGTTCAGGAGCTGAAAAAAGATAGTACCAGCAGTTTTAACAGCGTCCTTTATTTATCCATATACCATCTTTACCTAACATAGATAAGTCTAGCTCCAATTTCAAGTTTTCTTCATTAAATAGGGGATGATCATCTGTAAGTAAAGCATCTGTCAAAATATGAATGATGCAGTATTATGGTGTGGATATGAGCTGAAGATTGTATCAAATATTGGGAAAATAACCAGTCCTTAATGTCAAATAAACACACAGTTGTCAAGGAAGGCAAATCACACCATTAATGATGTGAATGGTCACACTGACCACCGGAGAACGAAGGCTCTCCTTGTGCTTTAGATTCTGTTTCCTTGCTTCCTTTTATTCACTAACTCCATTTCTCCACCTCCTGCCTCTAACCACAACAGTTTTGCCCTGTATGTAGCAGACAGACCTCACTTTAAACAAAAGGCTGCACTGAATCCAATTGAACATGCTGCTTAGATTAATTGGAACAGAAACAAAACCCAAGCAGTCCAGAACCTGTGCTTCATTTTATCCCATCTTTGAAATGAAGGTTGTCCTTCCTCTCTGTTATTCTCCATGAGATACCAGACAGAGGGAGGGAGAATAAAGAAGTGAGTGGCGATCAGGACAAGACACTGCCTTCTCCCCATCTTCCATGAGTAGTGTTGTAGTCTTGCTACTTTTAAAGCTTTCTCACCTGCATGCCTACATGCTTTAGTCTCCCCTTTCTTTACTCAGAACTAAATCATTAGGCAATCTACAGCATATCCTGATGATGGGTAGTCTTTCAGCTGGTCTTGGGCACTGGTTTCAGAGCAGAGCAAACTGCTAGCAGCAAAATGCTTGAACTCCTGGGTTTTGAAGTTTCAGGCTCCCTATCAAAGTAGTAGATATTAATCATCTGCTACGAGACTTTCAGCAGAAGGCATACAATTTTCCCAGTGGTATCTTCCTTCGAAAGGAAGTGTAAGAAGAGTAAAAAATCATTTCAAAATATTTCAGATTGAAGCAAATAGCTAGATCCCAATGGATAAGGGAAAACAGAAAAGCAAAAAAAATTTTAAAGGCTGAAATGCAAGCTACTCTTTAAGTCTTGTAAGATTTCTATTTTCTTTTATTAAAGGGACTAAGTAGCCAGAGTGTTAGAGCTCCCACTCTTGGCTTCCCATTCAGGTGCAGACGCAGGCTCAGCTTCTCAGAAGCTCCCTGCACATTTGTCACTTGTAGGCATTTCTGTACTAGTTCTCATGTTTTATGAATCCCAATCCTTTCTTGTTCTTTCTCCAGATCATACCCTCATCTGGATAAAGTGGGCTTCAAGATATGAGACTTAAAGACTACAGGTGGGCATAAATACATGAAGTGTAAGGTGTGTGCTATGAACAGCAGAGAGTCTCTATTTAAAGGTATTATTGAGCATAATTTTAAGGGATGGAGATATTGCTACTGTTATGGAAATTGGTGTCTCCTTTGGCAGTTCTCATCCTGTTCACACCAGCTCACGTATACCCTTCAGCCAGATAGATGATGCTGTATAATCCTTTAAACACCTTTCAGTTGATACAAGCACCACTTTTTGTACAAATCAAAATACTGTCTTCGGGGGGAAGTGGTATGTATCTTTACTGCATTCAATTCACTGAACAAAGACTTAAAGAAATATAGCAACTTCCTTCCTTCCTTCACAGCAGAACACAATACTGGGTAAAGTTAAAACATGGATCTGATTTATTTTCTTCCTCCATGCTACAGCAACTCAAAAGTAACTCTTGAAAGTCCATGGGCAATTACGGATTTAAATCTTTATAACTATAATCAGATTCTGGACCAACTAAACTGTTCAAAAATTAAACTATAAACTCTGTCTGTGCAAGAGTCAGAAAGAGAGATGTCCACTCTGCAACATCTCTAGCAGGACTAATTAGAGCCAGATTTTTACTGTTTTGTCATAAATCTGTTATTTGCTACAAATCTGCAGAATTAACTACAGGACATGAAAAATAGTGAGCCTTGTTTGTAGTTTGGCTCAAAAAGGTTTGAAAAATCTCTCCTGTGTAATTGCTCAGTTTTATCTTGGAACACCAGAAGGCATCAAGCTAATATTCCTGGTTTTATCACAGAAAAATTGCTATATTGTGAGTTTTATCAGTATGCTTTTTGAAGTACCCAGGTGTTATGGTGTTTTGCCCAATTAACCCATTATAGTACCAGAGTCAATCAGAAATTCTTTAGGAGTTTTGCCTGTGTTAATAACATAAAGTCTTGGGTGTTTGAGTCTTTGGAAATTTTTTGTAGCCCTTTTATGCATTTCTGTGAATGATAATGAAGTCAGTTCTCAACACTTAAAATGGAAAAACGAGGTTAGCTTCTGATCACCATTACTGTAAGACACCTTAGGAACATTTCTATCAGTCAGTAGGTCATCAACAAAATGTCTGAATCCAGACCTTTACGATTTTAAAGGGATATATGGAAAACCCGTCTGAAGTGCCATTTGTGTAAATGGTCCTATGTTGTTCTTGCTTCCATTTTAGTTCTTGGCTTTCAAGTGAAAAAGAAAGTTGAAAGTTCATGGGGAAATTTGCCATGCTCCACAAAAGAAAAGTGTCAGATTAAATCCAGTAAGTGACAGCAGTAAATGTGTCCACTAAAGGAAAATAAACTGTGAAAAGTTATTTAAAAGCAGAGTTTAAGCTTTTCCAAATTCAATATGCATTGAACGAGCAAGTGCACCAGGCCATAGAGTACTAATAAACTTCTGATACTCCTGCCCAAGCCTGAGTCACTCTGGCCTTTTGCATTTGAATGCATCATGTTTATGATGCTGCTGTAAACCTTGGACCTCAATTACTACATGATAACAGGTTTTTATTGCATTACCCTTTCCAGACCTGAGAGCTTGGATTTCCCTGCACTTAGGCACTGGGACACAGCTGGGAGATGGTCTGCATAACCAATTAGTAGATTACTTCTGAAAATATATATTCTTCACCGCAGAGGTCCAAAAATGATCCATCAGCTCCAGCTACCTGCTGGCGCCACTTGAGAGGAGGGAAAGAGGGAGAAAGGAAAGATTTGGCTACATCTCTATAATTGCATAAACAATGCATCATTCACTTGACAAACTATATTAATAGCACCCTAGAGGGCATGCTCTGAACATGCAAAATCTTGCAAAGCACTTGTATTTTATGGCAAATCTTTTTAATTTTTCAGTTAAAATGATAATAAATATTGATTTTCCATGTACCATTACTGTATCTAGAACACTTCCTGGCAGCGTCCATGAAATTTATTTAAATCATTTGGTTTGTGTTTTTAGGCATCGACTGTATCATATCAAAACACAAAGGTTGCTTTCCCAGAATCCTGGCTTGTGTGTTCTACCTAAGGAAATGCTTTAATTTTCCCTCTGTCGTTCCTCGCTTTTATGAAGCAGCTCGTATTTTAGGGTTAGCTGTGGAAGAGAAACTGCCAGGGATCTATCAGCAGAGACTTCTGACATGCAAGGATAAAGGGCTTTCCCACAGAAGGAAGTTTTTGGAACAGAGGAAGCACAAGAAACAGTAAGAATGTGATCGAATATATGGCACTTTGAACGGGATTATGGAGACTTCATCCAACCAGGTGATACCTCTGAAAGAATTTAACCTGTACTGCCCCTCTTCTCTAACCTTCAAATTATGAATAATAAAGCTGCCCTCACTTGTAAACCCCTTGGAGACTGGGGGATCATAAGCACTAAAGCCAAGAGACCATGTTTCTTGTAGGTATTTAATACTCGGTTTCAGCATCAACTGAAAGCCTTCTGGCACCAAAGCCTAGCAGTTATTACTAATAATGGTTATCGTATGAGACAAAACAATTCTGAGAGGAACCAAGGGAGAGAATTAGCCCTAATATCACTCAACACCACACCTCTCCCCAGGTTTGAAGAGCTGTGACAGAAGTCCCTGAGCTCCCGCCTGCCCCAGACATGTTAATTCTGTTCTCTTCCAAGAGTATCAGAAAGAGGCATGAATTCCCAAATTTCTGTTGCCCCAGGCAGAAAGGGGTGAGGCAACAGAGGAAAGGACAGAGGACTGAGAAGCCCAGGAGCCAAATGAAAGGAAGAAATTGGGTTGTCTGTGCAACAACCCGTTGTGTTTGGGACAGGCAGCACTGCACGTGTGCATGAAATCAGCCCCCTGGGCTGGGACACAGCGGCACCAGCGCACATTCGCCGCCCAGCACACTCGCTGTGACTCTGATCTTCTCAAATAGGCTGGAATTACCATCCATCTCAAGACCACCTGTGTAGCACATACTTTGCAGGCCAGTGCTCCTGGGACCTGTGCAATCGCCTCTACATGTGCTGGAGGCATCATCTGCATGTGGGCAGAGACACGTATAAAGTTTCCCATCCTGTTCCAAATGGATTGCCAGATGTCCAGAAATCCCTGACAATCATCCAAGATCTCCAAACTCCACCCAGACAGAATTGCCAGGTGGAAAAAGTAAAGTATCCAAGAAAACTTAGATGATAGACTAGAAAAAAAAGGAGCTGTCTGGCAGGAGAGCAGGGAAGAAGAAACAGAGAAATGTAGAGATGAGAAGGGAAAGGGAGGAATGGGAAATACAAAGTTTTAGAAAAGAATGAACACAGTTTGGATAAGAAGTCAAATACTTTGGCTCTAACCCAAACCTTAAACTTAAACATAAAGAGGTTGTATCAGTAGCATGAAGGCCCAAATAAAACAGCTCAGAAAGTAATGGAAATAGCCAGATAAGAAATCAGTCATCATCTGTGTAGGTTTTTATTTGAAAAACATATAGGAGCAGATTAAAGCATAAAAATTGCAGATGGCTAATATTACATCACCAGCAGTCAAAGCAATATTTCTTCCTTCCTTCCTTCCTTCCTTCCTTCCTTCCTTCCACTGAACCAGAGCTTCACCTCCCACATCTTAATGTGTAAACTTTACTGTCAGAGGAGCTGGCTGAACAAGCAGAAGCCAAGGATTTTCACAAATAATTAAAGCATAAAAAATAAATAATAAATGATAGCTGCCAGAGAATATTCCCTCTTCTGCAGATATGGAGAGAAGATACACAGGAGACCTAAGATAATCAAACATGCTCTTTTTTTCAAGTCACAAACTCATTTTGCTTTCTCCATTCCCACTCCCATATATTCATCACATGTTTCACTGATTCTATAACTACATAGAGCTGGACCCCAGGAGGGTCCAACTCTGCCCTCCTTTTGCTAAGCAACGCTTGTGTGAACAATCACAGTGTCTATAGTGGGATGATTCTCACGAGTAAATTACTAGCCAATGTCAGAAAAAAATGCAGAATCCTGTGATGTGTGCATTGTTTCTGCTGAAGAAATAAGGGACATGAATGCTAAATTAGGAAGAACTTGAAATTCTCACATTTTTGTTATATGGGGATGTGCAAATAAGGCAGAAGAATCTTCCAGTTACTCTTTTGTGTTATTTTGTTGCGTTTGTTTTTTGTTTTTGTTTTTGTTTTTGTTTTTGTTTTTTTTAAGTTCAACATAAGTCTACAAGGTGGAAAAGACCAAAAGAGAAGTCATTCACAGACCTTTATAAATATTTAGGGAGTAAAAATCAATCTCCAGGACTGAGTCATTCTGTTTTCCTTGGGAAAGATACTGAGAGCCTTCCTTCACTTTAGAGCATATTTTCTATTTTTGATTTAAAGCATGCTTGTACTTGAATATGATACAGTCCTACATAACATGTTCTTATGTTGATTTTTTTTTTCTACTGGACCCTTGCCTTATTCAGCACTCAGGATAGACAATGTGCTGGGGAGACATCAGCTGCAAAGGTCATTATTTTTAATAGATTCCCTGAATCATCTGGAGCAGAAATAAGATGTTTAGTGAATAAAACAGATGACTTCAGGAAAATTACTTGAAGTCCAACATTTCCTAATGTTTAAGTGCTATATGATGCAATTTTAACTTTTTAGATCAGCCTCTCTGTGTGTTGTATAATTTCTTTGTAACCAAGCACATGATTAAAAATTAGAAATCCCACTTCTGACATACAGCATACCTCCTCTGCCTTGCTACACACCACCAGGACTGGGAATCTCACCAAGCTCTGCACCGAGGGAGTAACATACAGGCACAATAGGCCTCTGAGAAACAGTACTGCCGGGGAAGCAACCCTTGGCCAGCGGGTTTCACTGATACTGGTGGCAGACGAATAGTGAGATACAGGACTCTTGCCTTCTGTTTGGGGCTTTTGAAACGAGTCCACTCAAAAAGACAGAGACCTTATTGCCAACACTCCCAAGTGATCCTTTGTGCCCACCCCAACACTTCCAGTTTGTCCCTGGTTCCGTTTTGCTCTTTTCCCCCTCCCAGCTCTTTCTCCACTTCCACTTTCATCACCTGTGTTTTCCCAGATTCTCTCTGTAGACATTTGAACCAAATTTGTCTCCCTGTGAGCTCTAGTTTTACCCACCAGACCTTTCCAATGTCCTCTCCCAGTCTTCCCAGATTCCTCTCACCTAGCCAGTTCCCAGTTGAATTTTCATTTTACTTAGCATCCTTCTTTAGCCTGGTTTCAGGTGCTCTTTCCCTTCCAAAACCTTAGCTTCAATAACTCTTAATCTCCATATGCCTCCTTTTTTCTGCAACTAGACTCAGTTTTCTTCTCATACCCCACCCTGTGTTCTCCACTTGCCAGCCAGCTGCATTTCTTCTTAGCCTCCTCTTTGCTGCCCCAGCCCACTCTCTGTTTCAGTTTCTTTAAATACACTCATCTTCAGATCCTTCTGCCCCACTTCAACATCCCCCATCATGTCCTAATCTGCATTTCTTGACACATCAAGACAAGATGTAGCTTGTCTCCTTTAAGTCTGTATGAGGCAGTAGTCCTGCTCTCCACTTGGCACCAGTATGGGGAAACCAGCACAGACAGAAAAAAGATGACAATATGATTGTTGTTGGTGCCTCTCCAGGGTCAAACTCAACGTAACACAGCCCAGAACTGAGCCTCAGAAAAGGGTGTTTTCACCCTGGGATGGGTGCATTTGGACTGACATTTCAGCTGTTGAAATACTGGCTGTGAAATGTCTGCTGATAACAAGAAAACCGGCCTCTTTTCAAAAGTTTGTGCAGTTGGAGGGTCCTTGGCAAATATTAATTAGGAACAATGAACACTATTGTCAGAAGTGCATTTCCTTGCCCAGTTTCTATGTTCCTAGTATGAGCATCCTAGAGCACGCCAAAGAAATGCCTGAAAATGTTATCCAACAAGTTCAACATTTTCAACTAATGTTACTCCTATGTAACTTCCAGTTTTAAGGGGACAATTATTCCACAATAGTGATAGGAAAACGGTTATTTGGGGCTACCTAGGATACTGGTCAACCTTCTGGAAAGAACCCTTCATTTTTTAACCAGGCCTCTTCAGGGTCACCTATGAGGGAGCATTTAGCACTGCATATGCACCCATACAAACACGTGTTCTGGAGTGGGCCTTAATTTTCCAGCATTGTTTTGTGGGTTTTATGGCTTTACCTGATTCAGTGAAGATGGATACACATGGCCTAACTTCAGCTGTTTAAAAACAAGTCTGTAAGACAGTCATCTATATTTTGTCTGTAGTTAAACGAACAGAGAGATAGGGTCTCATTCCAGGAATAATTTATCCCATTTTAAAATAGGTGACCAAGAGCTGGTTGAAATGGTGGGACTGTCCCTGCTAGTAGCCATCTGCATTGATGTTGGCTTCAGATGACCATGGAACTGAAATGCAAGCATCAGGAGACCAGTGGGGTGTCAAAATGGTCTGCTAGAAACCCTCGGACTGCATAGGGAATATAGATGTAACCTAGACTTGAAAAATCACATTTTGATTGCTGAAGTTCACCCAGCACCACATTATTGAAAGTGGTCAGAAGTCTAAACATGGAGAGAGGTGAGATTTTGCATACTTACCACATGTTTCATGCCTGGGTACCTTGGAGAAATGTGGTATCAAGACCCAGATTCAAGAGCCCATGAAATCAGTGGTAAAAACTCCTCTGGCTTTAAATGGAGTCTGGTCCTCCACTATCAAAGGAAACCATGCTTGTTTTAAAGGGCTAAACCACTATATTTTTATATCAGTCCCAGACGGTTAATCAATGAAAAAGATTAATGTCTCTACTACTTTTTCTCTCCTTCCTTCCACGAGGCACAAGTGCAGTGTAAATTCTGGAGAAAGAAAAAAAAAGTAATTAAAAATTAAAACGTGTCTCGAACTGGCTTAACTATTAGCTGCTTGTTGTGAGTGAACTGTCTCTGTTCTCCTATTTTCCATCAGCTGCTGAGACCAAGCTACTCAAGCAGTGACATAAACATCTGGGTGCTGCAGAGAGCACCTCCTCACTGAAGGTCTACCAGTCTGAAATTCCTTCCTCATTTCCATTCCAAGGAAGTCTGAGTCAGCTGACCTTCAGGGCACACTGTGAAGCTTAGTAAATAGATGACCTTTAGATAGATTCAAATAGATAGGCTCTGGAGAGGTGTTTTGCTGGTGGTAGGTTATGCTTGTATGACACAGCCCAAGGCACTTAGAGTAAAGAATTAGAGACTGAAATGCAGGCCATAACGGCTGGGGAAGCCATGTGGCCAGGAAAGTAATACTGTCTGTCTCTATCAACAAAGACCCTATGCAGTCATGGCTGTACATATATATATTCTGTTCTGTGCACAGAAAGGCCAACAAATGTGAATCTGACTAGCTTTCTGTATAAGCCTTAGGACTCTATTCATTGTCTTGCATATTGAATTGCATCTCAGGCAGAGAGTCTGGGTTTCCCACCTGTACCTTACCCTCATTTGCCATGCTGTACAATCATTTCTACTGAAAGAGGAAATTCTCCATCTTCCCTATCTGCCTTCCAGTTCATCAGCATGTTCTCTTTTTGTAGTTTTGCTCTACCTGGCTTTTTACATATGGCTAGTAAGACCGCTCCCTCCTTAGGTGTTCATCCCCACCTGGGGTTAAGAGAGGTTGAAGTGCATGGCACTGTGTCAGCTGTTTATCATTCAGTCTCCCGGTTTGAGCAACACGTTGCTTATTTCACTCATGGGAAATCTGCAGAAGAATAATTTAGAAATTACTCACCAGAGAAACACCCCCCCATTCCAGTTTCTGAGTGGATGGACAATGCATTAAAGACAGAGACAAGTAATCCTAGGAGATGCAAAATTAATGGCACTGTTTTCTGATGCTTGTATGCAGGATAGGATCTGATATTTGCTAGTACACAAAGACCAGTTTAAGCTTGTCCCAGGTTTTATAATATCTCCACGTAAATTCTTTGATATCAAGTACAGGTGAGTTCACTCTGCAACTTTTCCTTTAGCAGAGACACTGATATGCCCTTTTCCTTCAACCTGGCTACTTATGTAACTTTATATCTGATTTATATACGTCTATACAAGTTTTAATGAAACCTGTCAGTTCTTACTGTACTTGAGACCTCTAGCCATTTATCAGATTTGTCTGAAATTGAGTCATTGGAGCCAGGAGTTAGAAAGGTGGACGTGCACACAGCATGACTCCATAAGTGCCATTTCTTAGGAAATCCATCTGAAAATAACAGGTAACAGCAATGTCTGATGTGATACCAAATGCCTTCTATCTAATGCTGTCCTCTTTTTTCTGCCACTGGGATGAACATATCCTCTATAAAGGAAAATCTTCCCCTCTACTCCACAAATCTGTGTGTTCTAACGAGACCATCTTTAGTGGGAGCTCCGAATCCTATAATGTCCCAGTTTGGTCCAAGTGTGGTGGTTTTTGAGAACCTCTCTTGTCCACATTGATATGTTTTTCCTAGGACTTAATGTCTACACACTATGCAGACGTAACAAATGCTGATAATACGGTTCTGATGCCACATGAAAGAAAATAACTCTATAGGCTTTCTTTTAATGCGGGCACTGACCTAGTTTCATTGTGTCATAACTAGCAGTGTCATAATATGATAAGCATAATTACTACCAGCCTTTTTTCCTACAGAAGTAGGATGTGTATGAAAAAGCCTACACAAAATGTCACAGAATGGCTTTTTTGCACTTCTGTTGCGTGGCTGAACCCCTTAGCACAAGTACTGAAAGGGTTTATGATTCTCTCATTGTGTCTAGAAGCTGCCACTGATCCTCCTTCCAGGTTTTGCATGAGATCAGGAGGTAAATGGTAGGCTGTCATGTGTACCAGCCAAGGAAATGGCTTGTCTCTTCCTTCCCAGGACTGGTCAGCTGTGTCTCTTCCCTTTTGCTGGCTTCAGCATGCAAAGGATGGAGACTCATTCAGCTGAAAAAGAATCTTTTTTCCCCTCCTCCAGTTCGTCTTCAACCGGATGAGCGCCTCGATCCCTGTACCTGAGTGCATGCATGAGGGGAGCCTCAGAGCCCACAGCAGAGGGTGTGGGATGAGGTCCAAGGTAAGGATGCAAGGGCAATAGGCAGTTAAGGTCTAGGCAGTAGGGCAATAGGCATAGGCAGTAGAAAGATATGGAAGTCATAGTCATTGGAAGGGGCATGGAGTCAGGCCTCTGTGACTGCCAGAGGGCCAGGCAGACATGTGTTGTGACACCCTTCAGCAAAATGACATGACATTAGGGGCATGATTTGGAAAAGCCTGCCAGATAGAATTACTTTTTGTCACAAGTACAAAGGTGTCCACCTGGAGGTTATGAATGAATAGGCTGATATTTTTTCTTTTTCAAAGAAACAGGTGTAGTAATGATTGTCAGGACAAGCATCCGAGAAGTCTCTGCATGCATTAAACAGGACACAATGCAACACTTTTACTGACGGAGTGGTAAGCAAAGTATCATTCCGGTCACTGGATTCAGACATTCACCCCGTAAGGCACTGAAACTTGCTGGAGCGGCATACCCTGGCAAAGTGACCTTCTTTATATATTATTTTTTACTGCATACTTTGCACTTTGTTGACTTGGCTGGGCACCTGCTGTAAACTGCAAATATGTTCCTGTCATCCTGGCTGAAAACAAAAACAGTGAATAGCGTAGGTCTTTGGTGGACTGGAGGTAGCAAAGAACAAAAGTACTTGTGCAAAATGCTGAGATAATCTTCCTGTCCTATAACCTTTCTCATCTTTGACCATGAGCTGTGAGCAATTTCCAGTCATATACACGGGACCACTGTTGGTTTTTCTTTTAAACAACAATTGTTTCTGAATACACAGAACAGAAGATTTCTCTGCTAGCTGATCCCTTAGCATTTTGTCCTGCATGGTACCAAATTCACATGCTCCGAGTAACTGTGTATAGGCTCATTTATACCCTGTGCTCCACTTCTTGTGTTTGTGACATTCTCCAAAACCATTAACAGTCATTTAAAAGTGTGGCCGCAGTGTTTTCACTGCAATTGTATACACTGTGTCAGCCTCTGTAGCTACAGCTGGGTGACTGTACAGTAAATTCTTTGTCTTTGTACCCCTAAGTAATGCAATAAAATAGCTTTCTTGTCTCTCAGTTAAATATTCATCTCCTCTGGTAGCTAGGTAAGCAAGGTTGAAATACCTTTTGCTATTGTCTACACAGCTCGGCAGAGGCAGAATCCCCAGGTACAACATAATTATATTTTTGGGTTTGGAGGTGAGTAATTTTTGGAGGAAAAATAAAGACCTTTGATCCTGAAACAAATGTCTTCCATCTTTCATTAAAGTATGTACTGAGAATACACCTAATCTGAAGGGGAGAAAAAAACCCCAGCTTTATCAGAATTATTATAGGAAGTCCCTTGCAAACAGAGAGTAGAGTTCTCTGCTGCTGATACTTTTTGCATTTAGAGTTCATCATTAAAGACTGGCTTTGTATTTATAGGGGAGAAAGTTTGTACCTCAAAAGGTTTCATTAGGCTAGGGTGCCAGAGAGACACTTGGGTGCTCAGGATATCTCAAAATTACCACAATAACTATCTTGTAGAACATATGGACGATCATCTTCAGGATCCAAAGGGACAGAGAAAATACATTTAAAATACTGAAAATTTAAGAATTTATTTTAAAAGTATGAAGAATTAAATAGACCTTCATTTATGTAAGAAATGGAGATACTAAATCCATTTTGATAACATTCTTCAGTGCTTTTAAAAATATGTAATTAGGGGTTTTTAAAAATGAATCCCACTCTTCAGAACAAAGGCATTAGCATTTCTGATTTTTGGTGCAAGCAGCACTCCTATTTTCAACCAGTTCCAGATGCGATTCACATCTCAGTTCAGGGAAAGCATCTCCTTTGCAGAAAGCATCTCACAGTAAGTCAAGTACTTTCTTAAAACCAGGAGATGCTCATTGCTCATTGCTGGATACTGTCCCAGATCAGATCCCTGCTTCACAAACAGCATTTAAATTTAATATGTTTTTAAGTTAAAAGTAGCTAAAGATACCTAAGAATTTAATTTAATGGTGATTTATGTTCAAAATTCAGCTCTCTGTTGGGATTTTCTAATTCTCTTAAAAATTGTAGTGGAAGATTCTCGTTTGGGTTACTCTGGAAGGTATTTTTTGTGGTTTCCAGAAGTGCCACCAATGGATCAGAGCACTACTTTGTGAAGCACAGTAAAATATCATCTTAAAAAGTTGATTTCTGCCCATACCAGCTTACACTCTTTACAGAAAAGACTATCTGGTTGAGCAAAATTATGAGAAAATGCAATGATATCTTGTTCTGACTGATAACCCATGATCAGGGCACAGCAGCAGCTGAGGCAATGTGAAGTTTTGACAGAAAGGTCTCAACTGGACTGGACTGTGCCTAGAACCAGTTTCTCCAAAACGTAGCAATATATGGGTCAATATCACATCGAGAAGACTTTGTAGACAGCCTTTCATAGTAGGCAACACTGTACCAGGGGTATCTGTGTGAAAAAGGAAATAATGTCATTTCCTAAAGAAGCAAGAAGTTAAAAATAAACAGATGAAAGGGCTCATTTTTTATTTCAGTGTAAGGTTATGCAATCCCAGACTAATTAGGTTTCCTGCTACAATCTGGAGTTCATCAGTTGAAACAAAAAGGGAGGAAGAAGAAGAACTGCCTTTCCGAGCCAGCAAGATGCTGCAGTTAGGGAAAACAGCAAGTGAGATCCTACGTGTGTCGGGTGAAGTATTTCCACTGGAGATAGGAAAGTGTTCATGCCCCTGTACGAGGCACCAGCAAGCGCTCATCTGAAATACAGCATGTCCATACTGGCCATCCACATGCAAGACTGATGTGCCCTGGCTGGAATTGTTTCAGAAAACAGCTTTGGGCAGAGTGGGGAGAAAGGAGAGCCTATCACAAAGAAAATAAATAATTTTTTTTTTGTTTGTCAGCCTATCAAAACACAGCCCGAAAGGAGATGTGAATGCTATTTACTATGGAATAAACATCAGGCAGGGATAAGAACTATTTAAAGAAAGAACAGTGTTAGGCCAAAAATAGTTTGATATAATCTAGCCAAGGATAAATTTAGTCTGGAAATAGGAAAAATTCTAACCATAAAACTAATGAGGTCTGGAACAGCTTTCCATGGGAAATAGGATCAGAAAAAAATCCAAATGATTTTTAAGATGCAGTTCAGTTTATACAGGAATTGTCTATTCAGTTATCCAGTCCTAAATTCCTCTGTTCCTAAAATTTTAGAGACTTGCTAAGATAATAGCATAATTAACATATTAAGCATTAAGATCCAGAGATTGCACCCAACACCAGCCACAAGCAAAATCCCTGGAATGTCAACACTGTGTTATTGTCTATTTGTTAACTTCAAGCTGAAGCCTTTTTGTGTATAAGTCTCCCAGGTCCAGAGCAAGCTGTCTAACCACAAGAATTAAAGTCAAAATTTAAATGAAGAATTAAAATTAATTGAGAAGAAAGATACTTAGTTTAAAAAGAAAAAGATGTTTTTTTCACTTTGAGAATCCGAGTCCCACATCAGAAATGTTCCCTTTACAGCACATACACTGAAATGTGCTTTCCATCTTTTAATAGTACATAAGAATGAATTCTTCCTCATTGACACTGATAAGTCCTGGAGCCTGAGAAGAATTGGAGCTGTATCTCATTTTCCTGGTTTCAGTTGGGATAAAGTTAATTTTCCTCCTAGTAGCTGGTACAGTGCTATGTTTTGGATTTAGTATGAGAATTGTGTTGATACCACACTGATGTTTTAGTTGTTGCTAAGCAGTGCTTACATTAGTCAAGGCCTTTTCAGCTTCTCATGCTCTGCCAGGTGCACAACAAGCTGGGAGGGGGCACAGCCAGGACAGCTGAATCAAACTGGCCAAAGGGCTATTCCATACCGTATGATGTCATGCTCAGTATGTAAACTGGGGGGTTTGCTGGGGGGCATCAACCACTGATGGGGGACAGGCTGGGCATTGGTCGGTGGGTGGTGAGCAGTTGTTCACAGATGCAAGTTGCATCACTTGCTTTGTATGTTATTATTATTATTGCTGCTGCTGCTACTACTACTACTACTAGTACTACTTCTATTTTACTTTATTTCAGTTATTGAACTGTTCTTATCTTAACCCAGAAGCTTTCTCGCTTTTACTCTTCCAATTCTCTCCCCCATCCCACCACAGGAGGAGTGAGGAAGCAGCTGTATGGTCCTTAGTTGCTGGCTAGGGTTAAACCATGACACTCATTTTCTCTTAATTCTCTCAATTTTCCTTTCCTTCCTCATCTTTCTTGGCACCCTTGGATGCAAGACATAAATATGCATCAGATTGCCAAGAAACCTTGTTCTGGCATGGCAGCAGGATCACAGCGGCAGTCTGCTTGGGGGGGGTGCTCCCCTTGCCCCCCAGCTCTGCAGCTGAAAGGAGGGTCCAGGACCTGCAGCACCTCACCTCTTACCGCTCTCATTTTCTCATTCTATTATCATCCATCATCAGTCCCAAGAAATATGTGCCCTGCTGTCTGAAAAACTTTTGTCGCTTTGAAAGTTATTCATGGGCTATTTTTTTTTCTTATAAGAGACTTGAAAACACACTATAGTCACGTCTTTTCTTTTATTATTAATCTGTCTGCAGAAGCCAATTTCTGTATGTTTCTGCATGTCCTTTAATTCTACCATGACTAGGAGAAGAGCTATATTGAAATCTTTGCCTGAAATTTAAATCCCAAGCTTGTTGGTAGAGTGGAGCCTTTGTCAGCAGGAGGCCACGTTTGCACCGCATTGTCTTTACTATAAACCCTCTAACAGGAGGGCAGAGGACAGACCAAGCAAAAACAATGCTAAAAGGCATTGAGCAGGGTAAAAGGAAGAACAAAAATAGCACTAAGGGATTCTTTATTAAATCTCTACCAGTCTTGGGGAAAAGCCAGAGAAGCTGAAAGCTGAAGAAAGATATCTGGCTGGAGGGTCAAAAAGTGTTAATGATTGACTGCCATGTCCCCTGGCAGAATGCCAGCGTGGGCTGCTCACCACCTCTTGACTCTGCATACTCAGACTTTGCTTAACTGTGGCAAGCCACAGCCCTGCTCTGTGTGTGGGGCTATCTGTGCCTTTTCCAAGGTACAGTCTCTCCCTTGTACCCCCCATAGAAATGGGACTGCCTAACTGGCCTTTGGCCATCAAGACCATTGGTGACCATCTGAAGGTTCCTGTAGCCTCAGTGTTCTTTCTTAGAGATCAAGCCATAGGTTTCCCTCCAGAGCATGCCTGGTGCACCAGGCTCCGATGAGGAGCTCAAGCCCATCACCACAGCCAGATGGCTCCCTGGACACTGCTGACACCCTGTCTGTTTTGGGTATCCCCATCTGGAGCCCTGCCACTTCTCACGGGAGCCTATGCTTGAAAAGATGGTTTGGCTTGGTCACTGGCCAGTGTGTCATCCCAGGGGACTTCAACATCACCAAACTCTAGCAGCTCTTCCTGCTCGCTATTTCACCGGCCCCTTGAAATTTCATTCCAGTGCCAATGAAACTCTCCGGGCACAATGAAACCCCTCTTTCAGAAGGGAAGATGCCCTGGAGATTTAAAGAGCACCGCAGCATGAAAACCTGACTGTAAACTGCACATAGGCAGGGTATAACTGGTCACAGGGACCTTCAAAACTGTCAAAGGACAAGAAATGAATGAGGGAAACTGAGGGACCTTAAGTTTTTCAGGCCTTTAAGAGTAGGGCTGACTGCTTGGCAGATTTCAGAGAGCTTTCACACAGCTATATTCAGGACTGGAAAGGAGCCAACTCTTCATTGTTCAAGTTTGCATTTCATCTGGCTTGATGGAAATTCACACTTCATGAACAAGGTCGCTCTATCAACTGGACCTTGGCATGGGACTTTGGCAAAAAAAGGCCATAAGGCAAAGGAGAGTTCAGAAAAGATAAAGTGTTTAAAACATACAAACACTTTTACCAAGCAGCTTCAAATTGTTTAAGGGTCTTGGGTTTTGGAAAAGTTTTTTGTTTAATGGACAAACGGTAAAACTCATTTTACTATGTGTTCCTACTGCTACTTCTTGCTGGAGACTACAGGGGACAAGGATGTTCAGCAATAAAAAATAATGGCTAAAAAAATACCTCTATTCTAGTTAGTTCTTTAAGTCCCTGGAAAGAATCTCTAAGAATTGTGAGCAAAGACTTGCGCCATGGGACTTTCTTGCAAAACATATGGTTCAGCCTTCAAGCACATACATGGCTCTGAGCAGTTTTGTTTGGTTTTACATTGGCCTGTGCAGCACCTGAAGCAGGGAAGGGGAGAATGGATAGTGGTCTGCAGAGCCAGAAGAGGTATTTTATGCCAAGCATGCACAATCTCTCCATGACTGCTCCTTGTACATGCAACCTCCTCCTCCATGTCCCGAGCCACCAGCTGCATTCAAGCAGCCGGGAGAAGAGACAGGATTTCTCAGGCACTTTTCCCCCCTCCCACGCACCTTAGCTAAAGGATCTGAGAAATTAGTCCCATGTGTAACATGAAACCCCAGAAATTTCCAATATTTGGATTTGGGTTCATTTCAAACGATTATTCTCATACTGGTTCACTAATTTATTATTGTTTTGCACATTTATTCCAAGCTGCGTGAGGCCTTTTATGGAGGTATTGGATATGTCCTCCCAAGCCCCTATTAACACTAATGGGCATTATGCAGGTGCTTTAGCACAGCCTTCACCTTACGGCGTTTTTGTTACCTTAACTATTGGAAAGTGTATTGCTGTGTACACTGGGTGCCAATTGTGTTTGTGAGAGGTAGGAAATTACCAAGTACAGAATTAGCCCCCGCCTGAGCCGCATGTATGAGTTATTTGGAAAATATTTGTTTAGTTGCCTTGGAAATAAATAGCTCAAACTTCAGATCAGATTTTTAAGAGGATTTGATGACATGCTCCTAGATGTCCCCTATGAAAGCCTAGTAAGAGCAAAATGCTTTTCCCCCAATCCGCTGTCTGATATGATTTGAATGTGTAAAATTTCCCAGCACATCATTTTGTTGAGGAATTTTTACTAAAGCTCATTAGCTTTTTAAATATATTTTCTTGCTCTAATTTTCCTGTAGCAAGCTGGACTATGAGTCAGTCCAAATGAGATTTAAAATAGGTCTCAATTTTCTATGCATGTAACTGCTCTTAATTGCACAGAACAAGTTTAGACTGGCTCTGTCCAATTAAGACAAAAGGAGAAAAGGATAATTAAAAATAAATCATAACAATCAAAAGTTGCATTTGCAATTTTGCTTCAGATGCTCCCTCCTCCCACATTTTTGAAGTAGTGCTTAAAAGAAATGGCACAGCATCTTAAAGATGCATTGTCCCAGATCTGGCAAAGCACATGTACCCATTTTTGTCAGGCTAAAAGTACCTATTTCCCTGATCAGATCAAACTTAATTGTGTGCAGAATTTAAATATTTCTTAATTATAACTTTGTTCTCAATTTTTTTTTCTTATAGTCTTGGATGTGCTTTTCTTATTTAAATATGTTTTACAGAGACTGTCTTCAGGAATAACTCACAGATATCTGCTTGGCATTTTCAAGTTTGGGGAGGGAGGAAGGAGCAATTTCTGAAATAGTTACTCTTTGCTTCCAAAAGACAATGTTTTGCATGATTATTTCTTCAGGAGAATCAGTTGACAAAAAAAGTCCTGTGATCTCACAGCTGTGATAAGAAGTATTTTCGGAATAATGTATATTTATATGTATGAATGCAGCGTCTCAAACATGCCTAGAACAAATCAAAAGCTACTGGCTAATGTGCAAGGCATTGAGCTGATTTTAAAAAAGCAGCTTACAATTCAGAGCCATACCGTCCATGCGAGATCTGTTACAAAATATTCATCAGGTTGCACTACCACAGTGCAGACCAAGGAATGAATTTTACTGAGGGAAACCACTTGTTCTTCATTATCAATGTGTCATTGCTATTGAGAGAGCCAGAGTAAATCAGTTTGATTTCTCTCTGACTACAATATTTGGCATACTTGAGAGACATGGAAGCAGGTGGTATCAAATACGTGGAGTTAAGATCTGCTCCATTCTGTTTTCCTGGGGTAGGCTTCATCTCACCTGAGATGAATCACCAGGAAATCATGCATCTGTTGTGATTTAATCAACTTTTCTGTCTAGGAGAGAGAGGCCTCATTCTGGAGCCACTATCTAAAATAAGTAACTAACACATCAATAGATCACTGAGGTTAGATAAATCCCACTTTTTGACTCCATAAAGTAATAAATGCTTCAAGTGAGCTTTCTGCAATCTAGCTTCCAGTTGTCTGAAATCAGTGGGTTTATTTTTCATGCTTTCTTCCAACTTATGCCAAAACTCAGAAGGCAGAGAAGCTCCATCAGAGACTGAATGCCGTCCTGGTACTTAATCCTGTATAAGTTACAAGGTGATCTAGAAGATCCCTATTTACAGCATTTGCTCTCTTATAACTAGCTGCTGTTCTAGCTCTAAACTTTTGCTGTTCATCTCGGTTCACTTCCTATAGCCATACTAATGCATGAAATATTTGGGAAACAAATAAAATTTATTTTGAAGAATAATATTTACAGTACAGAAGCCAGTGTCTTCTATCAGTCCTGTAGAAAACCATGAGCAAAGGATGTTCTCACTTCCCTGAGAAAGCAAGACTTACGTGAGATCTATATTTTTGTCCATTTATTCCTCTGAGATGCATTTTCTCCCATTTTGCTTATTGTTTTCCCTCCTTCTTGCTGTTCTTAGACAAACACACAGCTCTATCCCTTCCCTGGGCAGCATTAGCCAATGCTGAAACTAACAGCATCACCTCCGTGACAGTCCCAAGCTCTGTTGGCCCAAGCATGCTCCTGAGCTTAGGTCTACCATGTGGTGGGGTGTTACACTATGGTACCAGCTGAGCCATTGAGCCAGAATAAACAGAATGCATTTTAACATAAAGGGATATAGTACAAGAAATATATTCTCAAGTCTTGGAACTGTAACCATGTGTTACCATATTGTCTTCCTTCTGCTCCTTCTGTTTCTTATTTTCACACATTGCTCCATTCTTTTGCAAATCTTTCCTCACAGAATGTTAAGAAACTGAGATCTACCTTAACTAAAAGCTGTTCTGCTTTACATCATATTGATGTTGTTGGGCTGGCTGGTATCTTTCATCTTTCACTTTTCTTAGGGCTTTCGACATTTTATATCTATCTCAGCTTAGCTTCATTTACTATTCCTTATACCTTCTTTTTGCCTGCTGTGACGGTTCCCTAATTATTTCTTTGTGCTTGACCATATATTCTGACTTAGACTGGCATTGCAATTGATAGAGCTATCATATATCTCTGCAATTGTGAGACAGAAAAAGATCAGGCTAGATTCCATTTCCTTGCCCATATATTATTTCCTTGGCTTTGTTTCTTACAGTGTTTTCCACACTTCATTTTAGACAGTTTCAGTGAGTGGTTCTCAAAGTGTGGTCTACAAATAACTGTTTGACAGCAACTCCATGGTATGTGGTCAATGAGCCATGTTGCCTTTAATAGTGTTTTCAGTTAATATTTTGATGATATACATGCACAGAGGTACTTGGGAAATTCAGAGATGACCAGTCTGGAGTGCAGAAATTCGCTGAACTGCTAGCTTAAGAAATATAACCCCATAGTTTCCCACTGACTGATTCCAGCTAAGGCATATTCTGCTGTTGGAGTACATGCTGATGAGGGTGACATTTTAAAATTACAACAGAGAGTACCTCCTTTGCACTACAAATCTGCACACTGCATAGTTGTTTTGCTTCTGGGACACATAAGGAGAGATTGCCTGGTGGTGCAATCACCATACCAGCTCACCCAAAAGCCAGTAGTGACTATATGGCTGATTCCTTGTGTTGAAGTCTGACCTGCGTACCCAGAGAAACAAAGCATCCTGTTACACAGGCATGCACTTGTGCAAAATCCTGAAGTATTCAAAGAATTACATTTTCTGTCCAGAGACATTATGATTTTTGGCTAAGGCTCTGTAGCTTCTTCCCATCTCCTTTTCATTCTTTAGGGCACACAGTAGGAATGAAGCTCCAGATGATGGGATGGGGTAGCTGCCGCCTGTGCCACTGGTTGTTCCCCAGTCATCCCCACGGCCGCATGCAGAATCCGAGGCAGGGTCCTGTTGTGGGACACAATACAGCCCCAGGTCAGACCAGACCATCCTGGTTTACACACTGGCTGAGCAATCTCCAAACCCTTGCAAGTCAAGGAAGAAATACACAATTCTGTGAAACTGTAAAACATAGATGTGCCTTTTGTCAGGCTGTTGGGAATGAAAAATAGCTTAAGAATAAGAGCCCAGAAAGTGTTATTTTTTTCCTATCAGAAATCTCCCAAGAGCATCTTTGCTGGCTTAATTTATCTAAGGGAAAAATAAAATGGCTTCCACTTACCTCCTCCCCCCTCCCCTTTTTTCATATAAGAAAAGTCTGCTTATAAATAGAAAAAAATAAGATCAGCACCAGGCAACTTGGACTATGACTGCATGCAGAAAAACTTCGCAGTATCCCACCAAAAACTGCTGTGAAATTTCTGTGAGTGTTCAGACAGGGTAAGGGGGAGACTGCTTTCAGTTTCAATGTAATTCATACTTAAATGAAAAATTGTTCATTAAATGCTCTTTCTTTGCAAAATCGCTGTGAAATCAGGAAAAAAAAATGAGAAAGAGGAATTCTAATTATTTTATTTCTTTCTCTTCATATCTATTGTTGATATTCATTTTTTGCCATGGTCATAAATTAAATACTGTATTTCTAAGCTGTGTTCTTTCCTTTCCTGACTTATGTTAATCAATGTGTTTGTTACCACACATCTTGAATATTGCATTTCTCTGGTGGCTGGCTTATCATCATCTATAATTATTCCAACTCCCAATTAGGTCTGAACTCTTCTGTAGCATTATTTACTTGCTTCTAGCAATGAACAACATGCTATATCCTTTTTTTTCTAGGCTGGTGCTCAGAACAAATTTCATTAAAAATTCTCCTGTTGATATTAGAGTCATTTCTTGTCTTCCTCATTGTACAGGTCATCATACCTGGGGCTTTCTTGACCTTTTATTCTCCATTATATCATCATATCTATCTCAATTATATACTTATCTCTCTACCCAATTCAGCGGTTATTTAATACTTGAAATAACCTCCACGCATATAGTGAGTGCCACATATGACACAATAGCCCCGTAAACAATGCCACGTAACTGCACAGCCCATCAAATTGTGGGTTTAGAGACCTTTCAGGAGAGTTCTTTTGTGATTTTTTTTTGAGTCATATTGCCTGAAATCCTGATTACCCAGGAGTATACTCACACTTCCTAACATCCCAATACCAAATATGGAAGTAATGTAGAAAAATCTAACAGAATGGTAGCTGCAGAGAGACACAAATGATTGAAAATTATTAAACAAGCCCTGTTGGTGGCCTGTGGATGTTTATGATTAATGTAGATTTAATCAGCAGCATGTAAGAAAAATTCACCTCTTCTAATTGGCTTTTTTTTATTGATGTTTTTGCTGCTGAGAAAAAAAAAATATTTCTTTGTATTAATGTTCAGAATTCTGCAATTACAGGTCAGTGTGGTGTACAGCTAGGATGTGTGTGAGATAACACATGTGCTCACCATCTATTTTAAAATGCTTCTCTAATACAAACAGTCATCATTTTATGGTCAAAAGATCTAAGGAAAGGAAAGAAGCTGCAACACCTTTTTTGTTTCTCTAATTACTTTGTACTGCATTGATTTTAAATGAATCTGAATACAGGCTACAAATCCTGGCTTTGGGGACTACTGAGGAAATGAAAGCCTTCACTGATCTGAATGAGAACAAACGTGATAAAGGCATGAGGCGGGCTGATAAAAGACAACACCACTCAGAAAGAGGCAAGCCTTTTAAGAAATGTCAGATGATTATTTATTATTTTAACTGCAGTATCCTAAGCACTCCAGTCATGGTGCCATCTCACCAGGTACTGTAAAAGTAATTAACAGAGCAGAAAACCCTTCCTGAGAACTCAGCCATAGGGTTATAGTTTCTGACCGCCTTATTCTTACTTCCAGGGCTTTTTTTGGCCACAGAAAAGCTTCAAAGATTTGAAGTTTCGGAATTACAGTCTTCTGTGTAGGCTCTGTGCTCTTTCCTCTGCAAATGTTTGTGAGCTGCTTTTGTGGCTCCGTAACATATCATGTGTTTCTTGCTACTCTAAAAGATAATTCACAATAATAATAAAAAGTAAGAAAGCAACAATAAACGTATAACAACTCTTATCACGAAACAGTATTTCCATCACCAATAATCGGCGCAGTATATCATTGATGCACAAATCAATGCGTACATCTCCTTTCAATTATCCATTGATTCTGTACGGCTTTCCCTTCTAGCAGAGCTTATTTGTTAATAAAATGAAATGTGAGTAAGTGTTTGAAAATCACTCTGTGGGTAGTGAAAAATAAAAGACCTCAGGACTGTTAGAGAAAATGACGCAGATTTGGAGGCCACTTTTTCCTACTGCATAAGCATGTTCTCAAAGGCAGGAACAAGAGCAAATTGTTTTCAAGTAGAGATGTCCTCTAAACAAGGATTTGGAAGGGAGTATATGATGTTATCAGGTTCTGCAGCATCTGGGGATGATTTTGGCACACCTGCATCTTGATGAAGACCATTGGGGTTTGCTTTTCCTCCCTGTCACCCAGAATCGGCTGCATGTGGGCGTCCGTGTGTGCCTCCCTGGTTCTCATCTCTCGGGTGAAGTTGACACCAGCGTGACTTTTCGTGCGCAGGCTGCCGCACACCCACCCCAACCTCCTTCCCCACAGCAAAGGCGGGGGCACCCAACCCCACCCTGGCGAAGGCGGCAAGGCCGTGGTGGGCTGCGCCCGTCCTCCTTGCCGTGGGTCCCCGTCAATCAGGCGGCGTGCGCGGGAGGGTGATGCCACGCGCGCCGCCCGGGTTGTCAGCCGCATTGTTCTGCTCAGTGTGACGCAGCCTCTGCAAAACAACCGGGACGGATGATTTTAAGTAATTGCTCTGACATAGACTGATTACTACAGTAACAACAGTCGGTTGTAGTTAAGGAGTAGCTTTGGCATATGGTATACATTTGGGGGGGTGGGGGGAAACGAAAGCTTTTTTAATTTTACAGATTGCTTTATGTTTCAAAATGCTGGCGTTTTCTTTTCCTTGGCTTTATTTAGAAAATATCAACAACAGGCATCTGAAGGAAAAAATTAACAAATATTGTTACAACTAAATGAATTCAAAGCAACATATATCACAGCTGCTAGGACACGCCATACAATCACAAATTAGTCATCGTTGTTATTGCAGGAAATACAACATTTCACCTCATAAACTTTCAGCTAAATTTTCCCTATTGGTACAATCCAATTGGAGCCAAATTTCCAGTTGGGCCTGGAGCTACTTTTAAATACTAAGGCCTGTGACTCTGTACAGCCTAATTCCGGGGCTTTTTTGCAACCGAAATGCCACTTAACACTATGGTTGCATTTTTGGAGGCCTGGTGCTTACCCATGAGAGCAGCTTCTGCTCCAGATAGTGGTAGTTGGGCACCTGTTGGTATGGGAAAACACAACCATCTAACACACCTAACCACCTCAATTTATTATTTTTTTTAGGTCCCTCATGCCTAGATACACAGGAATAAATTATGTGAATAAATTTCACATAATAAATCCTTCACATGAACTAATCATAAAAAAAAAAAAAAGGAAAAAAAGGTCTTGACAAATATCCATCGTCTTCTTCAGATACAATCTTGAATATTGTAAGGTATTGGTCTAATTGTACCGCTGTGTATTTTAGATCACTTTTGGTTCGCAAGAGGATCACCAGCAGGCCTTTTTCTTTCTCTTTTTTAATACCTAGAGATTAACTGTTCTGTGCTGAGTACAGATATGACCCTCTTCTATCTCTATTCAGATCAAAATATGCATAGCCCTGAAACAGAACGGTAAAGAGGTATTTTATTTTTATGTTTTATATGGCACTGTGTGAAATAATATATTCTAAGGCCAATTCTAGCTCACCTTAATCATGTAATAGTAAATGAATATTCTGGAGGTCCTTTTATTGAGTCTTACTTTGAAATGAAATGTGAGATACTAATCAAAAACGAACTCAGAAATACTTTCACCTTCAAATAAAAAGATATTTTCTAAATATAAAATGTTCAAAAGTCTAATTTCACATAGGACAAGATAAAATGTAAAGGAATAAAAATAGGGTAATAATGTTACAACTTCGGAGGAGGAAAAGAAAATAAAGGAAATGGACATCTGAAGGACATTGCATTTTTTTTCTGTTCTGCTTGTGATCACTTTTCTCTTACCAGCCTCTTTGGCAAAAGTTTTAAAACATCACTTTGTAAACACTCTTAAATTTATTCCTTGTGAAAGGTAGCATGTTAAAAAATTCACAGGAGCTTGCATGTTATCACTGAGTCCATTTCCAGCCTGCTTTTTTCACTCACAGACAGTGTTGTGAAACAGTTAAAAGTAAAATTAAAGCCATTTCTATTGTAGATCATTAACTTTTATTAAATTAGACTTGAATTATTTATGATGCGAACTGTTTGATCTATACTATATCTGTCATGGATGAAAAAATCTGGATGGCTGAAATGTTATCACTGCCTTAAAGAAATCAGAACTCTCTCCAAAATGTAACAAGCCCTCATGCTGTTTAAGTGTTAAGACTTCTGTGCTAAATACCGAGAGGAGTCTGTGTTGTTTCTCAGATCTGGGTTCTGTGTTTGGATTGCTGAATTAGGTGCAAAATAATTGGCACAAAATAAAATTGAGTGTACATCTGAAGAGCCTCCTGCTCACATTTTACAAGATTAGTTAGTATATCTGGAAAAATATATGAAATACGAATTTTCTACATCTGATAAACACTGTTTCTTGAAAACAAATACCTTCTTGTGATTCTTAAATTCAGCTGTGTAATTGTACACCTGTGACAGGTCAAGTGCAGGCCAGAATATGCATTTAATAAAATTCAAATATCATTACATAAAAGTTAATTATACAAATTAGAAATTAGTCTAATTTTATTATGTCATTTCAAGATGTGGTAAAAGAAAACAATATAGTCAAAATCACTTATACAGTGGTATAAAAGCTTGGGTAAGTCCGTGTATCATTAAATATAATGTGGAATAAATATGATTACCCATGAGATATGCTCTGTGCATTTCATTAGTCTGAGGTAAACAAATTCAATCATAGCATGACAAACTAAAATGCTTAAATTTCTTCTTTTCATCCTACACCACCATCCCAGGCGGACTTCACGTTCATCCCCATCTGATGTACAGGGTGAAATCCTGTTCTAGGGGAAATCTGTCTCCCCTGGGAGTTAATCACTGACCTCCTGAGTCCAGCCCTTGCTACGTAGCCCTGTCCCACTAAAGCCCATTCTGAACACCAAATACTGATCATGCCCAGTGGCCTTATCCATGTGCACCCGAGTGCAGACCCAGCGAGACCTCAGCCTTTGCAAAAGCACAGCCTTAGTCGGGACAAGCCAGTGATTGAAAACCTGTATTTGAAAACTCGGTGCCACCCAGAGCACACGCACACAGGGAAACTTTAAAACCCTAATCTAAGCAAATGGTAAATATTGCCTGTTTGCAGAGAAGCAGTGCCTGCAGCCCAAATCTCATTCTCACAGCAACAGCACCCCAACGTCACCCTGCCGGCTGCGGGTTTGGTGCTGGGGAGGGCCCGAAAGCTCTGACATGGCAATATTTAGAAACTGAAAAGGATCTGTGGGAGGCTAGCAGTTGTAAAGCTGCAAATCTTTCCCTGTGAATAATTCTTTTCTTGTGGAAAACTGACTCTCCCACAGATTATCCCGTACTTAGAAGAAAGGAATATTAAAGTATATTAATTACAAAAGACTCTTTTGGAGGTGGGATGAAGTATGCTCTAATTTACTGAAGGTTCAACTTAAAAGTCACATAAGAGTGTTGAAAGTTAAGTCCTCTTTAGCTGGCTCACTTGATGTTTTTTTCTTTCTTTTTTTTTTTTTTTTGTTCCAGTTACCTATTTAATAATGCATCTATGCATATATCACCCCTATTATTAATAGTAAATGTGCATTTCAACATGTCAAGTTTTCCTAGCCCCACTTTTGCAATTTTTTTTTTAATATAAAAAAGCAAAGGCATTTCCTAGGGCACATGCTGCCAGACACCCAGCATTTATCTTATCTTAGTTGATGACTTTCCTTTTATCCTGAAATGATTTGACAATGACTCTATGATTTCCTGTACAAATTACCCTTTGAAAGTGGCAGTGGCGCTTGGCAGCGATCTTCACTTAATTACTGAGTGGATTATTAGCATACGGCTTTTTTTTCACCCCTTCATTTCTTTATATCTTCTAGATTGCGCTGACAGTTCCCTTTCATTGCGTGCTTTAACTCACTGAATACTAAACATTATGCAGATTGCAGCTGAGAAGTACCCAGTCTACTCCAGCCCTCTTCCCCCACTGTCTGTGCTCCACATCAGCCCTCCTTGAAGGAGAGTAATTTGTAGGTCAGAAATCAATAGTGTGTCTGGGAAGCACATTTGTGGGTTCTCTGCTTTAGACTGAGCAGAAATTAATGTTTTAAATAAGTGCTCATCCTAGAAGGTAGCAAGCTGCATTCCTTCTTTTTGTTTCACTTCTCCTGAAAGAGTCTTCTTTATTAAGTGCACTTTTAAAATCTTTTTTTTAGTTCATCATGCTAACTGTCCATCAGGTAGCCGTGATTCTACAGCTAAAATAACAGCCATTTTTCCTCCCAGCCAAAACCTCCGCAGAAGGGTGCTGTTAAGCTGAACTCGTTTGTCAGACGTACATTGTTATTTATTATTTGTCGGTACAAGATAAATGTGAATGATAAATCACAAAGATTTCCTCCTTGCTTTCTCCCTGCAAGGACTCTTCAGAGGCTTGGACACTAACTAGCGTGCACATGTCAGGATTTCTCCAGCCACCTCTGCTTCATGCTGTTCATCTGCTGGCTGTAGGAAGTCCACCCTGCACTTCTTTGCTGGAAAAGGTCCAGGGTGCCTTCCTTGGACTTAGTTAGGTACCAGTGAAGATATATAGCTTTTTCTGGTTCTTCTGGTACCTTGGCTATGAAGGCAGGTGCCGCCGGAGCTACACAGTTCAGCATTCGTAGATGTATGTCACCGATTAAGACAAAACTGGCTTCATTTCACTTTCCTGAAAAGTCTTGGGATTTGGAAAAACTGTCATCCCAAAATAAGACAAAAAAGCTAGTTTCCTCTCAAATGGAAATTCGGTATATCAAACATGCTAAAATCAATATATTAGAATACTGATTTACCTGGAAGCTATGAGACTTAAGAACTCTGCGCTCTCTAGGAACCTCAACAGACCAAGCTGGCAAAGACCCTGGGAAGCTGTGTTAGTAAACAGGCAATAAAACCCCCAAGTTAAGAGATCACATAACATGTTTTCTTTATAATTTTTCTTCACTCTGTGTGAAGCTCTATGAAAACAGCAACATACTTATCAACTATTTCTATTTCAGTAAATCTGTATTTTCAGAGGTAAAGAGTGTTACTGAAAACACCCCTTGCTGTTTTTAAGTCTGAAGTCCTTCAGACTCACTCTCTTTAGGCTCTGGGACCTGAGGAAATGGCAGGAAGATGTGCCAGGGGAGGTTTAGGTTGGATATTAGGAAAAAGTGGTGGAGCACTGGAACAGGCTCCCCAGGAGGCAGTCATGGCACCAAGCCTGACACTATTCAGGAAGCACTTGGGCAACACCCTCAGGGATATGGTGCAAATTTGGGGTTGTCCGGTGCAGGGACAGGAGTTGGACTTGATGATCCTTGTGAGTCCCTCCCAACTCAGGACATTCTATGATTCTATGATTTAAAGCCATGTATGGCCAGGGGCAAAGTCTCTACAGTTATCAAAGCTACCTGGCCTCCACGTAGGTGTCAGCTTAGCAATGCCTGTCCCTCTGCTTGTCCTGTTCCCTACACAGCTCATATGTGCTCCTCTTCTTGCCCATGATCTCTGCACCACTGTCAGTGTTAGCTTATTCCAGTAGTCTGGCCTGGATATAACACCTTTAGTGCTTCTTTCAGTGCTTCTGGGGCTTCCCAAGGCCTTTGTAGGTCTCTACGCCTATGCAGGGACTGGGAAGCAAATATATAAATGTGGTAGGCAGAACCCTTTCAGCAGTCTCCTTCTAATGGTACAGGTGTCCTGAGCAGAGAAATCACTGAGCTAAACAGTTCAGTAACAGGCACGGCTTGATTTTGGTTTCTCCACTTGGACTATTTTATTGCTTCACAAGATACTTCCATGTATTTTCCTTCTGATGAATGAGATTGACTTCAGCCACATGTGACCACTCACCCAAGCTTTGCTTCAAGTCCCACCTGCTTAGAGGACCCTCACCCCAAGTGTGGTTGCATTTTACCTTGTGCTAACAGAGCTTTGAGCAGGGACCACCAGGGCTCCAGCTTTTTCTTTCTGCATCCAAAACCAGAGAAAAGCTCTTTAGCCATGAACAAATGAATCCATCTACTGAAACTGGGGTGTAAGAAAAGTGCTACGGTTCAGAAACGTTAGGGCAGGACTGTGCTGTGAGATCTCAGGGCTGGTGCTGATCTCATTAGTTTAGGTACTGATCACAGCAGAGCTGCAGCAGCAGCAGCAGGCTCTGCATGCGCTGAGACCCCACAGGGGAAGCAGGGCAAATAATTGGATGGTTAACCTACATTGGGCTCCCTCCTGCTGTGCCCAGATGCTAACACTACCGGGGCTGTGCAGCTTAAAGGTAGCTCAGGTAGGTTCCCAGTGCACTATGAGCACCGCAATGGGCTGGGTACGGAAATGGTTGTGCTGTCTCTCTCTGGGGAGAAAGGTGCCCATAGGAGCCCCACTCACACGTTGCTCAGCAGTACAACTGCTCTCCCCTGTGACAGTTTAATGGGAAGGGAGGAGCTTGAAAACACACAGCTGAGTTAACTGTGCAATAAAATGACACCTCTGCAACAGTGATTCATAAGCCTTTTGGACCCTCAGAGTTTCCTAATGGTCACCATATTTTCTTACATCATTCAGCAGGCTTATCTTCCACCTTTTACTTGAATATGCTGTGAAGGCAACATGAAAACTACAGTGTGAAGTTGTGCAGCAAATGGTAAGCACCTTGTTATAATCCGATGGGTGAATATTTTGGGAGCCGCTGCCTTAGTGCATACTTCACAACAGATTTTAAACTTTACTTGAAAAGTAAGCCAGCCCCTAAAGGTCTCTCAGCTCAGTTTTCGTTATAAGTGAGCAGAGTTGCCGACACACTGTGCAAAAATCATAAGGTGGAATCACAAGATATTAGAAAGAAGTACATGTATGATTCTCTTTTAATTCTGTTTTTGGGAGTCTTTAGGGGATATTTTTCAAGCTTTTTTGTAAGTATGAGAACTAGGTTTTTTTTTTAAATGAAAGCTGATGTTCTAATGTAATAGGATGGACTTGAGCACTTTAAGAAAAGCACAAATTGTCTTAAGATTTACAAACGATTATCACACTTGGCAAGACTGGGTGCTAGTGGAGTATGGCCTATCAAAAGGCTAGAACCAGTAAGACCCCATGAAAGGTTACAAACCCTCTGTATGCTTGACAAACATTCTATCTTTGTTTGCCCATACCTGTCTCTGGAGGCCATCTGGAACAATTTGCTACAGGCTACCACGCATCAGTGTAAACAAAGCAGTGTCTCAGGCAGATTTTAATTTCTACCACTTGCTGAAATGGCTGTACCTTTAAACATCATGCATTTCCAGCACTGGAGTTGTCATCAAGAGATCCTTTAGACAAAAAGTACACTCCTGGGCTTTAACCCAAAGCTACAAAGATTTTGCCCTAAACAGCACAAATGAATCTTTCAAGGACATTTTAGGATAAATTGGCTCCCAAATTACCTTTTTCCTTTACCTCTCAGTCCCAGCTGGCTCTTTTCTCTCACAAGGCAAACTCACTTTAGCCTTTCCCATCTTAAAACAAAAACAAAGTGAAGAACCCATCCCTAGCCCTATATGTTTTTTTCGGTTGTCCACCAGACTCTTTTCTGTTCAGTGTCTGAGTTTGCTGTATGCCTGGTCCAGGACTGCTGGTGGTAGCTCCTACCAGCTCCAACCAGTCCCTCTATGTCCCAGCACTTCCCATCTCACCGAAAGCTTGAGATCATCATTTCTCTCAGTGTCCCGAACTCTTCTTCTCTGTTGTCCTCATGCGCAGTCAGTGGAGGCTCTGTATCAGTGGAGATGTCTGGGTTGTTTCTGAAAGCAGTGTAGTTTTCCCTCCTCTTTACCCTGTAGGACTTCACTAATTTCATTCATAAACTCAGGCTGAACCCCTGCTTTATGCAGATCACTCACAAATCTTCCTCTATACTCCAGGTGCAGACAGATAGATGGAAACCTCTTCCTACTCTAAGCCTATCCCAAATCAAAACTTTGGCCTGTTTCTTGGAAACTTTCTCACAAATCTCTGGTTGTCACTTCCAGCTCAGGTTGGTGAAAGCAAAGAGTCCCATACTTCTACCAAACCCTCCTTCTGCATGCTTGTTCCATTGCCCTGAACACCACCACCATCCGCCCTGTAACTCGGGTGTCCAGTTCAGCTTCGATCATGTTCTCGACCTTACAGTTTGGGTGAGGTATGTATGTCACACACACTATCTGAAGAATATTCCCCAAGCCATGTCTTCTCTAATCTGTCTGTGAAAAAGAAATCCTTTTGGCCTCATCATTTTGCATCACCTTTCCTTTTGTCCTGTTGTTGGGTTAGGTTATTTTTTTTCTCCCACTGATAAATGAAACATAGTCCCAAAGGTAGTCAGTTGCTCAAGTCATTTTCCCAATCCATCATTTGGATTTTATCACCTCTTCTAGAAATCTCTTTAATGTCATCATGCTGCTGCTATTGTCTCATTTTCTTCTCAAGCAGGATGATAAACAGGCATCCTCCCACTCTAGTTCTCTTTTTTTTCTCAGTCCACTCACCCTATTTTCTGAAACTCGAGTACTTAAAGATTGGATTGTCACTATGTATGGGGTTTTCCTCTAAGGAGTTTTGGTAAAGCAGCCTCAGTGCCTCTCAGTGCCCATTCATGAGCCTCTCATGTGCTATGTCCATGCCCCCTTGTCTTAATAAGTGCGCTACAATAAGCCAGAGATAGATACCTTATAAGCAAGCCCACTTCAGAAGCAGCGCAAAGTGCTGAGCCTGGGCTAGTTTACCCTGCTGGGTCTCACTTGGAGTTAACTCTAGGTTCCCTGTATGACACTGGTCTGCACAGGGCAAACATACCTTTAGACTTAACTTTCCTATAGGTTTTCGCTCACCTTAAGCACCACAGAATCTCATTGATTTTCTTCAGCAAAGAAGAAAGAGCTTTTGTTACGATGAATTTGAAAAATAGTATCTTCTGGTGGGTGGCACACATCCGTCAGTTCCCCGAGACCTGATGGCTGGTTATTTTCAGAGCAGAAGTCAAATTGCTAGAATATCTCACCTATTAAAAGAAGACTGCAATTATCCCTATTTCTTTAACAAAGATAAATTAGGAATATTTTTAGTATCACGTCCCATTGCATAGATTAACATGTGAGCTTGGACCTCATCATTCCACATTAAAATCTCACTGTGGTTCATAATGCGGTGAATCACTCCTTCCCCCAGGTCGTTCTGTGGGCTAATCAGACTTGGAGAGTCATGCAGAGCTGAGTGCTTGTGTTTTTCCTTTCCTTTCACATATGCAAGAGACAAACAAGTCAACCTGTGACGCTGCTGTGTTACAGTGAGAGCAAACTGCTGAACAGGGTGTTTTCTGTGGAACACCGAGCAAGGAGCCTCATCTGAATGGAAAAGACAGGTTATGCTCCTTTGTCTCCAGTTTGCTTTGCAGTCACAAGAAATAATCTCGGCTACTTCTTCCTGGCTTCTTGCTACAGCCTGAAAGACCTGATACACATCTTTACGGTGGCATTATGTACAGTTTCCCCGGTAGGTTCCTAGAAAGCAAGGGTCAGAAACACTCTGCTGCTGTAACATAAAAACAGAGGAGTTACTGAGGGGCTACAGACATGAAGGGGAGACTTCAACTCTGAAAGATTTGCCCCAGATTTCTGGTCCATTTCTATCAGGACATTTAAACAAATTCCCTTTAATGCCACAGAGCTGGTTTTAAAACAGCTTAGCAGGTACCATATGCATCAATTACAGTTTTATTGAGTGTTGCTTGCTAGCACTGCTGAATTTGGATTGGCTACCATCTGTTTAGGAGCCTGGAACAAAACTGCTATTGCCTGAGATATCATTGCAGGTTAGCAGTTTCTGCGATGTTCTTCAGAACCTGCCTTAAAATATCCTGGGAACTATGGCTGAAATAGCAACACTGTACCTGAAAATGTATCCTTAACCTAAAAGGATATTATTGCAGGGCTAAAGTGATAATGCAATCTGGGATAAATATTTTAAATTTAAACATTTATTATTATTATTTTAAACATAAAATATATAGCAAGATAGTGGAGTTTTATTATGCCTTTAGGAAATTGTCAGCATAAAACATTAGACCCAAGTTTTAAACTAAAAGCCTTCCAATCTGGGGAGGATGAGGCTGACTGCCTGGAAGAGGAGACCAGTAAGTGAATACGAATAAGAAGCGACCTTTCAGAAGAATGTATATGGGGCATAAAACCAAATTTCAGCAGAGAAGAACTGCTGAAACAAAGAACTTATTGTCTTCAGCATTCTCCTCTGTGGATCTATCCACCCTTTTTTGCTTTGTAGTTTTTTGGCCTATATGAAGTTGAGATATTTCATTATCTCCATAGCTGCAAACAGAAGACATGAAAATAGATGATAAAAGGGCAAATGAATTTGTGGGACAGAACATTTTACACATGAAGGCAGGTTCAGAAGTTGAGCAAATGACTCTGAAGTAGTATTTGATGCAGTGAACTTGCCCTGCTTTTGGACTAACGTATGAGAAGACTGAAATTACCTTTACTTGATTGCAGTAGAAAACCATTACATTTTTTTGTGCATTTTTTTCTATTGTCTCAAGGAACTGAAAATGGTTCCCTATAACCGGGTAAATGTCCATACACTAAATCTGAGGTACGTTGACCTAGGTAAGTTCCCTGCAATTTTTATATTTCCTTAATTGTATGACAAATGCATGAAGGCTTATAGAACACTTATCAGGAATGATTATGTAATTTCCTTTTTTGAGCTAGATATACCTTTCCCAAAAATCACTTTCAATAAAAACCTAGGCAATAAAAACCCTAGCAGTTTGCACAGCTGAATGGAGGATTCCCAATACAGCATTTATCTGTCTTATGCATTTTATTCCAGCAAATAATTCAGGGAAGCTCTGAGCTCTCCATCCCAGATAAACTCTTCCAAGGATATCATTGAATTTCTTGTTGTGCAGTTTTCCAACTCCAGACTCACAGGCACAAGAAGGGTTGAAGTGCTTGCTACGACCTGCTCTCAAAGTCTGTGGTCAAGTATTTCTTTGGCCTGTTTTGCCTTTTCTGTGCCAAAGCTGTGACACGTAGTGGGAGGGGAGCACTGTCAGCTGGTGGTTCCGGAGGTGTGATATCCTACTACAAGACTTCCAGTGTAAATATTTGCATATACAAAGATCAAAATCATGGGTCTTCGGTATTTACATAAGTAAATGTTGACAGTCACTCATGTAAAGCACACATGTAAAGGTGTAAGCATAACCAAAGCAAATTTATTTGTAAATGCGATTGAATTTACATGTGCATTCTGAGGAAGCAGGGGGAGGGTGTTTGTTTTTCCTTTCATGACTGTTTGCTTTGGCAGAACTTGTGCCATCTCTAACCTTTCTTCATATTATTTTTGCCTGCTTTTTTTAGTGTTTGCCTGGAGTATCTTAGCAATGGCCAAGACTATTTTAAGTTCTTTGTGCTATCAGCATTCTTTGAAAAATACCCGGTTTGCCTTCTGGGGAAGAAAAAAAAACAACAAACAAACCAACAATCAACCAAACCTCTTTTATTATGTAAAGCAGTTACAAAAAACCGAGATAAATAGGAAGAACAGAATAATAAAAGAGAAACTGCTTCTGAGTCTGTCACCAATGCACCCTTGTCGTATTTAGAGCCCCAAATAGTTAAAACCTGGTGAAGAAAAATGCACATTGAAAAGGTTACAAAGCACTAACTTGGCATAACTGGGGTTTTGAATAGTTTTGATCTTTGGAAGTTGGGGAAGAAGGCAACTTCAAATATTTGAGGCTGGACTTCCAGCACATTCAGAAAAAATCAAACTTCTTTCAACCAGCATAACATGGTCTTCAGAAGTGGAGGCGTACCAAATCCCCCAAATACTTGTGAACTGTCTTGGACAAGTGGTGGTATATCATGCTTACTATTGCAGATAGACATTCCTTATCAATTTCGAATGACAGGAGTGGCAGCATTACACTACCCCACTAGTGTTATTCTATCCCAAGTGTGTCCTATATTTCATAGATTACACTATTTGGAGTTATTTATTCTTCCAGTAATTCTAGATCCTGAAGTCATTACACACTGTTCAAACTTAGATGACCAGAATAAGATACATTATTGCATACATTTATCAAATGTACTGTGCTCTGGGGGGTTTCTTTTCTTGTGGGAGATGGTAGACTTTAGATCAAGAAGAAATTTGGCTTAAGTGTCCCCTCTGCCCTCCCTCGGTACTGTGTCAGCAGCACTGTAAGAGTACTGTATTTCATTGGGCATATACAAAAAAAACCAGAAACACTTAAATAAGAACTAAGAAGCTGAATTTTAACATGAGCAAAGAAGAAGTTTAAATTTAACTAAGTAATGACTGGCATAAAGGCTTGTGGTGCAGACTCTTCTGCTGACTAAAGCTAAAACTCCTCAGCTAGAACTTTGTATTACCAGATACAGAATAGAAAGCAAAGGAAGTGCAGGCAGAAACCCCACGCTCCTGCACAGCCTGACCAGAGGCACCGATGCCCACCTGGCAGGACCTTTCTCAGCAGGGCTGCAAAGCAGCACTCAGCCTCAGACTTGGCCAGCGTCTGGGTGTAAAACTGTGGGTTTCCAACTCTGTGTGTTTTGTGCAGGAAGTAGGCAGCATCCCCACATTGGCTCCAGAAGTCATACAAACACAAGGCAGGAATTGCACAGGTCTGACAGCAGAAGGAAGCGCATTCGTTATGCAGTTCTGCATTTCCACAGCCTTAGGCAAGGTCAGGTATAGTCTAAGGCAGCTCTTACAATGGTTTAGGTTTTGGGGAAGGGGGGCACCCACAGGTAAAGGTTTCAGTAACTACACTTTGGTCAGTCAGTTATTCAGCATGTGATTTAATTCTCTAACCATGGTACTCAGGTCTCTAAAAACACATTAATGTCATGTGGTTGTAAACCTCTGAGACCAGTGAAGCTGTTGCCTCTGCTATATTAAAAAGTGAGCATTAACTGGTAGGAGCAAAGAGCTGGGCATCAGACATCATGAGGAGCAACCCTGCGGCCACTGTAATCTGCTCCTGCATCAGTTCCTGCGAAGCAGTCTCCCCCGTGACTTTGCTAAGCGATGCACCTGATCATCGGGCTTCGGGTTTCATCTCCATGTTAAAT
The DNA here is from genome assembly GCF_963921805.1 of Phalacrocorax carbo. Classification (NCBI taxonomy): domain Eukaryota; kingdom Metazoa; phylum Chordata; class Aves; order Suliformes; family Phalacrocoracidae; genus Phalacrocorax; species Phalacrocorax carbo. Next base: position 27,607,095 of record NC_087514.1, read on the forward strand.
GGGTATCACCATACACAGTCCATTTCACAAAGCAGCTTTGAAAAATGACTCATTGTTTGAGACTGCGTTGGTATTACTGGATGGCAGTTTATACCAGCGACAGGAAATTATTCGGAGGGGAGGGTGCCAAGGGAAAAAGTTCAGAATCTGCTTTAATAAGGCACTAACACTATTTATAAGCACAAGGGGATATACAATTAAATCCTAAATGAAATATCAGCTGCAAGTGCAACTACAAATGAACCATTGACTCCTTAGACAACCACACAGTGCTTCAGATCTCCTAAATGCTCTGCCGGGTATTGGATTTTAGGCTACATTATTACTGGTTTGGGTTCAGTATTTTTCCTTAAGTCTTTTGTGGAGCTGAAGTATGCTTTAATTCTCTTTGGCCCTCTACTCCCACCTCACATAGTCCCGGATTTCAGAAAGCAGCCAAACTCAATCCGTTAAGCCATTACTGACCTTGTTGTGATAAAAATGGGATGTAAGACAAAAATATTGACAAAACCAATCAAAAATACATTATGACCTTTAAAAAAAGTCAAAATGAAAAGAAAATAATTCTTCAATATCTTTTTTGTTTTAAATGATCTCATCAAAATCAGTGCATTGAGAAATTGCGGAGGTCAAGATCTACAAGCAGCAGCTGAATTTGGAGAAGGGTGGTTTTGTTTTTACAGCACGAGGCTCTTCAGTCCAAGCGTTGGCACCAAAGACAGTTTCCTGCTTTTCCCTGGTGCTCCTGCTGAGGCAAACCCTACAACCACCGACTGAGCAGTCCCTGGTTCTCCGCATCACACCTACGCTGCATTGTGCTGCGAGAGCACGGGTGCACGGCGTGACACATGTATTCAGGAACTATTAAGGGCTTTCATTACACAGCCTGCCAATTCTGGATTTTATTACACTGTCTTTATTTATCTCACTGTTTCATATAACACATTTATCTAAGTGGGCAAAACTGATTTTACCAGAGTAACTTTGAACGGATTGTGTTCCTCGCTCCAGCCAAACACATTATCAGAAGGCCAGAACAAAATAAACTGTAACCATAGGAGAGGAGAAACTTCCTGAAGGATATATTTATTTCACTGTGCTATCCTACTGCTGCCTACATTTTATTTTAAGTAACCATATTCAAGCCAAAGTAAAAGCATATTCAGTTTCTTTTCAAAAGATCACAGAGAATAAGTAAAAGCTGTATTTTAATTGATATTAACATTGACATAAAACTGTCATTTGCTTATTGCTAGATTAAGGGTGAAGGTGATTTAGGATCTGAGCGTGTACAGTTAATAATGCACACACCTGAGTATACTTTTTTGTTGTAAAAGGGCAGAAGTTTGATCCTGAACTTAAGCTACCCCACCAGCCTGCCTCCAGCTCTATTAGCAGTCTTTTCCTTGGCCAGTCAAAAAAACCCACTCCTTCTGCATCAGTGAGAAGGAATTGGGAGGAGACAAGCTGAGCAAAAGAGGGGCTGTTTACTTCTGTTCTTAATGGGGAAGACTTAAGAACTCCCCATCCAAAAGAATAGGATGTCCAAAAGGTCATAGTAGCTTTTCCCTCAGCTTTCACAGAGGATTCAAAGAAATAAGCCCACTCACAAAGTATTCACAACATTAATAGGTGTCCTATAACCAGCTGGGGAAAGTAAAAAGGGAATTGAAGAAAACTTGCATTTTTAGAGGAGAAGATAAAAAGATGCAGCAGAAAAGTCAGGAGAAATGCTCATCCCCTGGAGGTGTGGGAAGGAGAGGAAGAAGAGTTGGGGACAACCCACTAGGAAGACCTGACAAGTATAAAAACATATGTTTTCCTCCTGAGAGTGTGGGCTTCTGGGATTTCATAGACAAAATCTTTTCCTCTGCACCTGAGAGATGTACACATAGCCCTCTCCTACTGGGAGCTGGCAGCAGCTCTAGATCATCCCTGTGATTATGACTGTACTTATTAGACTGACAAGCTACATGTAAATATAAAATGAGCATGTTTTTAGACCAGTTTCCTCCAAAAGATCTTCTGCCTTATGTTTGCAATAAACGTAGTGTAGATGACATAGTAGTTGCATATCATGGAAACTTTACTGAATGGTATCGAAGAACTTTGGACTAACAAAGAAAGTGTTCTGTGTTGAGGAAAACAGGGAAATCATTTCAACAGCTGCTTTAACTGTTTATGTTCTTTGAAATTAATTAGCTCTGTGTGTATATATTTTATAAATTGTTATACACATATACAAGATATATATTTTTTTATATAACCATCTATATATATACATACATGCATGTGTGCAGTACACATGCATGTATTAATGCATTTTTTGTTTACTAAAGATGGGAGTTTTATGGCAAGATCTCAGGGTCCCAATTTGACTAAATGTACTTTCCATATCTAGCAATGTGTGCCTTGTATTAAACAAATTTCTGATAAATAAACCCATTTGAGTTTTGAATCTTAGGAGATAAGACAAAAAAAAAAAGATTAAATTTTAACCACAGGAGTAAGAACTGAAAGCTTTATTGTTAGTTCTGTATTTTTTATAAAAAGACCAAACAAATCATATTTGAAAGCTCCATCATAAAATACCTGTTCTGACAATCTCCTTTTGCATCTGTGTCATTCTTTACTAACAAGCATCCTAAAAAAGAAAATATTTTGTTGCAGAAATAGATAAATCTAACTCTGGGAAAATTTACTTAGATTATACCCTTGCTCTCAGATACTGTGACTTCCCAGACAAATCAGTTTTGTTTTTCTTCAACTAGTCTATGGATATGAGTTTTTAAGGCCTCTTTAACTACCAATTAAGGTCAATGAACAACTGCTAGTGGTTCTAAATTGAGCTTGACCAATGAGCAAGTAGAAGGAAAACCAAAGTGATTATTTATTTTACATTGTGGGTGCCAATGAGTCACTCTTTCGAAATCTGTTTCTTCTCAAGCCAAAATAAAACACATAGATAGCAAACACTTGTTGATGAATAAAGTCTTTATGCAAAAAAGCGTGACAACTGAGGCAATTTATGTTCCTGATGCATAATAAAGATATGTATTTAACAATTCACTGCATTTTATCTTAATAGGGAGTTTTACTGGGAGCAGTTAGCAAGTATTATGATAATTCTTACAGTAGCTCAAATTATGGGATGTACTAACAACTTCTTGCGGTCCTGGTAAAACTAATGTTAAGTGGTTAAGAAGATGGCTACTAGAACAAAATGGCTGTAAAGTTTGCCTCTGCTTAGCCTAGGGTTATGGCTGCAATTAGAACAGCTTTCTTGAATTAAAAAAAAAAAAAAAACAACCAACAAACCAAATATAATGTGCACTAAAGTGATTAGGAACTACTTGCATTAAAGGGGACTTGGTGGTGGGGAACACTGGTTTCTTACTTCTTCACTTTGGTAGAGCAAAACTCGCAGCTCACACCTGGCAAATGCTATACAAAACGTCCTGTGATGGCTGGTGCCAAGCAGGGAGCCTCCAGCCCCAGAAAACACAGTTGTTCTTTTCTTTTCCCCCATCCCAGCAGTGCCCAGGAAGGTGCAGGAGAGGAGGAAGACGCCATGGGTTGTGCTGGGAGAGAGCTGAGGGCCCGCAGCGGTGGGAGATGTTGCCGAGGGCATCTTGCTCTCGTGGTTTTATTGCCAGCCCCCAAGCTGCACACTCCCATTCACAAGCCTTTTTGTGAACTGAGCTCTACGGGGTTCAGACAGTCTTATAATATACTCCGAGGTATGAGCTGGAGAGCAGCCAAGGCCGTAATCAGAGGCAATATTATTAGCCCAGCACCGGGTCTGCAAAAGGCCAAAAACATATCCCAGAATGGAGCTGCGGCCCTTGAGCAAAACCACAAAAACAGGCAGTCGCCAAAAAGTTGGCGAAATAATTAACACTGTCGCTAAGCCTGGGCTTATTGCAGAGAGAGCATTACAAATCCTCGGCAGGACGTGGGCGCCTCAGCCCTGGGGCTGGCAGGTTCCCCCGGCCCAGGATGCTCCCCGCTGCGCCGCAGCCTGCATGCGGAGCCGGGCAGCCTGGCCTCCAGCATCAGCTGGGGACAGGCACTTCTCTGTCAGCCTGAGGAGTGCCTCCGGGGCAGGGGCAGTTCTGGGAACAAGGCACACAAGGAGAACTACAGTGCTTCCCCTTACTGTATATAAAGGGATCGAAAGTTTGTCTATTCAAAGCTTTTCTTTACAAACTTTGGATAATACCTACTTGTTCACAATTGCTTGACTTTATGACTGCATATATATGTTGCTACACAAGTAGGAATAACAAAACCACCACTTGAACAGATTTGAAACCCTCTTGACTGATAAAAACACAGGAAAGATCCAGGCTTATTACTACAGGAAATGGTCCATGGTTTTCTTCAGGAAGGGACTTTCCTACTTTCCCTGAAAATGCAGCCGTTTATCAGGAAGTGAAGCAACACACAGCCAGACTTTTGTTTGTAGCCCTCTACTCCTCTGAAGGACAATGGAGATGATACTCACAGTACACAGCATATGCCGGTATCTCCGATCCCTCACTGCTTTGGACACAAGAGCACTCACCTAGGTGGCTTCTGCAGCATGAAAGGCCATCCTCACGGCAACGGGTGGCAGCCACACCGTGTTCTTCATGAAAAGCTTTGAGACATAGAAAGCTGGGGAGAGAAATACTAAAAAAAAAAGTTTAAAAAAAAAAGATTGAGTAAAAAGCATATTTTTCATGGGCTAGGTTTCTTTCTTTGATGGTTACCAGGTCTAACTGGAAAATTGAAGCCAATCAGCCACCCCCTTTTCAACAGCTGAGCACCAAAAAGTCTGCTTCTCATCAAAAACGTTAAATGTTTCTTAAAACTTTGATAAGAACTGTTCCTCAAAATAGTCTGCTGAAAGTGGAATCTCCTCACGATCAGTGCTGCTTCAGTCTTGCTTCATCACCCATCAACTGGACAATAGCTCCAGCCATTTCCTTTGCATACTGTTTGCTTTTCTAAATCAAGATATTTCCTCTTCCCATCAGCTGATTAACTGCTTTAGGGCTGCAGTTACTCCTATCTCTTCCTTCTCTGCAAGGTAAACTCTAAAAGGCAAGGTGATCATTACTTACTCAGGCCCTCTGTAAAACTATTGCAATTTAGCATGGTCACATTCTAACATGCTGGTTCTTAGTTCTTTGTATATGTTTTAGTCAACAGCCTTAAAAAAAAACCCACACTACAACTCTAACCTTAACGTGAGACTGTTAATTTGTTATTAAAATTGTCACCACAGAACTGAAAATGTGCATATAGATTTAAAATATGATATATGTGAGTTTTAAAAATTACAGAGAAATGAAACTCGTGATTGTTTAAAATTTTATTAGTTTGTCCTTTTTCTGTTTGAGTTGTGATAATGTATACATGCTCAGGTTGTAATTCACAGGTGAGAATTGCAGCAACTCTTTTGCAAATAACATTGCAAAGTTGGAACAAAGTCAGTGCACAGAAATCCAATTCCCCCGTTCTTTGAAATGAGCGACTGTTGAATCATGTGTGGGTTAGAGTAAGCCTATAGTTAAGTTGACAAAGTCAAGAATCAAAGAACTAGAGAACTACAATTCATACAAATACAAATACAAAAAGAACTACAAAACTACAATTTGGGAACCAGGTGCAGCTATGATTTTAATTTATTATATCCTTGTTTTCATAATTATTTCAATTGTTGTGAGAAGTGCACTTAGGCATCTTTATGTTAAGAAAGCTGCAGGGGGGACAAAGCAAAAATAAAAAAGATATTTTACATCCTAAACAAGTGCTAAAACATAGGTGATGAATACCCCACACGGACTGGAAATGTATTTGATGGGTAAAGATGCTAGACTTTTTCTACCTTTGCTACTTGCTCTGACGACAGAACCAACTGCTCCCAAGAATGACAAAGGATACTGTTAAGAACGCAGGAAGCTGAGGTCAGAAATCAAGAATATAAATTGGCACTTTATGCAGACATTATTTTGATGCTTTCTAACCCGAAAGAAGTATTTCATTTAGGGGTTAGAAAAGCAGTAGAAGCACTTGGAAAGATTTTAGACTTTAAGATAAATTATACTAAATCAGTTGCACAGAAATATAGCTACCAACCTGTCATAGGAAGAACAAAAGCAATTACGACCTCCCTATAGATTTAAGCAGGCTCATTATTCATTGAAATACCTGGAATAAATATACTGCATCGGCCAATCCAGACAAGTTGTCTGCATTGAATTATTCTCGTATAAAAGCAATTTTTAAAAGGTGGAGCAAAGTTATCATCTGTTGGATAGGAAGACTTCATATTAGTGAGGAGGAGTTGGTTTAGGATGCAAAAACTTTTGTTTCAAAATCTGTCCTCATACCTGAAAAAAAAAAAAAAAAGATTTTGTTATTACAGTTATAAAATCGTAAGAAAAGTTAAGATTATTTTCTACTATATAGAGACGGGTATAGCTCTGCAAAATGTTAATTCGTTTGGTCTTAAATCTAAAGACACCTAAGCAAGATTTTTAAACTGCAAAGGTATTTGTCTTTGCGTATCTAGGTCTTAAATATGTGCTAAGCACTTTAGTCACAAAGATACTCATGTACTTAACTTTAACATAAACTTTAAAAACCAGCAACAGTAAATATATATATGTGTGCGTGTAGGTATGTTCGTGTCTATGTATATTTGCATGCGCAAGTTTATTTCAAATTATATATTAAGCAAAATCTCATCTTGGCAGGAGAGGGAGAAGAAAAACCCAGTATCACAGGTCAATAGGAACAGAGGCTATGCCTGCAATAGACTAAGTAGAAATCCTGCAAATAGATCGCCATTGTCTCCCTGATGAGCCATATCTACCCAACAACCCAACTTCCATCTCCATTATCAGTTATTGAACAGATGGCTGTTCACAGGACTGGGTGAATAATGCAAACCAGTGTTTGCGAACATTGGTTCAAAGTCTGAACGGCTGTTTGATTCAGGCTTGTTCATCCACTTGTTATTCAGTGTTCACAAACGTTCATGCTGAATGGGTTTCTCTTCACATGGATGTTTGGAGAATGGGTCTTTTTCATACAAAACCCCATATTCATGTGCAAACAAGGGCATTTGTGTGTGAACAAGGGTGTTCCTTATTCACCATTGGTTATTTGTGCTTCTCTACCATTATTCCCCTTTTTGAAGTGTTTGTTGTCCACTCAAGGTGCATGACCTAGGTGATCAAATTCAAATCAAAATAAGAGTAACAAACAGTCAAATTAAGCAGTTCATCACGGTCTAAAAATAGTTCATCATCTAGTAAATGTAACCTTTTCAAAGTAAAGACAACTTGTAGATAATCGAGGAAAAAAGGACAATGCATGAATGACTATCCCCCCAAATTTATAAATATCTGCAATCGTTCTAGAGATTAGTGCATTTAGTAAAACTCAGCTACCTGAATGAGAAACCCCCAGTCATCTGATGTAAGGTTGCAGCTCAAGCGGTGGTCAAGAAACAGCTGTGTTAGCCTAACAGATGCCAGTTGCCTGCTGCCTCCCTTCTGCTGGAGGTAATCAGCAGAATGAGCTGCCTGAGTTTGCCCTACCCGAAGTGAGCACCCACACTGGCTAGCTCGGATCGGCTCCAGCTGTGATCCCAGACCAGGTGGCTACGTGGTCCTGAACCCCTGGCAGGAGGCTCCCACGTTCGGCTGGCTCAGCTCAGGGATTGCGGCATGTTTGGATGATGACGTCTGACAGAGCTCAGACTGGGTCCACAAGAAGTTTTCCAGTTATGGCAATTGTAAACTCTATAATAAAGTGAATATCTAGAATATCTGGATTAGAGCATCTGTCTAAATGTGAATAAGGGTTGGATTCTTCCAATAACACAATTTTGGAGCTTTAAGACTTTAGTCACAGAAAAGAGTATAAACAACGACATCACTACCTAACACCAGTATTTTAAGTCATTCATACAGCTATTTTTACCTTTTAGAGTTTATCAGTATTAATATTCTGAAATTAAGATTCCTTCCGTGAACCAAACTCCTTTGGAGAGTACAGATGAGATCATGTGTTACGTTTGACTACCCTGGGCTCTGTTACTATATCATTCATTCTTTTCTTTTTTCAGTGCTTGAGAAGTAAATGTAAATTTGGAATGAGTTCTTTGAACCTTATCTGAGAAAATATGCTAGATGTGAAAAGCCTGCTCTCACACTCCGGTACTACAAGACCACTAAGTTAATGCCCTTTATTATGTGGCTGTCAGTTATATAAGAGCTAATTATGAATTATTAAACTGTAGAGCTAAAGCTACGGCAGATAGCAGTGGGTTACAAAGTCTAGTCACTTCTGTGACCAGGACTTAGTAAGTGTGTCTTTGTTGTGTCTACTGCATGAAAGCTTTGTGGATGACTGTCAGAAATGTAGTATTGCCCTGAACTGTAACCTTTGCATGGTGCCATCCATAACCAAGTGACCTGCTGCAGCTCATTAAAGTTAATGTAATGGATCATTTGCTTCTAATTGTATTCATCAGCAAATTAGACTCACTTTTCAGTGGGCAGTAAGAGAGAGTACAGTTAAGTAGACTGAGTGAATAAAGTATGTTCTTCTATATGTTCCTTTGCTCAAACTTGTTGAGTATTTCACATGAGCAGAACTACAATGAGATGACTCTTTATTATAGGAGAACATTTTTTTTACACATGTAGATTGAAGAGGTTTAACAATTTACCATTCTTCTTTTCTAAAGTAAGTGCAAGAGAAGTGCTTTTAGCTCATATTGCCTGAATTCCTTCCCAGGAAAGACCTCAACTTCATCAAATGCTGTGTTCTGTTATTAAAAATTAGTCACACACATCAACAGATATATTGTTAGAATATAGGCTGCACTGTATTAATAGCACTTCACTCCTAAAATTACTTTATCACCTAAAAATAAGGATCTAGTACTTGTCATTGCTTTCCAACATACATCAACATCATAGGAAGTAGCACATGTGTTACTTAAAAAGTACATTTCTAAAAAGAAAATACTCTCTTGATGGAAGCAGGCTATTAATTCTAAAGCCTTGGGAGAGGTAACAAAGAAGAAATATTTTTGGTAGGATATCCTCTTTATTCACATTTTGGGGTGTTTTTTAAACCCTTTCATTAAATGCAGTTGATGTATTGAAATAGTGTGTAGTCAGAATAATTTTCCATGCTACATTTTGGACAACAGGAAATATTTATTTATGCACTTTCAAATATTTATTATTGGTTTAGATTGACCAAGTACTTTATGTACCTTGTGGTCTTACCACTGTCATATTCATTCTCCCTTCTAAGATATTCTCACAACACAGCTTTTGAGCTCCTGGAGCACAGCATCCCATACTATGGGACCTGCTCTTGTAATGACAGACACGAAAACACAGATAATAAGAGGTTATCCTGGATTTTAATGCTTCACTGGCCCCAGTAATTTGTGTTGATATTAAATAACTGATGGACTTAAGAGGCCATCTCAGTGTACCCAACTTGAAAATATTTAAAAAAAAAACCACCTCAGGTACAATGTATTTAGTAAGTAGTGTAAAAAGGAAATGGCCAAATCTATTTATTGTACACAGAATACCTATTACCTTTCCCCCCACTTATGCACATTGTTTCAGCCTGCTTCCTTGTATATGGCTCTGAATAGTGCCAAGATTCATGTGCAGGTCCAAATATCACAAAGGAATATTTCCTTCCAGGCATACTGCATGAGCCAGATTTGGCTGTTGTTTATGTAGACCCTTGTCTCTGTGGATTGAGAACTGAAAGGCCATGGGAAAGAAAGGAATTAAAGGGAAGCTGAAGTGGTTCAAGCTAGCCATGGTTCTCACACCGTCCTGCCATCCTCAGTAGACGTCATCTGACGCACCAGCGCCGCTGGCTGGGGATGCTGGGGCTGCCTCACATAAACGTTCCATGGTGGGTTCTCCCCTGAAAAACGAAACTGGATCCCACAAAAGAAGACAAATTGTGGGAGTGGGCTTTGGCAAAAAGCTGCTCTAAAGCAGTGCACTCTATGTGGTCAAAATAGGGCATCTGCTTTTCCATACCTCTGCTGGAAGGGATGACTCAAGCCTTAGGAACTTAGAGAGGAATGTGCTTCACTATTCACATGCTCAGAGTGAATCCTAGGTGCAAGGATTCAAAGACAAGGCTGCTTAGGTTCACAAATTTTAATTTATAAATGTGTTACTGACATATCTAATGAGGAAAATTTTGGAGCTACAGCAAGGGTGAAAAAGGCTGACTGAACAGGGATTGAACTGAACCCTTTCTTTAATGCTGAGAAGTCTGAGCTATGCTTATTAAATGTTCATATTCTTTAGCGATTATTGACAAAAGCAGAGAATACCAAGAAGCTAATCTCAAGTATTTTTGACCAGCCCATACTACAATTTACCACAGATCTGATGAACACCTCTCCTAGGGAGATTTACAGTCCAGATTTTGATAAAGTCAGAATGCTTATGCCAAGTGAATCTCAAGTGCTGATAAAACTGCTGTCCACCAGCAAAGAAGCCCACGCAAGCAAGCAGAGCAGGAACCAGGTGATCCATCACTAACAGGAGACCTAACCACATCCCCTGCTTTTTTTTATTCTGTAGGTTCTTTCATTCTCCTTGCAGTATGCCTGTCTAAGTATGGACTTCTCCTTTACTAAGTACCGATCCAAACCTTTAAGAAATCAAGGTCTGCTCCCTTTTTCCTGCTATACCAGATCCAGCAGTGCTCCAGAGCTTGCATCAATACTGTTTGGGGAAAGTGAATAGACAATAGAGAGTGCAACAATTCTGTATGGTATACCGGGGCTATTTGTAAGTTGTTAGGCTAGTTAGGGCTAATATTCCTTTCTTATAGTAGCTGAAGAATGGGCTGACTGGAGAATTTTCCATGCAGTATTGTGCCCTTCTGCTAAAGTGTTTGTCTTGAATTGAATGTTTCAATACTTGAAGTTAAGCATCTGCTCCAGTGCTTTCCTGCATGAGGGCCTGTATTTCCAGCTCCTGGACTTATTTGATTTCTGGTCAAGTCACTTAACACCCTTACGTTTCACTTTCTCCATCTGTGAAATGTGGAAAATTAAACTTAGCCGTCTTATGGTGGTATGGAGAGTAATTCAAAAATGTTTGTCAAGCACTTTGAGATCATAAATTGTACTATTATAGCATTTAGCAGATGTGATTCTATCGCACCACAGAAAACAGTGTTATCGGAGAGATCTTTGCGTGCCCATGACCAGGTGCCTCCACTCAGAAACAGGTTGCCGCGTGACACACACAGAGAAATTAGGAGACTTGCATGCAGTTAGAGAGACTGGTAGGAAAGTTTGGCCCAGTTTCCCCCCCTCTCCAAAGACATTTACCTGTTTAAGGGAAATAAAGGGGGAAGTCAACAGCATTTTGTGTCCCCATCTGACTGGGGGCAGGATGCTAAGGTGAAACAGGTTCTGCCACTGTCCTTCAGGAGTTGGGTGCAAGCAGCTGTTTGGCCTTAGGCTGAGGCTGTGCCCAAAGGCTGCCTATGAGCCAGCAGCTTGTGTACAGACCGAGCAGGGTGCAGGCTATCAGGGCACCCTGGCATCTCCCAGCTGCTTATCAGTCCATTGAGCTCAAGAACCACCATTATCCGGAAACAAAAAAGACCATTCTCCTACTTCCATTACAGGTCTAGCAAACCAAATAACAAAACCAGCCAGAATAACACAGAGTGATGACTGACTTCTTAACAGGTTCTGAATATTGAATATTCTATTGAATTTCCCCTTTTCTAAGAAACATTAATAAAACCTATTTTCATTAACATTTAAGAATGAGTCATCTTTTAGATGCAGCCACCTTTTTTTAATTTCTTTTTTTTTCTTTTAGGCAATAGCTCATCATTCTGAGTGAAGAATCTGGGTCCCTGGGAGTATGTTTTGGAATAAATTCATGATGCTCTGCTGTGATACGCTTGGTGAGACTGAACTGTCTACAGTAAACTCCTGCTTGAATCTGTGTCTGGACCTCTGTTTCATCCTTGACAAAACCAAAAGTCCAGCTAGCTGGAAAACAGTTGTTTCCTACCTAAATTGAAAAATAAAGGTTTATGTTTTCTACAAGAGCTAAAAGATTTCTCTTTTTCCACTGGCTGTTCATGTCAAAAGAATTTCCTTAATAAAAAAGACATTTTCTAGGATGAGTTGGTTGACCTTTTTCTTTTTTATTTTATTGACCATTACAGCATTATCAGTCAAATCTGTTTTACTGTAAGATTTCCAATCGGCTCTGCCACATCAACATCCTACCTATAAGAAAGGATAAATTATTTCTCTATTTTTTTCATGAAGAAGCATTATTACTTATTGAGCAAACAGACTTTACTTTTAATCTACATATCTAAAGGTATTGATATATACACTGGACTCAAAGATATGTTGTCATTAGCACACCCATTTAACCTATTGTGTAGTGGTTTGTAACCATAAATAATGAGTGTTTAATAAAGATATCATACTTGCCCCTAACGTTGCATCTGATAACATAAGTCAAGGTGGTATGATATGATGACTTAGTAAAATGGTTTGAGAAAAAACGTCATTACAGCTATCAGTCTTTGAGGGTAGATGATATGAACTCGTAAAGAAATTCTTTTTATTTTCCATGCTCTTTTTTTTTTCTTTCTTCAATTCTTCTGGTTCAGTGGGATAAAATCTTCAAAACAAAACACCAGGGCATAAAAATGCCATTAACATGAATAAAAATAGCACAGGTAACTCCTCAGTGACAACCGACTTCACAGTGTCAAAATCACACAATTTTATTGACCTAGTTGAATTTCTTCCCCTCAGAATCAGCACCTTACCCAGTTTCCTGCAGGAATGTCTGTACAGTTTTAGTTTAGTTTACTCATTAATGTTTCAAGCCTTTCTACCACAAAGGAACAGACACATGAAAGTGAAAATGTACCTTTTTTTCACAGCAGGGAGCCTTCATAATGAAAACTTGGCATGCACACCTGAGGAGAACAGTAAAGCTTATAGAATTTACATATGAGGATTGTAATGCCTTTTTTTTTTTTTTTTTTTTTTGCAACTGCAAAAGAAAGGAGAATAAAAAGAGAACATGTGACATTTTGGCACCAAGGTTATCAGCAAGACATAATTTTACTTCTGTGTTAAAGATACAGAAAAGACATGTAAATATGTAATTTTATGTGTTCTGGGCATCTTCTACAAATTTTTCTGTACATCCATGACAATTAGTGTTATTATTGGGTTTTATTATTATATTTCTCTGGGGTGCTGTATAGAAAAGACTCAGTTCGTCTTCAGGATCTAGGGGAAAAAAGCTCTCTTTAATTTCAGTGGGAGGTGGCTGAAGACCCAAAAGATGTGAGAAACAGATTTGAAAACCTGGGATGTCTTGTGTTTAGAGGCAGCTACTTACAAGGTTGCATGTTTTCCCTGTTTTGCCTGCTTCTCAGATTTGGGGTTCCATTTCAATATCTGGTGGTGTTTGGGAGATGTCTTCACTTCTCATGATCTACAAATTAAAATAATGAAAACTGAAATGACATTAATTCAGCTATTTTCTTCTTGATAAATGTAACACTGCACCTAGGCAATTAAGGTGCCTAAACATACCCATACACTGAATAAAAAACTAAGACAATGATCTCTTAAATGCATATACAAGTTTAGATGGAAAATAATGTTCTGTCACCATCATCTACCATGTTTCGTCATTTCTATCTTATTTTCCTGCTCTGTACTTCCACACACCACGATATCTATAACAACCCATGTTATTCCTATTATCAGCAGGTTAAGTTTTCTTTACAAGTCATCTGTAAGTAATTCACCTGTGGGTATTATTTAGCTGCTATATTAAAAGGGGGGGGGGGGGGGGAAGAAAGAAAAACAAACCAGAAAACTTTCTTATAGCTTAAAAACCAACCTGAGTTCTGAGCATTGCCTGATTTAATCCTCACAGGGATTTCAACTCACTTAATCTGCCTCAGCTTCCCCATTTTTATGATGGGAATAAAGTCATGCTTCCTCTCATAAAATAGCCTAGTTATTGTTTGAAGTTGCTAATTATTATTCTATAGATAGATAAGAGCAGCTGGCGAAAGAAACAGATTTAAAGGTATATTGCCAGCATAAAACCTTTTGTTTCATCTGTAAAATATCATGAATCATTTGTGCTAATGAGCCATGGGGACATTTTTTCGTATCAGTAATTTATTCTCAGGTTTCTGCTGAACTTTTCTGCTGTTTCTGCTGGAACGAGGGATCAATTCGTATGTCTGCAGATGTCTGACTAGTTCTCAAAATTGGCCTATTTCCTACGTTCATTTGATGAGTTTTCACCTTTTTAATGCTATATCTCTATATACAATTTTTACATGTCTTTTAAGCTCTCCTGATCTGCCAGAATGGTCTCCTGCTATCAATCTCAGGAAAAGGCGTTAATTGACATAGGGAAGGAAACAGAATTTGTCCTACAGAGTATGAGGATAACGTATGTAAGTATATATAAAAGAGAAAGTCTGTGAAAAGAAGGTATATATTGAACAAATTACAATCTTTTAACTTGCTTCTCTACAAATAACTTATGTTTCATTCCATTAATTGCAAATATAAATTATAGCATCTCTGATGCTTCTAAGTGTCTACAGCTGGGTAATGAGTTTTCTACAAAATAGTGCCTCCTTCCCACAAAAGAAGTCAATCGTTTCACACTGTAACTGCAACGTAATTCCCAAGGGGACATGAAACCTTTTAACAAGTGAAGTGGCAATGTCTCTTTTGCCTCTGTTTGGAAAAAAATAAACTTAAACTTGTATTTAGTGTATTTCACAGAATTGTAGCAAGGCCTAAAATAAAATTATAAAAAGAAAGGAACAATTCAAACCAAAAACTGCTGCAAAGGCATCTCTTAATATTTGGTCAGAAATGAAACGAACAAATCTCCACCCAAAAGCAGAACTTCCACAGGCAACAATTTTCAGGAAGGAAAAAGCACAGTCAAGGGAAGAATTTTGTACAACCAATTGTCTTTGAAGGAAAAGGCATATACATACTGATAATACACATGTTGCATCCTGTCCTTGACGATATGTATCCTACAGGGGGGCGAGTTCCCTCTTGTCCCCATCCTGGAATAACCAACCGCAGCACTGACGCTGCGAGCAGGGTCATGAGTCTTTATGCCTACAGAGTTTGGCTGAAGCAGTGTCGGGTCCTGAAGACCAAAGGGCACTTGGTGCTCCTAAAAGCACTAGTCTCTAGGGGAAAGACAGTTTCTCCTCTGTTGTAATTCTAAGCACGGGGAGAGAGAGCTGCCTTGCAGCGGAGGAGCCCAGTTCAGCCCACAGCTTGCTGCAGGAGGGTGCCAGCCCCTCCACAGAGTTGTCGTCCATCAAAATGCAGTTTCTGGTCCTCCACACCCAGTGTGGAGCAGGCTGCCAGGACAAGGAGTGCAGAGGCGGGTGTTCTTAGGAGGAGGCATGCACCCAGGATGTGTGTGCCAAAATGGGGTCAACTGGCACACATTTCTGCGAAGAATCCCTGTCGTGTTGAAACCCCCAGGGAGGCTGGCAAATACTATCACGGGGCAGAAAATCAGCTCACTTTCTGGAAGGTACCTGTGTGCACTAAAGCCATTTACTGTACCTGTTAACACTGCAGCGCAGTGTCTCCCCCAAAGTGGTTTTTCTCAGGAGGGACTTATCTGAGATCAAAGCCACTGTATCTGCTGACTGAGAAAGGACTTGAAGTATGGCTCCAGAGGAGCAACTAAAAGACAGATGCTCGGAGTCATTTAGGCACCTAACTCCTTTGAAATTAGGGAGATCTGAGCATTTCAATAACTGGGGGAATCTGGGCATGGGACTGGCTTTCAGTAAGCATCATCATATTTTGAATTCATAGTACTTCCTCTCCATCCTGGCAGTCTTTTGTCTTGCTGAGCAAAACTAATAGGTTCTGTGGTCAGTTCCTAGAAATATACAGTATTTCATTGGTGAGAGATAACCTGTTTTAAGATGTCCTTTGAAAAGAAAAAAAAAAAAAAAAGAGTAAATGCCCATATATCCAAATATGTGTTCTTTCTTTCACAGTAGAAAATGAAAGGCAAATTACAGTATTGCCAGGTATCAGTCCAAACCCCTGCAGGAAAATGAAGCTATATCAGCCATATGCAAGGACCTATATTCTCAATATTACATCACGGATGGCCTTAAATTCATCTGGCTCAAGGTTGTCCTTTGATTGGTATTCAAGTGGAGTGGTAAGTGTGTGCTCTCTAATCCCTGCAACACATGGTAATTTTTTCATTCTCTCTCCGTCTCCACCTGTTCCATGGTCCAGTGGAGGGCTGCAAATCCTATCAGGGGAGTGCAGCACTGCTAAGCCTGCTTCCCTGGCTCCAGTCCATCACATGTGCACTCAGGCTGCAGAGCACCGAGCCAGCTGCAGCCCAACGATCATGTTATCAGATGACGGATGGCTTCATATCAGGTGTTTAAACTGACGAGCTGCCCCATCTGGTAAATGATTCGGGAAGTCTGGCCTTGCTTGATGAATGGGGAAAGTGACAATGCCAATCAGTGTGACCCCTGCAGCTTCCCTGCTGCCGGCCCAACAGCCACAATCAAGTATATCCCACTGGTTTACTTTTTCAATCCCATTGTCACTCTACTGAGACCTACTGTCACTAAATTGCCACTAAATTATATCATTAATCCAAATATTTTCCTTGTAAGAACCTTCACAAAATGTATACTACACCTTCAGCAGGGCTGGAAACCAGTTTAAGTTGACAGAAGACGATGCAGTTATAGATGCTGGGGGAGGTCTGTTACAGATGATTCTGGTGAGCAGGCCAGTGACACAATTATTGAAGCACTTTTTCTTGCTCCCTTGAAATTCAGAAATCATGGGGCTGAGCATCAAACATCAGGAGGAGGTACAATGGACTAGATTCTCACCTGGCACTGACTTGGAAAATTATGTACACTTAAAGCATGTGACAAATTCCCTCTAACTTCAGCAAAGCCAGATTAATTGCCTCAGTATTTTATTAAAATACATATTACAGAATATGTGATTGAAAACTAACACTGTTTCAAATTACTACTGAAGTACCATTTCATAATGTGGTATTTAATGTCTATTAAAAAAAATACATCCTGTCTTTGTTTAAAATATCATTACCTTATTACTTAAGTCTGCGAAATATAAATTACATAAACATGGGATCTTGCACTTTAATGCATTGTTAAATTTTCAGCCGTGTACTGTATGTATTTGGCTTAGTTGCACAGTGTATCACAAACTGGCTACTTATCATAATAGAGATCAAATAATGGAGACAGGGCAGAATACACAGAGACTACAAAAACAATTTTCAGTACAATATTTATTTTAATCAGCAATTCAAAATGACTTAACTGGAGTTGTGAACAATCCAAATGCCATTTTGTTTTTGTTCTCAACTTAAAAACATATTTTTCTCCTCAGCCCCTTGATACATGTGGGTTTTTGTCCATCCCTATTAGAAAAACACTTTCTTAAAGAACAAGCAGCAGTGAATAAACTAAACAAAAGAGAGATCCTAATGAAAATGACAGCACAGCAGGTACACTTGTGATTTAGTGTCATTTCTCTTTGCATGTTGCAAAATTGTCAAGCATTTCAAGTATAAAAAGTAAAACCTTCTCTTCCATACAGGATAACTGCTGCAAATTGGCAACATGTAGGTATTTTAATAACAAGGCAAACATCAGCAGCTACCTGAGGTATTTATCAGCCTGCACATCTTTACATTTACTGTGGATCATTCATGATCATTCCTTTGTGTACCATAGTACTTATTTGTGAATTTGTATGCTCCTGGATGTATAGAGAGATTGTATGATGTGATTTATGTTTTGCTAAGTTGTACAAAGCGGTTTTATCACTGAATCAGTGGCTACCATTTCAATTTTATTGGTTATCTTTGCATAGGTCTGCCTCAGGTGAAATTCTATCATACTCATGACATAAGGAACATATTTGGGTTTTATTCAGTTATTAATCTCAGAACTTAGGAGGCAGACAGAGATAACTCTCAGATGTCACAGAATAGTGAGATGCATTGTTCATATTGGCATACACGCATATTCAGGGGTTTGTTGTATTTAATTTAGACTCACAATGTGTCAGAATCCTGTAAGAAGACAGACTTTGCATTAAAAAGATCATCTGGATTTAAAATTTCTACTAACGAGACACGTGGCTAGATTCAGTTGCTGTGCAGCCATCGGGTGTGGTTCTTCTCGCAACTCTCCTAAGACCAAAGGGCAAGTTTTGGTGCTCTGATAGCCTTTCTTCTTGTACCGTTTCTCCCCTTTTCTTCCTCACAGCAACATTGCAGTGCATAATGGCAGGCCTAACACTTGTCCTTCTCTGGACAGGACTGAAGGTACAGAGTGAGAACTTGCATAAATTAACAATGGGAATGTCAATATTTACTGGGAAACTCCCAACATATTTTCAGAAGGAAGCCCAAAGCCAAGCGAGAAGGGAAAAGAGAGAATGCTATTTTGCCTCATTCCGCTCTCACCCTCCCTTCCTTTTATGTCTTCATCAGACAGCAAAGATATTGAGAGCCATAAGGTCTGGTCTAGGATTGCTGGGTCCTGAAAATAGGCAGTGGCTTCAGTATGAGTTTTGGGTACACAAGGAACGCAGAAGCCTCTGCAAAATTTGTTTTTCGTAAACAAAGACTATATAAAAGTCAAAAATAATATATAGCTGTTTTAAAACTGATTTGTATGCATAACACAAAAGTATAAATGACTTCACCGAGATTTATTGATTCATGTCAAGGCATCATTACTTTTCAAAGTGTGAAAAATGATCATATATTTATGACCTGCCGACTGAAGCTGTTTTGTGAATTAGCAAAAGCTCTGGAGAGGAGCAGCCTAATTGCATTATCATAGAATCAGAGATGGTTGTCAATTTTCCCCCATTTAGCTTTTCTCCTTTAGTTTGTTAAAATGAAGGTGCCATACGTTGGTTGAATTCACTAATACCCTGATGAATGAGGTATTTTCCCAATAGGCTCACTACGAGTATAAACAGTGAATTAGGGATGATAGGTCATCAATCATATCTCCTTCAAACAGATCTTTGCCCTGAGATTATTTGTTATATATTAAGAGCACTTACAAAGTTATCATAGAAAACACCCTGATGAAAAGACACTAAGTTGAACTTAATTCCTTCTTAGCGGCTTTGTAAGGGAGTTTGTCTGTTCAGATAGATATCGCTGTGTGATGGCATACTCGTATCTAGTTTTGATTTTCTTCATTAACAGTCTTTGTTTCTCTTATCTTTTAAAAGATGTGTAATTTTCATAGCATTTCGCTTTAATGTATCTATATGCTATGGCTAAAATTCAACACCTGCTCTGAAATTTAAGTGAATATTTTCATAGGCATGAGGGTGTTTCTGGATTTCAAGAGCTATGCTAGTTACCATTTTTATAGGAAACCATCATTTACACTCCTCTTTGGAAAGGAATTTAATCATCATTGGGGTAGCGTCCCCACATACACTGTACTGTAAGCAAGCGTTTCATCTCCATTGATAAGCACCAGCCCCTGGTGGAAGTTAAGCATATGTTTAAGCAGTGTCCTGGCTGGAGGCACTTTCCTGGATGTTATCCTTAATTTAAACCAAAAAAGGTCAAAGGCAATCTATAATTCAGAGTACCTTTCACCTCCTGCAATGTGACTATGGCTGGCTCCAGCTGTGCTGCTGAGTCAGGGGGGAGGCAGAGCAAGAATTCATCCATAATTGCATCCTGCGACCAGGGCTGCATCACGTGAGGCCCCATAACAAGCTGTGCTAATAATGTGCTAACAGATGCGGGAGGGCTTCTGCTCCTGCTCCCAGCAAATCTATGACTTATCATGCTTATTAAGCTGGAGGTAAATTTGCCCTTCAAAGATGCGCATCCAACACCCACAGAAATCAGCAGGAGGACGGTGCAGCAGGGCTGGCGTCAGCGTTGGCTCAGCCCCCCGGCTGCTTACGAAGCTCTCCCATTGCGTCCCTTCAGTTTTGAGCCAGGAAGGTGGTATGCTGGGCTGGGGCTCAGCCATGGCGCTCAGAGCAGAGCGTCAAGTGATGCTCCCTTCCCCACGTATCGGGTGCTCCTCATCTCCAAAGCTCTGCCTTTTGGGAGGTGCTGGGCCAGAAGCTGCAAGTCACATTTAGTAGTCCTCAGTGGACTAGTTTTCCTAAAAATGTGTTTGTATCATTATCCACCCAAATGAAATGTCTCAGGCACAGCAGCACGGCAGAGAGGGGACAGCAGAGAACCGGGAGCAATTATGAAGATTTGAGTGCTGGATTTGTAGGGTGCTTACATCCAAGGGCTGGGAGCTTTGCACAGTCACTCCCTTTACTGTGGGGTAAAGCCACCACCTTCAACTGAGAGCTGGGCCAGAAGAGGGGAGGATCCTTCATTTACCTCCATGATGAGCAGTTACTCACACTGATAGCAAACGTTAAAGGTCTGTCACTTATTGTAGAGCGTGAGTTGTATTTTAATTTTTTTTTCCCATCACAGGCATTCAAATCTGTCTGTAGTCAGCACACTTATGCTTATGCAGCCCTGTCTTGAATGGTATGGCCTAATTATATTGCTTTATTTAATTCCCCGTGCCCAGACTCTGGCTGGAGTATTTTCAGATCTCAGGTACAAGAGAGTCACTTTTACGTGTTGATCACATTTAAATGCATTCATGAAAGTCTCTGTACTTGGATGTGAGGAACACAGACTCCACTGCTCTTCCAAATTATAAAATAATGAGCATCTTTCTGAGAAGTCCCAAGGATACTTTGAAGGCTATCACGTTACAGACATGAATTTGGAATCCTACTAATATTTGTATAACAAAACCTTTGTTCACACAAGCGTTGAGGAAACCCAAAGGAGTGCTAACACGGTGTGTGCACGTTCTGACTCACCTAGATGTTTATGAATAATTTTTCCCATTAGGCAATAGCTAACACCTCCAACACATGAACCTGCGAATACCAAAATGTTAAACGTTGAGGAGAGAAGAAAACTGATTCCTGGACTGAAGTAAAAATCCTGCAGAAGGCAAAATGTTTGTGAGACTTCAAAGGGATTTTGTCTAAGGAAGGGTGGGCTCTTGCGTAAGACAACTAACATTTCCCTTAGACAGATTTTATCAGGGAATCTGCTCCCATGAGTGTGGTTCCGTGATCGATCATGGGGGGGTTTTCTGAGAAGCAAATTGTTCAGAAACTTTGCTGCATTCATATTCCCACCGCACGTCTTGCACGGCTAGGACTGCAAAGGGGATTCAGACTTACTATTCAGCAGCTAGGATTCACCTAATTGATTATTTTCATTATTCAGCAGGCTACAGGATGGGATCAAGTAGGTATGATAAGGTCAATAAGATTAAGGTAAATGTGCAAACAAGCTGGGGGAGGAGATTGCGTGGTACTGGCTGCCCCTTTCCTCCTGTACCCTCTGTTGGCTCTTTCTTTAACAGCCCTTGAAATTCACGGTGAAACTTTAAAGGCAGAAAAGAGCTTTAAGGAAGGGAAGAATGGTAGCTCTTTCATGAGAAAAAGCAGAGAGGTTTAGGAGAAGGGGGAAGGTGTTATTGTAATAGAAACATAAACTAAAGTGGGCTATTTCTAATTTAACAATGGGTGGCCCTGTTTTTATCAGTTTATGGTACAGTGTGTTTTTGTCTTCGTGAACACTCCTTCTTTTGTCATTCAGCTATATAATCACCACCTTTTGTAAGATAATCACAGGTAATTAACTTTGTAACTGTTCTTGTCCTGTTAGACTAGTAATTGCCTGTCTCTGAATCACATATCTAGGAGGTTTCTCAGATAAAGGAAGATATGATCTATCCGTAATTTCCAGTCTTTTGACAACTGATTGAGGGCCAATTGTTTTACGTGTGGTGATATATTTATGGCAATTCTCACTTTGATAGTGGTTCTGAAAGGCTAGACTGAGATTGAACCACACATCCAAAAAATGCATCGCCTGTAATGGTGAGCTCTGTGCAATCTAACCAGACAGGGCGCTTAAATTCTGCTAGTTTTATGTTCTTTATAACTTTGATTTACCCTTAGATGTACTGCATTGAGGACCAAATGGAACAATTCAGGTCTGAATAAAGAAAATAACAATACCTTTATCAGTTCAGAACAAAAGTCCATTTTACCCAGCAGTCAGTCTCTGAGAGTATGCTAAGCACCAACTGTTGCCTGAAGATGGAAGAAAAAGAAACCATGGCAAATGTAGTGATATCTTCTCAGAATATGTTCCCAGCCTCCAAAAATCTGTATCTCAAGGATATTTTGAGATGCAGGGATAGTACTTTAATTTAATAGCTGTCATGGTTCAGCCCCAGTCGGCAACGAAACACCACACAGCCGCTCGCTCAGTCCTCCCACCCCTGTGGGATGGGGGAGAGAATCAGAAGAGCAAAAGGAAAAAAACTTGTGGGTTGAGATAAGAACAATTTAATAATAATAATGATGATGATGATGATGAACGGAAGGTAAAAAAACCCCAAAACCACAAGCGATACAACCACTCACCACCCGCCGACTGACGCTGCCCATCCCTGAGCCACGATTGCTGCCTCCCTCCCCCGGCCAGCACCTCCCAGTTAACATACTGGGCATGACATTACATGATATGGAATATCCCAGCTTCTTGTGCACCTGGCAGAGCACGGGAAGCTAGAAAAGTCCTTGACTAGTACAAGCACTACCCAGCAACAACCAAAACGTTGGTGTGTTACCAACATTGTTTTCATACTAAGTCCAAAGCACAGCACTGTGCCAGCTGCAGTGAAGAAAATTAACTCTATCCCAGCTAAAACCATGACAATAGCCTTGTGCGATTTTCTACCATGAGTTTGTCCACCTTTTAATCACTTTTTAATGCATCAGACATAGATGAATGTGAAGTTTTCACATTCATTCTGTGATCTGGAATCTGTAACTTAGACACAAATTGTATGAAAGACCATATTCATTTGTGTCTGCTTTACACCTGCTGTTTCATGTGATGTCCCTATTACTCTCCTTCACAATATACCCGCATGATTTTGGAGATGTGCATCAAATTTCTCTTCAGTAACTTTTTCCCAGCCAAAAGAGTCCTAGTCCACTTACCTGTTCCTCATACAGAAGGAAAGGGAAATTATGTTTGTATCTATTGTCCTTGAATAGGCTGCAGACTAACAAAGATGTAGTATGGTTTATTGCCCAGACAATTCAAAATTGTTAAGTATTATTATGCAAAATTATGTGGTTCAACACTCTTTTATCTGTTATTTTGCCACTGCATTAATAATTATTAGGGTGTGGGGGGCAGGAAGCCAGGAAATTTAAATATCAATCTCATCTTCAATGCTGTTGTTGCTTGGTTAGTTCACTGGCATGTTTTTTATTTGCATTTTAATCTCAACTGCATAGCATCTGAGGTTTAATTCTTGTACTGATGCTAGTTTTTGATCACTGTAGCGGAAATGGGCTCTTATGAAATAATATCTGGGGAAAGGAGAATCATAGAATCATAGAATCATTAGGGTTGGAAAAGACCTCTAGGATCAAGTCCAACTGTCAACCCAACACCACCATGTCTCCTAAACCATGCCCTGAAGCGCCACGTCTACACATTTTTTTAACACCTCCAGGGATGGTGACTCTACCATCTCTCTGGCCAGCCTCTTCCAATGCCTGACCACTCTTTCAGTGAATAAATTTGTCCTAATACCCAATCTAAACCTCCCCTGACACAGACCAGGGCCATTTTGTCTGTTTGTTATTGTTTTACTTACTAGAGCAACATCCTAGAAGAAAGATGTCATTGTAGCCCAGGTCTAGTAGCTTCAGAGTAACTTCCCTGGAAGGAATGAGAGAAGGTTTTTGCAAACTCTCTTCAAGAAACTCTCTAGGAAAAGACCTCTGGAGGGGACAAACTGGAAGACAGTAGCCCAGGTCTCCAAACCCGCAGCCCTTCACTCGATGGGTAGTAAGACCTTGTGCTCCCTGCCCTGGCACACTGCCTCCTCAACAAAACCAACTGGAGGAGTTTGGGGTTTTGGTCTCTCAAGAGCACCTAGAAACATTCTGCAGAAACACAAACTCGAATACACCGCTTCATGTTGTGGGCGATATAAATGAGACTTTGTTTCTTCTACTGTCTGAGGAAGGGAGTATCTGAGAGCAGTGCCAGGAATCATGGAAAATAAAACAACAGGCTTTTTGCAGATGTTTGTAAATTGCTGCAGTTATCAAGACATAAAGCTCCTTCTTCACTGGTAACTTAATATGAACAAACTTTCAATTAGTTTTTAACAACATGGCAGAGGAAAATACGTTGGAGCATTTTATATTCAACTAACTTCAGTTTAGTATAGGATAATAAACGTTTCCCTATAATAGCTGTCATTTGTATTCAAACTTTTTATTATTACAGAAATAATTTTTGTCAGAGCTCCGAATGTTGAAGGTAAGAATCTCAGGAATATCTCTCTGTCATGTTAGAAATTATAATTTTTCTGTAGTGTAATTTTACTTGAGTTTAATTGAATATTGGCAGACATTTGTCAGGTATGTGGTAAGTCTCTACCAGAAGGAACCTGGTCTGCATATCTTAAAAGAAATAATGTGGTCTGGCTCAATTACAAGTTATTGAACTATATGTAGCAGTCATTTAGTGAAATTCTGTGGCCTGTGTAATGCAAGAAGCTAGATTAGATTATCATGATGGTCCTTTCTGGACTTAAAATAAATGGAATCTATGATATAAAATTGGCTTAATTCAGATCAATCATCATCATCATCGGCTGAATTTTGCCACCCTTATGCATGTTGAGACTCATTCATTTCAGGGGAATCACTCACCATTCCGTGCACCGAGAAAGAATCAGACCTGTGTTAATGAATGTTGTGGTGCAAAAGGAGTTTGAATAATGAGACAACACACCATTTGGTTTATAAATAGTACGTTAAGTGTATGAAATACCAATGTGAAAAGGCTTTTTTTCCCGCTTTGGCCAGTATCCATGAAGCTCAAAACACAGCTGTGGGGAGCAGAACAGTGGGGAAATGCAGGGAAGGCAGGAATGGAACACCTCTGCCCCCTCCCCAGCGCTGATCAGTGCCTGCAGGGTCTTCATTCTCCACAGGGACAGCATGGTGGCAACCAGTGGCAGAATTAAAATCACACCGACATCACTCGTATACCCCCAAATCCCAGTGCTATTCAGACTTTGATTAAATGTCCCAAGACAGAATTCAACACCTGGCTGAAAAGTTGTGCACCTGGCTTCAGTGCTCGACTCTCATACAAAGAGGAGCAGAGGGAACACACCTTGGACTTTTTCCAGCACTGCCTTTCAGCGTGCTTATGTGTACAAACAGAAACAGGAGGTCAGCAACTGAAGAAAGCATCACTGCCACAACAGCCACTGCCAGGCGAGGTGATCCCGTCTGCATCTGTCAGTGGGGCTGTCACTTCATCACTGCTGACTTCGGAGGCGATGCTAATGGCTGAAGGCTTTTGTGCCTGCTTGTCTTATTTCCCTGTCCCACAGTGAGCTGCCTCGGCAGTTGTGTCAACACAGTATTTTCTGAAACTAGGTCAGGAACCAGACCTGGAAATCAACAACTGAAAATTATTTCTCTTAAAAAGAAGAAAAAACATCTGGGATGGAGGCATTTTCTAACCCAGACCAATGCACTGACCTCCACCAGCCAACTGCCAGGAAAGAGAGCACACCACAGCTGGAGAGAGAGCAAACAGCTGGAATGGGTGGGGGAGATGGAGACCTCGCAAGCTACCATTGCCCCCGAAGGAAGCATCTCTGGCCCTGTGGTTCTGCTGCACTTCAGGATAAACATGAAGTCTGCATAGCAGAACATTGTCACAGAATCAGGATTTCCCATTTCAAAAGTAACCGTCAGCCTAGCCCCAAATTTATTTTAAGTACCTCAGCTCTGCCCTGGTGTTCATGTAGCAGCAGTTAATTTTCCTGTGACAATGTTCTATTCTACTGACATTATCTCTTAAGTATAAGACTATTCTATTAAGGTGGAAGAATTGAATCTCGTTTCCTCTCACTTCAAATAATGGCATTCTATTCACATTGCTTTCAGTACATCATGGCAGAGTATGGACTTTTGTTAGAGGCTGGCACCCGCTAATGCTGTTATAGTAAGAGTAGAGATTTCCATTATAAATCCTCTTTTACAGTGTTTTAAATCAGCCATAAAAGTTTCTTCCAAGATGAAACTTGGCACCAGAAAAAAAAAAAAAAAGATTCTTTTGAAGTTAAGAATTTAAGAATAATTTGGATTGGTTGTTTTAAACATCTTTCAATTGTATAAATGGAAAAAGTTTATCAGTTCAAGATGTATTTAAAATTTCTATAAATCAGCATCCCTTCAGCTCAAGGATATAGTTTGACATTAGTTCATAATGTATTCTAATTTCTTTTTCTATTATGAAAAATAGCAAGTTCTTAAACTTTGGAGAGTGTGTCTTCTATATGTCAAGTAACTACTTTTTATAAGGAGTTTTACTGCATATATTCTAAATATGTTTTTATCCCAAAGAGATGTTAAAAATAACATATTTATAAATCTGCCTTAATTCATGCTTTCATGGTAAACTTTTAACACTTATGAAACAGCTGTTACAGTCAATGTTTTTTTTGTGTGTGTTATAACAACTCCCTGTTTAAAACCCATGATGTATCCCAATTCAGAAAAACACTTAACCGGGGCTCACGAAGCAGGACAAGGAGAAAACAAGACAACACCGGAAAACCAGTCCATTCTCACAGGCAAAGTAGTTGGGATGGATGCCCACACACACTCAAGAGCATGGCAGCTGTGGGCTCTCTCTTCTCTGACTCTGTTGTCATCTGCGTATCCCCTTTAGGGTTTTATCTCTGAAGCATATGCATTCTTGGACACACCACTGACTGTATAACCCCTAAAGAAATCCCTCTGTGAGAAGGCTGTATCACAAAACAATGAAGAAAATTCCGGACATAGCAATTTCTCCTTAATTCTAACACTGTCAAAAGATACAGCATTTTACCAGCAGCCACAACACAGAGAACAAATGCATGTTTGC
The DNA here is from genome assembly GCF_963921805.1 of Phalacrocorax carbo. Classification (NCBI taxonomy): domain Eukaryota; kingdom Metazoa; phylum Chordata; class Aves; order Suliformes; family Phalacrocoracidae; genus Phalacrocorax; species Phalacrocorax carbo. The sequence continues at coordinate 27,634,325 of NC_087514.1, forward strand.
AACTTTAACAGCAAAACACTTCAGTTCTTTTTATACTTTATAATTTTCTAAATTACTGTGTCTATTTGGTACTTTTAAAATTTCTGACAAAGTTAGAAATGCATGTATTCATTATTTATCAAATATTCATTGGTCAATAAAAATGCCCACCTACTCTGTTCTTATTCATGAACCTTTTTATTAACCCCACTGCTTTCACTGCACCTTAGCAAGCACAACATTAAAGTCCAAACATGTACTCTTTGAATGCTCACATATGTTACATCACTCTAAAACCTGCATAAGAAGCATCAATAGGTGCATGCATCACAGCAATTACACATTATTGTAATGTGCTGCAATCATGAGAAAAACACTAAAACACGTACTGCTCACAGATGTCACCAATTTCCAACCTGAAGCCTGGTAATGCCTGTCTCCAGGTTTCTAAGTAGCAACTGGCTTGAGCAGGCATCTACCCTCAGGCTAGTAAATTCAAGGTTAAAAGTTAGTCTTTTCCCACCAGTCCCCTAAATGTACATTATATTCTTCTACAGATATTCAGGGTGAGCAAAATAGTTTTGTTGTCCCATTGAGGTGACAAGGAAAATCTTCTCCAGGGAAGCCACATCTTCTACAAAGGCTGAGTGAATAGCATGGGGAACAAAATTTCTGTTTCTCATTGCAGAAAATGCCCAGTAAATTAAAAGTTATGAACTTCAGAGCAGTGCCCATCAATATGGTTGAGCTCTCCAGTTGTTAGCCTGGCTTTCAAACACCACGAAGAAGAAACACTTCCCATTTATGAATTCACAAGTGCAGTGTGAGGCCCAAAAGGAGACCATAGATATCTTATGCATTGCCACCAAACATTTTAGGAAACCAATTAATGAAATATTATTAAAAGCCTTCTGTGTGGTACCCTGTCTTTTGATACAGCATTGAACTCCTTACCTACATACTGAGCTATGAGCAATGAGAAATATCAGGCTCTCTGAAAGCTGCAGCAATGCAGATAGTCTTCATGTGAGACATCCACTGCTCCATGAACCTGTTAGGAAAGCACGCTTCACACTTAGTGCTTCTGTCACCAGATGTGCAATGCCAATCACAGCAACCCTTTGCCATTGACCAGTGTGCAAAGTATAAAGCCTCCTCAAACCAAATTCTGTGTGGACGACTTTCCACGTTACCTTCCACTTTTTGAGATCATGCCTGAACTCTGCAATCCCTTTGATGACTTTCTTATATCCTTGCAGAAGCCTCTTTTCGCTAATCACCAGAAGACTAGCATACTAGTCCACATGGCTAGACAATACCTGAACAGTATGAGAGAAGAACAACAATAATAATTTAGTTTGACTCCAAACTTTGCTATCTGCTATTGGATTCCTACAGTGGAAAATAAGATGAACTACAGCACGTCATCTGAGGAATGTACTGTGGGATCTATAACTGGAATTCAGAGTATTTCCCCTAAAATACCACCATCCTAAGCAGAACTCATATGGCACCGTGGACAACAGCAATACACAGTGTCCACACGGATCAGTCAGTAGTTCTTACAGATCATTTAACATTTTTAAGAAATACCCAAAAAAGCACACAGCAAATTTAAGTGCAGACATGCCCAAATGCCTCAATGATCAGGAAGAGGGGGACTGCCCACATAGGTAAGAGCGGCCTATATGCTATTCCAACCACTAAGTAAGTGCATGAAAAAATATTTCCTCTTTAGGTAAAAAGCTCCTCTACAAGGGAAAGCAGATTGGAGGAGCTATTTGAAAATCAGTGCCACAATAGGGTCACACTGCAGACAAACACATAGCACGTTCCCAGGTTTAGAAATTTTCTGACCTGAGAACTACCACAAAAGTCCCAAGGGTAGGTTTTAGGAGCGCCACTCTGCTAGACCCCTAGCGGTGTGAGCTGAAGCGCTTGGGATCTTTTACAGAGGAGAGTGAGCATGGTTATGCCTATTGGGCTAATAACGAGAATAGAAAAGAACATGAACCACCCATGGTGATACTGCGGCTTGTGTGTTGCAAGAATGAGCAAAATCAAGGTCTTCAGGTGTCATTCATAACAATATTCATATCAGCTCCTGGAGACACGGGGGCCTTTAGCCCTTTTCCATGAGGCAAGTGATATAACAAGGAACAGGGAAATATATATATAACACAAATAATATAGCTGGCTTCAAGGATGGTTTGGATCATCGTGATTTCAGAGGACATATGTGAGGGTGTGGAAAAGTAACAATTTCTTGATCTAAGAAAATGTGCTAGTGAAAGCAGTGGAGTTAGTATAAGAACACATGCTGCTGGTAAAATAAGACATTCATGGGCACTGGGGGTCAGATGTGCTGACACTTCTGAGATAACTTGATTGTGAAATTGCTGCATTAATGTTTTAGAGGAAGATGTGTAAAGTAAAAAAAAAAAGATAAAACCCTCTTCACTTTCCTAGCCTGAGCAGTTTAAGAGATGCTCAGCTGTGACTAGAGAGGAAAGGATGCCAACTTTCCAGCGTGTGTGTGCACATTTCTTTTGCTCATAATTAATAGCCCCTGTGCTTGCTAAGTTTTTGGAAAGCAGCTCGCAGCCTACCTAGGTAATGCCTTCTGACAACGTTTTGAAGATCAGTTATGTCATATGGCTGCCTTTTAGAAAAAAAATTGTAATGCATAGCAGTGCCATATGGCATCTCTGAAGAATCAGCCGGATTGGACAGACATTCATTGGATAAAGTCCCACAGCACTTGGAAAAGAATGTAGTCCTGTTGCCAAAATGTGGCCTTTGTTAATCTCCTAACTATTATTGTGCAGAAACCAATTCATCTGTATTAATTATAAACAAATTTTAATTACTTCAGTAAAAGCTCATTATACAAATATCTAATGCCAAACAAGCTGCCTTAACCCTTTGTGAGACTCCAAAGAAAACTTTAGATGTTTGACTGTGGGTGTTCTGAGAAAAGCCAGAATTTCAGCAAGAGTACAGAGTACAATTGTGCGACATTTTTGTTTTCCCTTTTTTCATATTTCATGCTGTACGCGTGTTTTACAGCCTCTATCAAAATAGTGTGTCTGTGGGTATAAAAGGCTATTTACACCTTGAATCTGAGAATGCATAACCAAACCCGACATTTTCTATTGTTTAAGATTTCAAAGTAAAATACAGTCCATTTAAAATTGCAATGATTCTCAACGGCATGAATAACATAAAAAACTGTGACCTGTTCATAGTTAGGCATTCATCACCATCCAGGCTTGCTTGCAGTTTTTCTGCCTGGCTTGTAGACCTATCAGTGACCAATCCATCTGAGATGCGAGGGCATGGTGTTTGGGGGTAGCTCAGGTGCAGCTGTTGGTCCTGCAATCCGCAACCACCCCGAGACTATGGGGTCTGTTCCCTCTCACAGGAATGTGTGTTTCACAGTAAAGTTAAGAAAAACACTGCAGTTAATTACACTCACCAGGTCTTTATGTAAATTTTTCGTTTGTTATTCATGCATACCGATTTGTCCTCCCCAGCCTGGATTCTTCTGTTGTTGGAGTCACTTTTTGTGCCACGTTACACTGTTGCTAAATCCAGCATAGCCTGCTCAAGGGATTGGTAACCTTAAAAAGAGCTCCTCTAATTTCGCTTTGGCATGGATGGGTGGCAATGCTCTTCCTTGTAACACGTCTATCATCAGCAAATGCTCTAGGGGTCTGGAGAGGTTAATTCATTCAGACTGCTCTGCCTCATGACATAGTAACACAACAGGCCCAAGGTCAAGAAAACACAAAGAAGGACCCTGGAGTTTTGCCATGAGTTTCAGCTTTGAATGAAATCCAAAACTCAGTGGAAAAAAAAAAGTTCTTAGTTTGAGGTCAAAACCATCCAACCTATCTTAACTATCCATCTTACTTGAATTGTTAGAGCATACATAACCTTGCAGACTTAAAACTCTTCAGACTTGTTGAAAAATTGACCCATCTTAATGAAACCTACTGAAGTTTGACATACTGAGGGTTACAAATGACATTTTGCAATTACAAGTATTTTCTTATTTCACAGGAATTTTCCTATCAGAAAGCATAATCTTAAAAATTCATGCTTGTCTAGGGATTTCTGAATACTGTGTGAACTTCAGTGCTCTCTGTGGTTTTAGTTCACCGCATCAACCATTTTGTCTTAACAAACATTCCCGATAATATTCAGATCACTATTTAGGTCTCAACAGCTTAAAACCAATAGAATCACTTTGTGCCTTTTTCCTGCCTTAAACTTTGGTGTTCCCACTAAAAAAAAAGTCTGTCTCACTTTAATTTTCCTGCTTTTGCTGTATTGGCACAAATATTGTCATGAAAGATAATTCCAGGGTAATTAATACATGTTTTTATCTTTACCTCTTCATTTGAGTCTTTTGGAAATGTTATCTCTAATCATCAAAGCTAAGTACGCTTTCTTTATATTAAATCAACAGAAGTATGCTCAGTGGCCTGTATGTAATGGCCTTATGACCACTGAATGGCCTTATGACCAATAAATGGTCTTATATGCAATGAACAGTCTTTAACATTAGGGACCATAAATTCCAACGGCCAGTGCAAACTGTTGAGCAAAGATGTTCTCTGGCATAGCAGTCTGTTTCCTGGAAATCACTGACTGAAATGTTGTCTAGAGAGCTAATTTCTTCTCCTTAGAAGACAGAGGGGATTCACAGAAGGAGAAATATGGAGCGGACAGTTTTTGCTAAAAGCTTGCTAATCCACTACACTTCTAGGAAACCATATCTCATTTTACATCCAAATGTACTGGCATCTTATAATAAAAAAAATTGAGTCACAAATGCTGAATTCCAAGGACTTTTAAAGTATAAAATTGCCATAGACAACTACTTGCTTTTCTGTTGTGCTTATGGGAAACTTTCATGTGAATTAAAAATTAACATTAAGATAAAAAATGTCAAATCTGGATACATAAAATTAGATACCTATGACATACTGAGATACTTAGTTAATACTCTCTAAATACAGAATTATGCACCTAGATTTAAACAACCATGCTGATATTACTGCATTAAGTAAAACATTTTAGAAAGGGGCAGATGAGGAACAAAAGACTATTTTCCAATTCTCTTCCCAGAAGTTCTGTCTTACTAGATAGCTCATTTTATTTCAGCTAAGTTACAGAAAGAATGTTTTCATTACATCCAAAATAAAAAGCATGGAACCAGAAATTCTTATTACTGAAAAATCAAATATGCTGTAGAAAATGTATGCTGAAAGTCTTACATTACATTTTATGTTTTGCCTACTTGGTCTTTTTTCCCATTATCTCTTACAATTAGGCCTTAGTAAATTGAGGGTTACAGTCACAAACAGCAAGGAAGAATCATGAAGCTGGCAGGACTGACTGTGCAAGTAGCCAGAGCATCTGTTTCAAAACAGTGCCATGAAATGAAACTGCAGGGAAGAAAACGCATCAAGGAAAGAGATGCATTATCAAGAAACCAGAGGCAGTCAAAAGGAAAAAGCCAGAGAAGCCCAAATTAAAAGTGATACAAAATGTGGTGCCACCAAAATAGGTGACAGGTTATGCACTGATTGCCAAGGTTAGACTGGCCTGGACCTTGCCTGGAGAATGTCAGAAGCGAAAGGCACCTACCGCAAATAGAATAGACACGTGCTGAAGCAGCCAAAATGGAGAAGTCCCTTATCAGTGAGCCGTGCTCCCTACCTTCTTTTTGAAACTGCCAGACTCTAACCAGAGCACCAGCTAGGATTTGAATGGGATGTGTTTTTAGCAAATGTTTTTGGTGTTTGTCTTTGTACTCTGTTGAATGTATAGTATGCAAAAAATAATTAACCAGGAGAAATTAGAGGAAGACCATCAATACTCCAAGGCCAACTAATATCTGATCAAATGCAACAGGAGAAGCTAATCTGGGAAAGTAGACAGGGACTTAGGTTATGCATGTCAGCCCTGGACTATCATTCTGTGCTTGTGCAGGGTTGCTGAACGCAAAATACTGGGGAGAAGTTGAAAAGTTAGTAGGGTGCTGTGCTGCCATGTTGCATGTGTATTAAGGAGCACTGCTACAGCTTGGGAAGGCTGCTGTTTCCCTTTATCAGCTAAAAGAGTTGGGGCCTCTGATGGTAACAAGCTCCAGGATTTGTGTCAGACCACGTTCAAAATGCATTTGTAATCTCAGCCAGGGACAACTCTGCGACGGACCTTTGTACCCCAGGTTAATAAAAACTTCAAAAGGAAATTAATAAAAATAGAAGATGCCATAATATTTTTTCTTGGAAAAAAAAATAATTTACAAAACCTAGCAATGTGAACCACTGTACTTTTCCTGGCTTTTAATATTAAGCAATTAGCATTACTCTAAAATTTACCACAGCACAAATTAATAATAGGCTTATTTTAAAATTCTTTAAGGCTGACTGATTAATACCCTGGAAAGAAACCATTTCTGCCTAGTGCATGAGACTGTTTTTGCTTCTGTGATGCTGCAGTTTCTAAGCTTAAGAAGAAGTTTGGAGAGGTTTCCCAATTTTGATCATTTAACATTAGGACAGACTCAGTCTGAAGGAAAGCGATCCCTTTGGGTTCATGTCTCTGTGCTGATGCCCTTTCCTCTTAATGATGAACTCACACATGTGTTGCAGAGGAGGTTTTGATTTACTGGGGGTTACAGAAGGTATGTAACTTCACTGAGATTTTTCTTTCATTGGGAAGAAAAGCTGGAGGCTTGTGACTATTAAAGTCCATCACTGAGAGAAGAACCAGTTTCCTCCTCTGTGTTTCTCCCTTGGGAACTCTCATTAGGCTGCAATTGATGGTGGGGATGCGGTGGGAGGCCAGCTGTGCTGCCTGGGGCTGAGGGCACTACACTGGTCCTAGCGTGATCCTGTGTCCGTGACTTTCTGGGTGTTGTGAGTGAGTTGTGGCTCTTGTTCATGCTGTGCCTCCGTTTCCTCACCTACTAACTGCACCTTTCTGTATGTGAAGTACACTGGTGAAAAGCACTATTTAAGAGCAGAGCACTAGGATAATCATTAGAGAATCAGAGAAAATATTTGTAGTGTTAAATGCTGTGATCATGCGCTTTATGACATGATACCATTATAAACACTTTGTACTTATCAGAAAGCCTCTGAATCATTTCCCCTCATTTTCTTCCTTACCAAGAACCACAGTTGCCACAAAAACAGATCTATTCTTGATTCCTTTTCAAAGAAACTATGCTTGCCAATTCTGCTGAGTGGTTGAAAAAAGCACAAGACTTGAAATAGTATATTCGATAGTGTGACTACCCTTTGAAATGATCTGTGGTATTTTTGCTACAGATACCAATCCTATAGTGTTGCATAATAACATCCAAATAGCAAAAGCCGTTTCCCAAGAAAGACGTTCAGTTAGTCTGGAAGAACTACCCACCCTGTGTAGGAAGCTAATACATGCAGAAATAAAAAAGGTGACAGAGCTTCCCTTCTCTCCCTTGTTGTAATTTTATGTCCCATATTTACGCACCACGAGCAGAAGAAATGAGGGAGGGAACTCCCTACTCCTCTACTGGGAAGAACCAGGACGCCCACTCCAGACACCTTTCCATGTATTTTTATACATATATTTACTAAGTGTTACTTTCTCTGAAGCCTTTTTTTTTTTGTAATTAGGTCATATTTCAACACGTGCAACCGATCCAGTGTTGTTATCAGCACCCCGTTTCTGAAAGACTGCAGGCACCACTGCCGGTGTGCACTATGGGTAGGGTAAATTTGACTACTGGCAAGTTGGCTTTGCTTGGATACTGAAGTCTGGGTCTCAGCAGGGACGCAGGATTACTGCTAGATGAGGTGAAGGCATCGTTTTAGCCTTATCAAGACTGGTGGAGTGAGACCTGACAAAACCAACAATATCACCAGAGCAGAGCAGAGATGGTGGTGGTTTTTTTGTGCCCCTGTAAAGATGGAAATCCTATAAAGGAGCAGGATGTCCCAACCGGCAGTAGTGGCAACAGCAGTGAGCTCCAGCCCACCTGATTGTGGACAGCAGAACTGAAAACCCTCACCTGCACTGCGTGGATTCACACTGGAGTGCATTTTGGAAGGATATTTCTGTGAGAGCTGGGGCAGACCTGCAGGGCCACTCCGGAGTATTCCTGTCTGATGTAGGAGAGTGAGGTTTTTGGCAGATAGGTTTGTGTGGAGGTCCCTATGACCTTGACAAAGAGAGAGAGAAAGAGAAAGAAAGAGAGAAAGAGAGAAAGAGAGAAAGAAAGAGAGAAAGAAGAGAGAAAGAAAGAGAGAAAGAAAGAAAGAAAGAAAGAAAGAAAGAAAGAAAGAAAGAAAGAAAGAAAGAAAGAAAGAAAGAAAGAAAGAAAGAAAGAAAGAAAGAAAGAAAGAAAGAAAGAAGAAAGAAGAGAAAGAAAGAAAGAAAGAAAGAAAGAAAGAAAGAAAGAAAGAGAGAAAGAAAGAAAGAAAGAGAGAAAGAAAGAAAGAAAAGAGAAAGAAAGAAGAGAAGAAAGAGAGAAAGAAAGAAAGAGAAAGAAAGAGAGAAAGAGAAGAGAGAAAGAGAAAGAGAGAAAGAAGAGAAAGAGAGAAGAAAGAAAGAGAGAAAGAGAAGAAAGAAGAAAGAAAGAAAGAAAGAAAGAAAGAAAGAAAAAAGAAGAAAGAAAGAAAGAAAGAAAGAAAGAAAGAAAGAAAGAAAGAAAGAAAGAAAGAGAGAAAGAAAGAAAGAAAGAGAAGAAAGAAAGAGAGAAAGAGAGAAAGAAAGAAAGAAAGAGAGAAAGAAAGAAAGAAAAGAAAAGAAAGAAAGAAAGAGAAAGAAAGAAAGAAAGAAGAAAGAAAGAAAGAAGAAAGAAAGAAAGAAAGAAGAGAAAGAGAAAGAAAGAAAGAAGAAAGAAGAAAGAAAGAAGAAGAAAGAAAAAGAAAGAAAGAAGAAAGAAAGAAAGAGGAAAGAAAGAAAGAAAGAAAGAAAGAAAAAGAAAGAAAGAAAGAAAGAAAGAAAGAAAGAAAGAAAGAAGAAAGAAAGAAAGAAAGAAAGAAAGAAAGAAGGAAAGAAAGAAAGAAAGAAAGAAAGAAGAAAGAAAGAAAGAAAGAAAGAAAGAAAGAAGAAAGAAAGAAAGAAAGAAGAAAGAAAAGAGAGAAAAGAAAGAAAGAGAAAGAAAGAAGAAAGAAAGAAGAAGAAAGAAAGAAAGAAAGAAAGAAAGAAAGAAAGAAAGAAAGAAAGAAAGAAAGAAAGAAGAAAGAAAGAAAGAAAGAAAAAAGAAAGAAAGAAAGAAAGAAAGAAAGAAAGAAGAAAGAAAGAAAGAAAGAAGAAAGAAAGAAAGAAGAAAGAAAGAAAGAAAGAAAGAAAGAAAATGAAAAGAAAGCAAAAGCAAAACAAGCAAGCTGGCACCCTTTATCAGGGAAATGGGACAGACCCAAGATGTATACAGACCAGAGAACTCCAGTGACCGTGTCTCCACACAGCAGACGAAAGAAGGACACAGCTCTGACCCCCCACCATGCAGAAGGAATGCATGCTCGCAGGCACCTCCTTATTTTCATCTGTTCTTTACCTTTTCTGTGGAATAGGACCCACAGTCACAGGTAGGAAGAAACTGAGGCCAGGTAAGCAGCTGAAATATAAAGAAGCCAATACTGCTGAGCCCAGTTTTGGTTTCCTTGTCTTGGCTTCCCTGAGGAAGTTGCCTGTAATTTCCACTCTGCTTTGGAGACAAGGAATCCGGATGGTCCTGGAAGTTTCAGTCAGACTTTTTGCTTTAAGCAGCAGAAAAGGCAGGCCTGGGACACAAGCAATTTGAAATCATTTACAGCATAGCCCAGGAGAAAGGTGGAAGTAATCTGAAAGGAATTACCAATGTCTCCATTAAGAACAACGGGAAATAAAAACTCTCTCTTTGCATTTTTGTGTTGTTTTTTTTTTTTTTTTAAATAAGTCTAAAAATCTAAGGCTACACTGAAGAACCCCAGAGTAGTGGTCAAAAGCTCATGGAGACTGTCACACACTGAATCAAAATATGCTTTGGTTATTAAGGCAAAGATCCTGTTCTGGTGATTATTCCCACCACCCCCACCCCAATAGTGTCACTACAGGCAAATCCTTCAAATAGGCTTTGCACAGTGCACAGAAGAGGTAAGGATGGTTCAGTGAAATCTGCCAAATTCAGGAAACAGTGGTTTAACCCAATTGAAGTGGTATATGTTCCTCTCATGCCAAGTATCACCTAAAGCTGTACTTTCCAAAGTTTAAAAGAAAGCTTTGTAGGATGGTAGGGAGCCACAGATTAGAACTCGGAACAGAACTGACACTTGGCTTGCTTCTTTGGTATCAATTGTACTGAAAGGCCCACACAAGTAGACTTAAGAGGTTGTTTCTTGATCTGTTCTTGTTGGCAGAAAGATATAAATCACAGTCAACTGATATGCCAATATCCTTGCAAGATGTAGGTAACGACTCAGACAAGGTCTATTTCATCATGACGATGATGAAATTATGACATCATTCAGAAATACTGCTTTGGTCATCAGTTTGACATCACAGATAGCTCAGAATGATTTCAAAGGAATTCCTGTGAGACCTAGAGGGAGTATATAATTATAATTATAATTTTATGTTATTGGGAGTTTGAGAAACATTGCAATATTAGGTTTAACACGAGTTCTGAAGGTGATTGAAGCTGCTGGACTAAAACAGGAAAACACAGGCTATGGCAGTCAGGATGTGTGACAGACATGAAGTAAAACAGGCAGAAAAAAAATCACAACTATGTTTGAAATGCCAACGTATAAAAATGTATCAGAACTAGTATGGTTCATCGGCATGACAAAATCTGAAGCAAATTTATACTTAACCTCTCATTAAAAAGGCCAATCTTTTTTATAAACTGCTTAGAACAGACACTGAAAAGAAATAGGATAAGGAATGGGAGTGTGCTTTTGAGAGTTTAAAGACTCTATTGACTACATACCCAGTTCTGGCATTTTATGATGTTTCTAAGTCTACAGCTGTTTCAGCAGATGCCAGCAGCTATGGTCTTGGTATGGTGCTACTCCAATTACATGGACATGATTTGAAACCTGTAGCTTATTGTTCCAGATAGTTTTCAGATGCCAAAACCAAGCACAATCCAATAGAGAGAGAATATTGGGCAACCATATGGTCACACAAAAGAATGATATAGTATGCTCTTGGTCTTGATAATGTCTAATGACAGCCCCATGATACCCATGTTATTAATAAGGTACTGTTCAGACTGTAGAGATCATTCACGCATTTGAAATACAGACATATTCCCCTACTGCAAAATCTGCTCACATGAAGTTCATCTGGAAACTTGCAGAGATCACTCTTGTTGGTAGAAGCGGTCATCAAGGCCAAAGCGTAAGTTGGTGTCCTTTTGACACCCTGGCATCACTGCAGAAACCAAATGGGTTAAACTAATCATATATGGCTTATGCACAATTGCTACATGTATTTGCAGTGATCTCACCCTGCTAGTGGAGGCATTTCTCAGTGACTATCCATGGCTTCTGGAGGCAGAGAGATCTCTGAAGTCTGAGACTAGTTGCCTATCATTAACAACTGTTCAAGTTTCCTATATCTTTTTTCTAAGAATTGTAGTTTGCCTATTAGAAGTGAAGTTATTACAAAAGATCCATTAGGGACCCTGATATTTGCACAACTGCAGTGCAGTGGCCCAGAATACTGGTATCATAGTTCTAAGTAAAGTAGCTCCAAAACCATGGGGTCAAAACAGGAATCTTGTGATAACCAGAAAGAAAGAATTCAGAGAACTGTCATAAACACAACATTACCCAGGACACTTTGGGAAAGAATAGCAAAAGCTATTCTGAAGGAGAAAAAAGTCTAGTTGGTTGTTTGGGGTATTTCCTTTTTTATTTTTTTTTTTTAAGATGAGTGGCTCTCCTGCTTCCCACTCATTCCACAAGAAAGTAGAACACAGAAAAGTTTTATATATATATATATATATATTTTTTTAATATATATATTTGAGCTAGATACCCCATGAGATATACAATGCCTGTGAGGCCCAGTACAATACCTTTTGTGATGTGGAATAACCCCCAACACATCGCATCCAGCCTGATGAAAATCTTCTGTCTTAAAAGGCTCTGCTTAAAGGCCTTTGGATGAAAAGGTGCGAACTCTAGGAATCCTCAGACTTTCATCTTTAACTGTTGGAGTGGATCCCAAAGCTTATGCAAACTTAAATTAGGAAATCTTTTTCTGATGTAGCTAAATGAGAAAGTATATTAGACTCTTCCAGCTTTTTTAATTAGTTGCTTTGACCTCTGCAATGCTGAGTGACAGTGATCCCAATAAGGAGATCATTTTGATGAAGAATGCTAAATTCGATAGAAAGAAATCTCCGGCTTCGAAACTGGAAATCTGAAGGAATCAATTTCACAGAAGTCCCAGAAAACAGAGAGACTGACTTCATCTAGAAATCACTGAAGCCTACAATTCATCAGGATCCCCAATTTGCTGCCATGTAGCACATTTCACTAGAAGATTTTTTTATGGATCGAGGAAGGCTTAGGGAGGACATGGGGAGATGTATATTGTTTCCTCAAAACTATATGACAAGATAAACAAGCATGACTGGGAAGCTTCCAGGAAAAAACTGTGAAGAAGAGAAATAGGAAAATCAACGTCAGATATATTGCTTTTTTTTCCTATTCAATAAAGTTTGAATAATTACTCACTCTGAGAAGAGGGAAGTACTTCTGTAAATAACCACAAAGGTATTCACCTTCTTATAGTAGCCTAGTCAGTATAAAAAAAATCTCATTATATAAAATAAGAAAAATGTAAAAGGACAAAGTAGAAGCTCATGCTATACCACCAAATAGACAAATACAAATGATTCATCAGCTCTAATTTAAAATATGAACATTTTTTTCATTTTCCTTGCAGATTTGCCACACCAGAGCTGAAGATACCAGAGTGATATTGGACATGGAGATGTTTAACAGAAAGGGTCCATTTCCAACATGGGACCTTCCGAAAAGCTTATTTTCCAGTTCTTTAAGCTGCCTGCAAAGACGGAGGGGCTGCCGTAAACTGGACCTTTGGCAGCACCATGTCTCATAGGTGATGAGAGTGGCTCAGAACTCACACCGTCTTGGGTCTCCTGGATGATTTAGAGACACAGTTTATAAGTTGTGTCATTGCTGGCCGTGAAAATACAGTCAAAACAGGCAAATGAATCCTTTATAAATTTTAACATGTTTATGGCTTGCAGGCTAAAGATAGTTTCTATTTTTGAATTTTTTGAAGACGCCTTCTAAATTTTGCTTGGTTTCTGTTATATAGGACATAACTATCAAACACATTATGTTTACTTTTTTTGCCCATGGTTAAAAGGCAAGTAATTGTGTAATAAGGAAAGAAGTTTGAGCTAAAAATATGTTATTTGAAAAGGAGACTATTTTTAGTAATAAGGTCTGTGAGTGTTCTAGTTCGGCTCCTTTCCTAGGAAATCAGTGGCCAAACACGTCAGTTATTTTAGTGAGACAGAATCAGGTTGTTTCTGCAGACGGGCAATAAATTATTATGGCACTTTGGATGAGATTTTGACACATGCTGCAGCACCTAATTTCCAGAAAAGTTCCAATGAACTGACACAGAACACACCAGAATTGGTTGCTACTCAGTTCAACTAAAGGTGGCTGAATTTAGCTCTTTAATTTTTTTAACCATATAATACGTGGGTTTTCTTAGGCATCCTTATTGTTACTTTCCCTTTAAAATGTTAATTTTTTACATTGCACTGTGTAGTGTTAAAAGTGTTATGTTTATTTCCTTGTTGTTCTATAAATAGGATCTCTCACACTGTTCTTTACCCTTTCTGAATATTTCTGAATTACGGTTTATTTACTTCCTATGTCCTCTGAACTTCCATCTTTAAAAGTTTATAAAAATAAAGCTTTTGCCAGGGACAGAGTTAAAAATACTTATGTCTCCTACAAGACATCATTTCTTCACTACTACTTTTCCTATTTGTCTGAGGGGAGAAATAATAAGTGATTGATGTATCAAAGCATCTTCCCTATAATGATGTGCATATGAGACAACATTTTAAGTTGCTATTTGTCTGCAAATAACTATTCCTGAGCAAATTAGATTTCATCAATTTCTTTCTAAAAATAAACCAGGCTCCAAACAGAATCCAACAAATGAAGTAGTATCAGACTCAGTTACCTAGTTGAGTTCTTTCCACAGAAGTCTGAAACATTCAGATATAATTTTTTGTTTGCTATGATACTTTTTAAAATAAAATACCTACTTTATGTCAGTATGTGTTTTTCAGCTTAAGCTGTGCACTACAACCGAGTTAAAACTTGATTTTTAAATCGTTGTCTTGTGAATTCTAAAGCAGTCATGGAAGGACTATACCCGAGCAAGGCAACATCTGAACTTGATTTTGACTTGCATAGGAAGGGTCAAAACATAAGTATATACACAATTGTAAATACAATATAAAGGAAACTAGAATACCAACATCTCTAAATGGCTTCTTGAGTATTCACGGATCTCTGCGAGGGTGTTTTCCAGGTTATAGAGACACACGCATTTTGAAGCAATCACTACAATAAAAACTGCCTTCAGGAATAGACTTCTTTTTCCAGACGGAGGCTTTAAAACCTACCTTTGTTTAACCTAATCCGATGCAAATATAAACAGTGGTTGGGGGGTGTGTGGAAAATGCGGTTTCAGTTACATCATGCTGAGGTCATGATATTAATAGAGTTCCCAGCTAGACCAATTTGTTTTTATTTACAGCTGGAGACATGGAGATCTGGTATTCCAAAAGAGTATATGAAACCTGAATGAGCCAGATTTTCGATTCGGGAGCAGGGTCAGTATGTTGGTTAGTTGCAGCCAGCAGGGAGTACAGCTATATTCCCAATTTAAGCTTGTGTGTAAGTGGAATAATGTACTGTCAACATGTCAGTGAAAAAGATAAGAGAGTTATGTTGTTAGCTTTCCATATACAAAATGTCACTGTACTTTTCAGGAGACGTAGCACCGAGGGACTGCGTATATACAAAAGGAAACCTGGAACAGATCACGCACCTTGGATTCATTACTGTGTAGTGGCTGTGCACCATTACGTACACTACAGATGGTCGCTGTCTCTAGTTGAACAGTAGGTGTATTTAAAAAGGGAACGTGCTGCCCTTCAGAGGTTGTCCTACGAGAAGTCCCCGCTTCACCTCGGAGGCAAGAGTTGCCCAGGCCTGCAGCTTGGCTTTTGAGGGACTTCTGGTGGTGTTTAGGTAAACAGCTTTGTGGCTGCTTATTTTACTACTGTCTGATAATAGACCGCTATCGTTTATTGCAGGTGGCTGCCCAGCAGGTGGGAAGTTAAGGAACTGTGTGCATGTGTGTTAGGGCAACGGTTTCCCCTTGTTAGGCGAGGTATCCTGTGTGAGAGTGTGTGTGTGTGTTGCGTGGCAGTTAATACAGCACTTATTGCTTCCAGGAACCTCAACAGCAAAATGTTTCCTGCTCTTTGACATTGATGGAAACCAAATTTATTATTTCCATTTTGGTGTTTTCACGTTTGTTAGAGAAAAAGCGCTAAGCCTGTATTATTTCAGCACAATGTATTCTCCTGGTTTCAGAACTGACAAAAAACCTTCAGCTCTAAAAATAAACATGTTCTATTTAAAAATATATTTAATGTTAAATATTCATTTAATAAATATTCAATACATATTTATTTGCATAAATAAAACATAGACAATGGATTAAGATGAGATAAGCTTTTTGCTGCTGTGAAAAAGAAACTTTAAAAAAAAATTTTTCTCCCTCTTTTTGCTTGGTATGGCTTTATTTAATCAGTAGTATCTTTTGTCTTGAAAAGATTTGTTTTTTAGTAAGAAGCCATATTTCACTGAAAATGAGTGACAAAGCTGGCATTCCCACAAATGACTGCCAATATATAAATTTTGCTTATGTGATCTTTTCCAAAATAATCCAGCTCCCCTTTTTCTGTCACTGTGCATATATTCTTCTGCAAAGAGCTTCAGAATCCTGCAATATTAAAGGGGTTTTAGGAGCCCTGACAATGCCAAAAGGCAAAAAAGAAAGCAAAAAGTATCCTTAGCGTACAATTTAATTAAGGAATATCCCTAATAAATATACCTGAAGCAGGGCGAAAATCTATCACACTGGACAAGGAGAAGATGTCAAAATGTACATCAGTGGAGCTTATAAACTCCTGAAAGTAGATAGCCTCTCTTTTTTAATTTGGAAGGAACTTAATACGTTTTGCTCACTACTAAAAGCAAAGGGTAAACAATAGTGTGAACAGAGAAGGAAGCAGGTAATATGTCAGCTCTTGCAGCATGTACATCACCTAGTGGACATGCTTTGCATACTAAAGGGTGGGGATCTATCCTGCCGCTGCACATTTTCTGCTCCCGTTATCAAGCGCTAGTCCTGGTGCAGGTTTCCCCCATATGTGAAGCTGCAAAGAGCATCCAGCAACTCACCAGACCTCGCACCAAGCCCCAGAGCAGGGGGCAGCATTTCTGCACCTTGGGACTTTTTACGTCTTTGTTGCTTTTCTGTGCAGGGGTCAAGGCAGGATTTTGCCTGTGCTCCGGCTAAACTGGGAAGGATTTCCTGAAGAAAGTAGATGCAACATTAATGTGAGTCCCACAGCAGCCTCTGTCCCGGTGCCGTCCTCCAGACCGCACGTCCTACAATAGGTGTGCGAACAGACTGAAATGAAAATGAAGCGTGGCCCACACTAACATGTAAAATACACTTGTAAACTAGAGGGAAAATTGGAAAAAACATGGTTAAGGGAAAGGTTCATACGTTAAAGCTATCAAGGATCCTACTTAGCATTCTATCTGACTATTTAGTTTTATGTGACCATTTATTGTGCCACTCCATCCAAACGAGCGCTTGTCAAATGAGTACTGTAGCAACTACACACAGCCACGATGCACATGCCAAGGCCCAATCCAGCTCCAATGGAAGCAAATAGCGAGATTCTCGCGTGCTTCACAGAGGGTGAAACCAAGCCTTTGGGAAGTGGAAGACACTTGTAATCGAGAGACATGGCTGAAGAAAACAAGCATGGACTTAAAGTTGGCACAGTTTGAGTGGAAAAGTGTTTGTGGAGATTGTCTGAGCTCTGGCTGGGGACATGTGACAGTGTGTAACACTCCGAGCTGCAAGGCAGTGACAATTAGGAGGGACATACTTGTCTCTATTTTTGTACAGCAATGAGGTGAGTTGATATATAAGTTCTCTTCCAAGAATTTCAGTGCAGATGACTGCCCATAATATAATTATTCAGAGTAAAGAGTAAGCCATGTTTCAGCTCTGAACATTTGATCGGTCTCTGTACAATCAAAATATAGTCAGATTTGGACAGCCTAGCAGGATATTTCTGATTTCCATGTGCAACTATACTTTTACCAGCCTTTCTCTCACACAATGTCACATAGTGATACACAGTGTAAATCCTTCATATGTCAAATCAGACATGGCATCTACAGTCTGCAGAAAAAATCTGCAGGGTGTAAAGTTACCAAGTATTTGTGAGGTCTACTGTGAGGCTGCATTTTTTTTTTTCTTCCTGAAACATGAATTAATCTTTCAAAGAACATGTTTATTTTTCCTTTTTCACTGAAACATATATACTTTCTTCAGGAAACAGAACAGAAGGAGGTATGGATAAGAGAAGTTTGCAATAAGTCAGGCTTCAATCATCAGCTTTGCAATATAACGATAATAATTGATGGTTACAATCTTCTGTTATTTAGGAATCGCGTCAATTTATTCTCCCAGAGTGTCTGAGAAAAGCAGACTTGCCATGAAGTAATCAGTATTTACCACTCCCTACTACGCTTTGTTATCTGGGTAGGCTTTTTTCTTACTGGGAGCAGTGGGAAAAGCTGTGCAATATGAGCCAGGGCCAGCAGTTTAATAGGTGATTTCTGTATTTTTCTCATTATGGAAAGAGAAGACAGAAGCCTGTAAACTTAGTCAATTTGGAGGTGGATATTTAATTGCTAATAGCCCAGACTAGAGTTTCCAGAGTTTCTAAATCTAAGCTGGTGTTCCTTCCCTATTTTGGAAGATAATACCTGGGAAGTCAATTGATCTTTAGAGTGAAGGTACACGCCAAAAAGGAAGTGCTGTGGGTTTTTTTTAAAGCTGTAAACTGAGAATTAGGACTCGGTGTTCAGTCCCTGACACTTCAGCAAAACATGCTCTGGGACCACTGGCAAATCTCTTCTTCATTTTTCAGCTTACACATACAACAGTTGGGATGGAAGTATCGCTCCACAAGGATTTTCAGGCTCGACTAAAGTTTCTAGATCTGTCATAGACAAAGGAAGCCTTTTAGATTATTTTAAAATATTTGAAAATACTTTTTTAAAGGTTCTCCCATGATTTTGGCCTTGAAATAGACCTCTGTAGAACAGATAGCTTTTAAATTAGAAATCAATGCCAGACTCGTGGCTTCTCACCATTTTTGTAAATTGAAATCACAGTAGACCAAAACATGCCCTGATTTACGCTCCGTTGAGCTGAATTCACTTCAAGGTAAATTAGACCCCATATTAGTATATGGCAACCTGTCGATTAAAGCTCCATGTCCCTAAATATCTGCAGAAAAGGTAGATTTATCCAGATCATAAAACATGTTTTAAACATATTTTCAAAATCAACCAAATTTTCAAAGCCAGCCACAGAGGCAAGTATTGCTATTAATATGCATATAAATATATATAAAAATGCTTTCCTCCCCTTCCGAAAATGCGTATGTGCTTATGATAAACACAAGTAAGCCTACTTTGCATTCAATAGATCTATATATGTGCTTTTGTAAATTTGCAAGATCAGGCCTACAGCGTGCGTGTGTGTTTGTGCGTGTGTGCGCGCGCACGTGTGCACGTGTACGTACAGGAATAAAGAATGCAGTTTGATCAGAAGTTCCCTTCTGTGCTCGCTCTTTTACTTCCCACTTGACATTTGAAAAAAATGAAGCTAAACGTCCAGGCAGTTCTGACAGTTCCAACCCATTATCTGCAGCCCGAAAAAACCCACTCTTTTTTACTCAATATATGAAGTTGATGTGTTGGGTTTGTGGTTTGTTTTTTTTTTTTTTTTGTGGAGACGCCTTCTTTATGTGGTGCCAACGCGATAGCAGAAGTACTGGTTCGCTGTAGGTTGTTGGCTGACAATAATATTCGCTGCAAAACGTATAAGGGAATAACTGATGAATTGGAAAATATATGGATGCCTACCGAAACGATTATGTAATGAAACACGAAGTCAAATGGTGGCATGCTTCTATTAATTGTAGATGAGAGTAATTAATTTTCACTGCAGTTGCGATCGTGTCGCTGCTTTCCGAAGAATCCAGAATCCCCTTCCAGGAAAGTGTGAAATTGCATCTGGGTTCTGCAAGCCATGAAAGACTAAAAATTTCTTTTTTTTTTTTTTAAAAACAGAGAGAGAGGGAGGCCTTCCTCGATACTGTACTTTAGAAAGAAGGAAAAACAAAGGGAAAAAGAAAATGATAATTGTTTTCTCTAAGGCTATTATCTAATGCAAAAGCAAACAGTCTGACTGGAAATCAGCTAACAGAAGGGGATTAGAGAGTAGATCTGAGAGTGGCTTGATTTCTAGCACTGCTGTCTCTTCACACAGTGATGAGACACAGGCAGAGCAGCCAGGAGCTCTCCAGATGGCTAGAGAAAGTGTTTGTCTTGGGTTACTGCAGGGCAGTCTGGACTCTTAAAGCCGGGGAGGCATCATTAGGGAGCAAGTTAGATGTCCACCCAGTAAAAGCGAGCGAAAGAAAGAAAGAGTAGGCAGGCTGCCCGAGAGGGACCGCGCTCGCCTATTGTTAACATATACTTGACCCCCACTAACCTCCTCACGACACAGATGTCTCCTACCTCTATCACCTCCCACTGCTTTAAGCCCTCCCCCCCTGCACCTGGGTAGCGGGGCCGGGCCGGCTGCCGGCAGTATGCTGCCTGCCTTGCGAGGTGCCTGCTAGCGGGGGAGCCGGGCGGAGCGGCGCGGGGAGCGGCGCGGAGCGGCGAGCGGCGCAGCCTCGGGCGGGCGGGCGGGCGGCGCGGCTCGGCTCGGCTCGGCTCGGCTCGGCGGCAGAGCTATGCGGCGGCTGCCCGGGGACACGCAGAGACCCCGCCACTGACAGCGGCCGCTCCCTGCGCTCCACATCACGTTTGTCTGCGGCGGCGGCAGGAAGGAGAAGGACCTGGGTATTAACTATCTCGACTTGGAGACTTTGCTTTATTTTTGGTTCTTGTCCTTTCCCGTGGAACCAGCCGTCTCTCTCGAGCTGATCCTCCTTTAAAAAAAAAAAAAAAAAGAGCGAGAGAGGGAGGGGGGGGAAGAGCAGCTGGAGTTTCTCCTCAGCTCGTTTTGACTTTTGTGGACGTGGATCATCTGGACTGGGAAGGGAAGCCGCGCTGCGCTGCTCTCCCCTTTCCCACCCCCTCGCCCCTCCAGCAGCCTGGGCTGCCGGCTCTCCCCCGAGCAGGACGGGAACTTTTATTTGCAGCTCGCAGCCCGTGGCGAATGGTGGGAATCTCCGGTCCTTTGCAGTGTGAGTACGGGGCGCGGGCAGGGCGCGCTGGGGCGGGGGTCCCCAGCCCCTTCCTTCCCTCTCCCCTTCCCCGTAGGGCTCCCCCGGCTCCGAGGGGCTCCCGTGGCTGTGACTAACCCAGGCGGGCCGGGGCTGCCGCCGCGCCCGGGCCAGGTCAGCACTGCATGCAGCTCTGGCACCCGCTGTCCCCGGCTCACAAACTCGCACCCCGAATACTTCTCAAGAGCCCAGAAACCGAACTCCCCAGTTGTTTTAGAAAATAACCCTCCCAAGCAGGTATTCTTCCATAGCGCAGGGTTTCTGTCTCCATTCCTAAATGGACTTGCCTTCCGCCCCCCCAGACCACAGCTAAGCCAGTGTGAGTCGGAGTGTCTGAAATATTTCTGGTGAGATTTTTTTTTTTTCTGTTTATTTCATTACAATGATCGGATTATGTAGCACTGGCAGCATCACTTCGGGCTATTTGGTAAGGAATATTTCAGGCTGTGCACGCCGTCTTTAGCTGCACCGCGGTCTTGCAAGTGTCCCTTTTCCTAAAACGATAGGGCAGCGTTAGGGATCGCATTTCCAAAACTGCGATACAATGTCATTGTGTCATCTCGTGTAGCTGGGCAGAACGGTTTGATTCCGTAAATTCGTAACACACCCGCGATAAGGGGGGAGTGGAAGGGTGAAACCCACGCTCCCGGCCGTTTAGACGAGCCTTGGGCTTTTGGCGAGTTCGAGTCCTTTTGTTAGTGGCAAAGTTGCGAGGCTGGGCTAAAATTGGGATTAGGGTAGGGCAGGACTTGCCAGCCTGGCTGGGGCACCCGCGGCCCCGCCGCACGTTCATTTCTGGAGAAATATCTGCGGCGTTGCTGTGCTCCGCTCTCCTAAATGTTAGAGAGAAACTGAAAGTAACTAATCCGAGGCAGCTCTCAAATCCCTCTCGCTCCAAGAGGGAGCTTCAGTTCACGGAGGAGTCGGAAGGCGGGAGGGCGAAGGTGCGGGGCGCCGGGGCAGCCTCCCCCGCCGGCTCCGCAGCTTGCCGCCCGCAGCACCGGAGCCCGGGTCGGCGGGACCGCCCTGCCCGCCCGCCGCCGGGGGAGGAACAGCCGCTCGGGGTTCCTCCGGTAGAGCAGCCCGCGGTCTCCGGATCCGCAGCCGGCTCGGCCGGACACCCCCTCCTACCTCTGCCTTGCCCTACATCGCGGCGCGGAAGGGACCTGCCCGTCGCAGCCCCGCGGCCGTGCCGCCCGGCAGCCCCCGCCTGCGGGCCGCCATCGGCCGAGCCGGCGGTAGCACAGCTTCCCTCCGGGGCTGCCCAAGTTGTGCGGCGCCGAGCGCGGCGGGGCGGGAGGCGGCCGCCGGTGCCCCGGCCGCACGGCTCCGGGGCGGGCAGGGCATGGCAGGGGCTGGGCACGGACGGCTGTATGCCGCCTAAAAACAGCCAGCGGGAGCTGCCGCGCTGCCCGTGGGAACACAGCAAGTGCCAGACCTTCGGCTCAGGCGCAGCCCTGACTCGCTGAAAGGATGTCTGCTGACTCTCGGTGTGTACAGCCGAGCGATCGCTCCGGCAGCTATTCCTGCGCTTAATGTAACGCTGACCCCTTTAACTTTTAACATCGCTTTTCCTAATTAATCTGTTCAGGCCCCAGACTTAAATGGCTGTCCACAGCTGCTGCAAATTGATTTATCCCCTGACGGTGGTCCGAGTTGCTGACCAAAGCAGGATTTTTTTTTTTTTTCCCCTGCCCCTCCCCCCCCCATTTTTGGTCTAATAATCTGTTTTGACTTATTTTCTACTTACAGTAATGCTGCATGCGTTTTGAAGGACTTAGAAAATATATTTTTTGACATGTAGCTAGAAACATAATTATTGTATTTGTAAACACAATATGTTAGGGCTAAGGGTGAATATAATTTATTTAATTACACCCTTGTAGCCCTACATTTCCTTCTCCACTTCCGCATCTTGACAGATGCAATGGAAAGTTTAAATAAGCAACTTTGCTAACTGTAGTTTGAAGCAAGACGTGAAAAATGTTTTTAGATTTGAATTCTATCGTCCAAGTTTTCTGTTCTGCTTTTCTGCTAACGGTTTAGTGAATCTGGATAGTCGAGAGGATTGAAACTGGTTTCTAATAGTTGTTAAAGCTCATGCTTGACCTTTCCACGGGAAGTCTGAAAACCTCATTCCGTTTATTCTGGGCCGATTTCCTTAGGAAATCCAATATGATCAGGGAATTTCCTTCAGCTCGGCTGAATGTTAAAAAAGTTAGCCTATCTTGTTTATACGTCCTGGTTTTAGCACTAGGTGTTTCTGTGGCTCCCCATCAGTACGAAGAATACTAGGAAAAAGATCTGAGTATGGCTTATTCATAACTGTACAGTCTATGAAAATACGAAGTTGGCTAAGGCTTTGTTAGGTACGAGTTGCACTGCAGACTTGCTGTAAAGGTTTTCAATTAGGAAGTTGCACTTTATTTGATAATTGGTAACTTTTCAAAGGTCAGTTCTTTCACATCTGAACCTTCAATGTAATTGCTACTACTTTCCATTCATGCATCACTTTTCTTTGCTGTCATGGGAAGCTCAACCACGCATCAGCACAAGAAAACCCCAAACCCCACCAAAAACCCAACCCACCCTTAAATCCGTTGATGTCTCTGGCAAGCTGAAGGCAGGCGAGGCGTACAGGAGACGATGGCAGGACTTCTTGGGCCCTGCGTTTGTGGGAGGGTGAGCGGCTGGGTTCCCGAGCCGTGAGCATGCTGTAGGAGACAAGAACCATTCTGTTTGTAATGGAATGCAGACAGCAGTGTTAGGTCACTGCTTCCTGGCAACTGCTGCTCAAGTTGTTTTTCTTCAAAGGCTTTGAGCTTTTAAATAGTTTCCAAAATCTTTTTAAGTAAAACATTGCCTTCTACCATTTTTGACCACCTTAACGTTAACTCATTTCGTGCCTAAATAATGGACCAGTTAAACATCACACGGTGTCTCTCATCTGTGTACGCTTAACACTGTGTATGCCTGCGCGCACATGGAGTTTTGTACTGGAAGTATTGTGTATAGGATAAAGGGGAGAAAAATATCTGCACCTGGAGTGCTGGTCAGTGGCTAGTCGGTTCAGGACATTCTTTCCTGTCAAATCCTGTTTCTCACTTCTCTGAAATGAACTTCAGACGACAGGCGTTGAATGCGAAGCTCACTTCGCTGAGGTGCTGTGCCGACTGCAAGCTCCTCGTTGCCAGACACTTGGGGTGAAACAGGCATCTGCAGTATTTGCGTTGGGGGTGATGGGAGAAAAGGCTCGCAATTGTCATTTTCCTCTTTCAAATCCACTTGCCACAGTCCATTACTGTTAAATCTTTAGCTAATTGAATAAGGATATTGGTACGTTGCTAACTGCAGGAGCTTCAGGTTTTTTAGATGGGGGCGGGGAGGGGGGAGAAGATATTGTTCTTTGTTCTGTAGAAACTTAAGTTGTCATGCAGAGACCAAGAAGCCTTATCAGCTGAAATAAAACCTGAATTTGGTGTTGTGCAGGGGCTATTTCTTATGGCTTGGCTAAAGAAATGTAAAAAGAAAATTTTAGATCTGAATACATTAAAAAAACTTTTATCCACGTAGTTAGTAGCAGCCTGCTCTTTTTCATACAGCCTTTAATAGCAACCTATAATATTTATGAAAGTTTAAACTGACACTGCATTTAGCATAAGTAATGAGAGTGTAAATTCTTAAAACACTGGCTTCCAGATTTTATTTTCTTCACCTTATTTCAAGTGAAAGATATAAAAGAGTTAGTTTAAAAACTGAACTTTTAATGTAAATGGTAATGGTAACGTAATTGGTCTTGGGTCCTCCACATAGGTGTTCCTTTATAAAGAACTGCTTCAAAAATTCAGTTATCCTGTTCTTATTTACTATAAACTTGATTAGTTTAATATATGGTAGCATAAATACATCAGGAAGTAGTATACTGTGTGGTTTTGTGGATAAACAATCAGATGTAAAATCAAAGTCAAAACATCCTGCCCTTTAAAAGGTGCTTTTTTTTTCTCCCCAAAATATTTTCACCTGAAAGACATCGACTTCTATCTTCATTTTTTTTTTTCCTGTCATTGATATGAAAGTTTCCCAATAACGTTTAGAGAACGGTGGACGTTTTATTAAAGTAAACATTAGTTCAGTATAATGGAGGTAATTGTAAGTGATAAGAGCAGAGCAGGTTATCTGTGTGTTGTTTAAACAGAAGGAGCTATTTTGCACCATTTCCAGTAGCCATCTGTAGAGAAGGGTTTGCACCTGTCTGTCCACACTAATTATAGATTAGGTCCAAAGAAATGAAATTCGAGTAGGCTTTCTCTTAATGAAATCCATAGTGATTTTATTGTAAATGTGTTTTGTGTACAGACGGTGATGGTTGGGCTGCGAGTAAAATAAATTGCTGTATGGCTGTCATGTACTTGTAGTTGTAAGGCAGGATACTGCTGCATTAACAAAGGTGCTGAATAAAAAATGCAGTGCTCCTTTTAAGTCCTGGGCTTCAGTGGTGGCTTTAGCTAGGTTTAGTAAAAAAGGTTCACTGACAGCACAGTCTTTTAGGGGTATTTTTCAGGGTAGACTTCTCAGTTAACGTCACTTTCGTGTCAATGCACTGGCATATAGGTGGTCCTTGGGCTGAAATATGAGGTAGAAATGGTTTCACGTTCAATCTGTACACACATACATGCAGAGTGTGTCAGAAATACTTTCCTCTGGTTTAACACTATATTACTGAAATAAAGTGGAAAGAGTGAGAAATGCATTCTGCAGTAAAAGGTCACATGAATTTCTACCACATCTGTTTATAGTAATTATGAACATAATTAACATAAGAATTACAAGTGAAGTAATGACAAGCTGAGCTATGAGATATTATGCCATAATGGTCATATGTTGGAACTCTCACATTATAGCACACTAGAATTCACATATTCAATACATGAAAGAAAATGTTAGATTCTTATCTGTTCTAATGCTTCAAAACTTATCTGCCTGGGGCAGATGGACTTTACGCTTTATAGGAAGGTAACCCATTATTAAGAGAGAGTCAGTTGAAATTAAGATTTCTAGCCTGCAGCTTGGACTTTGAGACAGCTGTGCTTATGGAATACCACTTCTGTTACACATTTGTACTCTGTATTTATTTTATTAACGCACATTGCTTTATTTTTAAATGTGTTTTCGCAGCAAGCTGTTTACATTAGAAAGGACCCTGGATTAGTTTTTCTGTAGAGAATTGTGATTCAAGTAGTAGAACTGCCTGTTGGAATGGCCAACGGAGATCTAAGATGCACGTTGTGGCCCTGCAAGATGAGAATCTGATGGATCCTAAATTAGTTCATGGCATGATATCTATGTATTTCAAGGAAAAAAATTGGTAACAAAAATCCCTAAAAAGAGCGATCTCTCATTCGTACATAATACTTTGAAAGAACATATGCAGAGAGAAAGCTCTGTAAAGTCACTTTTCTTTAGAAATGCATAGAACATACCATTAACTTTACGGGCTAAGGTTTCAAATGAGTTGACTAACTTTTGTAATATGACCTGTCTGATTACCTCTAAATATGGTTGTCACACAACTGACAACTGGAGGAAGTTAAGGGAGAAGCAGCCCTTCTTCAGGGTAAAAATACTGGCTGAGGAATGCATAGTAAATTTGACATCTGAAAATCAGCTTGCCTTTAACGAACTATCAAAGTCCTGGTTTTGTGATAGGAAAATTCGCCAAATTGCTGTCTTTCTAAGGCTAAACATATAGAGTGGTTTATGAAAACTAATAGAAAAAAATTACCTTGTGCTATGTCTCAGTGATACCAAGAGGTTTTCGCATTATTGGATTAGTGGAGGATTTGTGACAGACCCCTTTTTATCTGACATTCATTGCAGTGACACGATTTTCACACACACACACCCTTCCCCCATCTAGGTTCTGGTTTTCACTTTGTATTATGCGTCAAATTCCCTTTATTTCTTTTCTTGTGAAAAAAACCCTGCTCTCTTGGATGAGTGATTTTGGAAGTTCTGCACTGAACAATGCCTGTCTCACTCCAGCGTGCCATCATTGTCCCAGCCTTCACCGTACTCCTCTGCAGACGTGCGAGGGAAACGTGTTTCCTTAACAAATAAGCGTTGATTCCTAGGGAGAAACATTTTATAACTTTAAAACCTGAGTCTGTAGAGTGGACTTGGCAACCTGGTGCTGGTGCAGCCATTCTGCTGGCTGGCTGTGCTTGTGGTAGGCCGGCAGGGCTGCTTTGCTGCCTCCCCTCACCGTACCCCATGGTAACTTGGTCCTCTTCGATGAAGCCCGTCAAAGTTAAACCCTCTGTTTTCTCAGAACCTCAATTGTTAAGTGTAGGGACCTACTCCAGCTTATCGCTCACCCTCTGGTGATAGTGGCAGTGTTGTGTTCAGGCCCTTCCGCCACGGCAAGGCCGAGTGGTTCGGGTCAGGTACGTGGCCATACCGGGAGCGGGTACATCCTGTGCCCGGGCTGGGCCAGGGGACTCGCGGGCCAGGAGCCGTCGTGCTCCGTGGAGGCCGTAGGGACGGTGTGCGGAGGAGGAGCTGGGCAGAAGGCGAAGGCAGTCATGGGGATGTCACCTTGGTGGAAATGGAGGCGGCCTCAGGCAGGGGAGCCCTGGGGAGCCGGCGCTGCGCTCCCCTGGGTCTCCTGCAGGGTACTTCTCCCGGGGAGGCTTCGGGCGGTTTCCAGGGTCGGGCACAAGCGCCGACCGGGGCACCCCGGGCGCGGCCGCCTTCTGCCCCGGCGGGCAGCGCGGAGGTGGCGCCTCCCCTCCTGCCCGGTACGACCTCCCTGGGGACCCCGGGCCGCCCCAGCCCCGCTCCCTCGCACCCACCGCGCGTCCTCCGGCCGCCATCTGGGCCGCGCTGATACCGTAATCGCCCCGATGCACGCCGCCGTCCCGCTCCCCCCGCGCCGGCAGGGCCACGGAGGCGCGATGCGCCCTCCTCGCGCCGCAGATAAGCTGCGAGGTGCGTTTAAGGCGCACAAAGCCCGGGCCGCGCCGGCGCCTCCCTCCTTCCCTCGCTCCCTCCCTCCCTCCCTCCGCCGGAAGGTAATCTCCACCCGCGGTTCGGGGAGAGGCGGGCGGGGGGACACCCTTCGCCGCCGCCCGGCTCCCTCGGCGCTGCGCGAGTCGATAGGAGCGGGGAGAAGTGAAGATGTAACCTCTTATCTCCCCCTCCCCGCCCCGCGGCGGCCGGGGATTTACAGGCAGAGATTAGCCGGCGGGGAGAGGGGAGCTGCCTTTTGTTGTGCGTGGGGCGGCCGCGGCCTGGGCGCTGCCTCCCCCGGGCCGCGCTGAGGGGACTGGCCCGGGGGGGGGCCGCGGGGGAGCGCCGGTCGCGCCGCGGCCCGCGGGGAGCGAGGAGGTGGCCGGAGAACAATAGGTTACTGAGGACCCCCCACTTTAAACACAGTGGCGGGAGGAGGAGAGCGGCTTGTCTGGGTGTTTCACGGGACGGGGGTCGTGGGGAGGGGCAAAGGGCTGGCGCGGCGGGAGCGCCCCCGGCCCCGGGCGGGAGCGGGGTGGCGGCTGGGGCCCAGGGGAGCCGCGGCGCCCCGCCGCCGTGAGCTCGCCCCGGCGCTGGCGGGTCGCTGTCCCTCCCGCCAGCCCGGCGCTCCCGTGAGGGGCGCTGACAGGAGCGGGCTGTCACGCCCGGGCGTGCGGGCACCCACCCTGTCAGCGCCGGGGCGGTGTCGGCTCCTGGCGCCCAAAAAGCCCCGCAGAGCATGACATGGGGGTTTTAGGAAAAGTGGCCTGTGTTTTGTTGTTGTTTTTGGACTTTTGATGGCGATTTTCGGTTCTTGCCAGATTGAGAAGACTTGTACGCGAAGTGTGCACGCACACTGCCTTGGCAAACGGCTTTATCGGCGATCATTTCTTAAAGCAACATTAAACAATTCCCTTTAAAATATATTTAAAAGTTTGAAATATTTATATTGCCGTTTCACTTTGTCAAGTGTTTGCACAAATAGATATATAGATATGATCCGGTAACTAAAAGCCTAATTAAAATTTGTTTAAAGCCAGGGGGGCATGTATTCTTGTTGACAGCAGCAGATCGATAGGGTAAGACAATAGAGCCCCATTATTTTACTTCCATTGACTGAACATATTGACATTTCAGGTTTGCAGTTGCCTCAGTGAGCATGATGAAACACTGAAATTCACGAACCAACTGTCTGGAGTGGCACATATATTACTGTATGTCATCTCTGCCTTCAGGTTACCTTATCACTGAAGCAGAATGGTAATGGATGGCAGCAGAGTACTTCAGAGGGGTTAGGGCTCTATCAGTTAAGCTGACACGTAGCAGGTTTCAGGAGTATCTTTAATTACACCTAGAATTATGTACAAGGGAAGACGGTCCTTGTTACCTGCTGCTGCGCTTCGGAGTTTACAGGCTCAGAAGCAAACAGGATAACAAGGTACTTATGTTTCATATTTTATATACGTTAAACTTCTGCAAGAGCCCAAGGACTTCTGCTTGTGCTGTTTACATGCTCGCCATGTTTGCCAATGGCAGCATCTCAACCTGGTTTTGATGCTCAAGTTCCAGAGCACCTGCTAGACCTTCTCCCAGTCTGAAGATTGCAAAGGAAACAAAGAACAACTTCGAAATAAATAAATGCACTTCGTGTTTCTCCCCCCTCAACATGCTCTATTGACAGTGCTCAGGGAATTTAATGCAGTGAGGCTATAGCAGAATGATATATATATACACACACACATTTTTTCCTTAGTATAAGCACTGCAGAAAGAAATGTCTGTGCAATATGTGCATGCATAATTGCATATATTGATTTATATGATTGCATATAAATGCATATATAAAGAAGACCCAGTGGCTGCAGAACATGCAACGTGTCTTATTATTTCAAAGGCTTTCAGATGTTCTTTAAAATCTAGCTGACTGTGGAATGAAACCCATCAGGGTTAGGCAGAGATAGAGATTGAAATTAGTTTAAAGCAGACAAAGAGCTAATATGAAAGAGCCACTGGTGATTTAACTCGTTTTTAAAAGTAAGTGTAATGAAAATATAAAATGTATTCTGAGTGTGCCATCTACTCAGCAATTGTTGCCATCAAGTGGACTGCTGATGCCCTTTAAGATGGTAAAAAGAAAACTAGTCCTTTATACCATTTTCATGAAAATGTTAGGTTTCTGTTTGATCAGCAGGTGCTGTTGAGATGAAAGCCATGTGTAAATTTTCAGAAGGCCAAAAGTGTCAATTCAGAAAAGGAAAGTGATAAGAGAAAATGCAATCAGTTTTCCTGTTTTCAATTTGTGCAGGATTTGAAGAGCTGTTTTGTTAAACTGCTACATCTGCTCCAATATGAATATTGAACTACTTCCACTAAAAATAACACCCTATAATTTGGAAGCCATTGCAATCTTTTGTTAATGCAAGTGGGTTATTTAAAAAAAAAAATCTATTCTGAAAAATCTCCTGCCTAATGTGCATTTTTGTTTATCGGCACTTTTATCTTCAGCAGATAAAATGGCATTATGCAATTAGGACCATATCTATTTGGACTGTAAAAATGGCACTGGATAGCTGAATGTCGCTTTATTGGTAAAAGGATTTAACTCGTACATTTAAAATAATTTTATTAATAAACTATGATTGTATCTTAAAATGATGGGTGGCTGCTTCCCCATTGCAACAGTACAGCTTTACCTACTACTGAGCACCTTGTGCAAAGTAAAGGATGTTCAGAGTATGACAGAACATTCTTGGGCTTGTTTCATTCCTGCTGTACCTCCAAATCTGAAGCTCATCAAGGACATTTTAGTTAATGGGGCTTTTGGAGTAAGTTTTTCTATGGTTAAATGAAATTATTAGATCAGGCACAAATGAATATATAGAAAAATATTTGCTGCTGTGGAGCTGCTAACCCAGGTGAGTTTTATGAACTTGGAAAGGACAGCATTGGTAAAGCATAAATTTTCTATCAGAGGCATCTCCAGAGAAAATAACATTATTGCTTTTTAATTAAAAAAAAAAAAACAACCAAACACAAAAAACCTAATGAAAAGGGTATGTCTTTGTTAATTTTATAAATAAGGATCTAAATGAAGAAGTGATAATTCACTGTTACATCTATAGAACCCTGTGTACATGAGTAAACATGCAGAATAAAATGAGAGCACTTACTTCTGTGTTTCAACATAGATAATTACCTGGTTTTAATATTAGAACAGGTTTTAGCTTTTGGATTCTAATCTAGTAGTCAGGAACTCGGGTTTTTGGCTGGTGCCTGCATGGGGAAGGGCCTTGGTGATGCTTCTGTTTGGTTTTGCAATTGGATTTGTAAGCTTTTGACCTTGGGGGATTTTCCCTCAAAGTGATCTACAGATCAGAAATAATTAAAATTCAGTAAACCAGAATTTAAATATAGAATGGATTTTGCGTGAGATCCGTGCCTGTGGTAGGTTGTCTGTGGCATGTCTACTTTATAGTTTGTATTCCCAAACATAACTGTGTGCACACATGTGCATAAATTTATGTTGAATGACAGAGGGATGATTATTTATACAGATTTTATCCAAAACTCTGTGCACTCCTGAAACATAACAAAAAGCCTCCCTCCCCAGAAGAGTGTTTACATCCCGTGACAGTCACTAGATTCAAATCTTCTAAACATGAAAGTTGTTTCCTCTCCTCCAAACCTCCTTTTCCCCAACAAAGCTAACCCTGTTAAACCTCACCTTCTGTGGGACGTATACATAGTTATAGACATATGTACGAGAAGTAAATATTACAAAAAACACGGCCAATCGGGGCAAAATGTCTGTAGCCTTAAATAGCTTGTGATATCTGCCAGCAGCAGAAGCCGTGCTGAGGAGGCCCTACCTCGGCTGACCCAGGGATGCGAGAGCCTTGAGGAGCCTCGTGTTAGTGCTCGGCGCCTACGTGGAGCTTTCTGCTCGCGAATATTACCGAGCAAATGCTCTGTCGGAGTGTGTTAGTGGAGATGCTGTCTGCCTGGAGAGTGTTTAAACCGAGGGGCTTCTTGCTTTGGTTGTGGGATTTTTTGGTACTTTTCACAGGGATTGGGGTGGAGTCCAACTCCAGAAGAAAGATTATAGCTGGATGCAGGGTATCCAGATTTTCTTATCTACATTTTCTGAACACATTCATGGGAGTGCTTTGTTTTTCTTATTCTTTGCCAAAAATGCTGCATGCAGTTTTGCTGTTCCTATTGAATAGTTGCCATATTTAACTCCAGTGGTTGTGAATGGAAATGTGAATATGGAAAGAAATCCTTTCACACTCCCTTTCATTTTCTATATGCATTTTGGGATGCCTAGAAAGGACGGGCATCCTAGATATTAAAAATAATTCTGAATACACACAAAGAATTTAAAAGTAGTTCAGCAACTTGGTTTTGTTTATATGTAGTTTTTGGGCATGTGTGATATCGTGACTTATTTAAGCAATACCTTTTTTTACTCAGCATTATTTATTGAATTTAGTCATCATAAAAGCACAGTTGCGTTGTACAGAACTGTACAGCAACAATATTCCTGAATGATCCTGTATTGCAACAAGCTGACATGGGATCTTCATGGGATGGTTCATGATTTCTTCAGTCATTTCAAGACAGCGTTTGATTCATCGCCAGTTTTCTGTCCATCAGAACAGGTAGACTGTGGTGCTTATAATGAAGTAAATATCTAGAGTTCATGGAGGATAATAGGTTCTTTTGGAAATCAGGTTGCTGTCTGGAAAGACAGAAGACTCCACCTAGCGGAGTGGATTTAATCTGCACGCAGTGGTAGGCAATGGCATACAATAAAAGAGATACTATTTGTGAAAAGCCAGGCTGATGCAGTGAGGGAAAACCAGGAGTTCTGACAGGCATCTGGGGAGATGGTTGCATGACCATCACAGACTACAAGACTGGTTACTTTTGTAGCTCTAGGAGGCCTATGTACGTCTGCCTTGGTGGATATTAATATACAATTTGTATAAGCAGTAGTCATTACCACTAGCCATTTTCTTTTGTGATTCCTTTTATTTGGAGACCTACTGACTACATTTTTTGATTTCTGACGGTGACCACACAGATGCCGTTTTGGTTGTGGCCCAGGTGTCATTTTGAATAGCTTGGGAAAAAAAATCCCAATCCAACCCCCAAAACTTCTTAACTTTTTTCCCATAATTATTTATTTCCCAGAATACATTTTCTAGTTTTCATTTCGTTTATTTCTCTAATGGCAGTATTGGGATGCTGGTTCTTTCTGCCGTGACAGGCTGGGTCGTATGTTGAGTACCTCTTTGTGTGCCTTCCAGTAGTCCCAGGGTTTAACAGTCTCTGTTACAAAGCATCAAATTAGATAGGGTTTTGTTCCTGTGCTTTGCTTCCTCATTGGTTTGGTCAGGTTGTGTTACTAGGATGGAATACAATCACTTCTGAAGCCGGGATGCAAGTGAACATCCAATCTGAGCAGCAAAGCTGCTGTCCTGAAATCCTCTTGGAAAATTCATCCCAAGATTGATTCGCACATGCGTTAGACAAGTTGAAGAAGAGAACTGCCCTAGACCAGCTCAGGCTTTGACAAAGAGAGCAGGTGAGGCTATTGCCAGAAAATGAGATGATTAGGATGCAACCAAGGAGACGGAACGATACTGCTGCAATGGATATTTGGGAAGAGTGCTCCAAAGGAGTGCTTTCAGTGACATCCAGGTGGGGTTTGTTGCCAGAGCCATTAAAGCATAGTGATGCCAGAGAAAGCTGCCAGCAACTTTAGGGATAATGGCACCTGCGGGTGTGCTATCAATGGATGGTAGCGCCAGGATGATTTTTTTATTTTATTTTAATGGTGGCATTGCTAAAAGTATTTAAGGGTAATGTTATAGAAAGGGTTTTAGTGAGTGAAGTCACTGAGTTCTAGGAACCATTAAGCAAAAGCTGTTTCATGACTGTACTATTTATTATTTTTAAAGCTTGTTGGCAAACCACTTAATGCTGGAAAAGCATGCTGCAACCTGTATTAAAGCATGCTGCAGATGAGCAAGAAAACCATCGTACTGAACTGAATAGCCTAGCTTAGTTTCTGAATGTTACGTGCATTTCACGTGTGCCGTGATTAATGCAACTTCATGGGTCAGCAGTGCTTGTAAATGTTGAAGTACTGGAGCTCAGATCTTCCATGGTATTCACGTGCCCAGTTCTACTGAAGATGGTGTTTCTTTTGTCTAAATAGCAGTCTGAGGAGCTGGGCCTTCAGGCTTCCTGTGCTCCCAATCTCACGTCTGTGATCTTAATACTTTGCTGGAACGATTCTGAGACTTAGATCCAGATATGGCCCTAGTGACATTATCTTCTGTAAGGTTAAGTGGGCTAGCTCAGGTCTTAATGTAAAATAAGTCATTCTCTTTGAATTGTAAATGATGGACTTACCTGGTGAAGAATTCTGTATAAAGAAGAAAAAAATTTATGCCTTCTGTAATAATATTCTCAAAGGTTCCTGTTGAGTCTGTGGGACCAGGATTCTCAACTTCTGTACCCCAAGAGCTGTGTTAAGCTGTGTTTAAGCCAGCTGCCCACTCCAAAAATTTCCAGGGAAGTGTACAGCTACAGTAAATAACAGCTACAGTAGTTTTAAAGAATGAATCAGTGTATAATTTCCCTTCCAGGTTCTGAGATTTATTGGTCCCATCCCCTTCCCATGAAATTCATGGGGGGTTTTGATGTTTTCTTTTTTCTTTTTTTTTTTAAAGTCCAGGCCTAAATTTCTCCTCTTACAGAGCTATTATTGGCCACTATTGTTTTTATTATCCCGCAGCTTCTCTGGGAAGAGAAGGATGGGCAGTGACACTGCAGGTCGTCAGTGGCCATGTCTGTTCCCCAGGAGGTCACAGGAAGCAGGTGGCTGTGTTAATTGTCCTCGCTCCCAACTCTTGTCCTTCCTGGAGGCAATTCAGCACTGCTCAGGAAGTGTCAGGCCTACTGGATCCCCCCCGGTTCACTATTTTATGTGTTCATAATAGTTTGAGGTATGTGCCAGGCAAGGGAAACTGCGTAGGAGTCCTTACCATCCTTCCTAAGCTGTGTGGCTACCTGGATGGAAGGGCAGAGTGCTGTTGCTGAGGAGTGTGTTTGGGGCTGCAGCTGGAACCCAGCTGAATAATAAAGAATTCTATTAAAAAAAAATAAAAAAAAACAAAAAACAACAAAAAAGGTATTTTCCTAACATACAGCATCTTCCTTCTTTCAAGCTATTGATAAAAGTCCTAGGTAAGAAAACTACAAAAACTCATGAGGTGCATGAAATATTTCTAAAAACTATGATCCACTTTTATCTTGTGAGTGGAGGGAACATAAATGCATTTTCTGCTTAGGCCCGTTGGGATTTGTTGTCTGTTGCAACTGGACAATTGGTAGTCTTGGATCCCTAAATGACACTCAAAGCTGTGCTTTGGAAAATCAGCTAGGGTCTTGCTACTTTGGATGGGCTTCTTGTTAACTGTTTGCTTGATTTTTTTTTTAAACAGTGAAGAAGCACAGCGTTGCAGAGTATCTTGCTGCACGTGTCGCACCCAATGCTTTGAATTGGTTTTGAACTACCAGTAATGTTTCTTTAAGTGGCTTTTGGAAAGTATCTACTCACGTTGGAAGTGGTGTGAGTTGAGCAATAAATATCATACTAGTTATTTATCTGCCATATGCATTTTGGGTGAAAACTCTGAGCTTCTGCTCAGGTGTGCTCTTGGTTTTACTGAGACTGCTTGCTTAAATAAGGTGGGCTGCAGGAATATGTGGCTGGTGAA
The DNA here is from genome assembly GCF_963921805.1 of Phalacrocorax carbo. Classification (NCBI taxonomy): domain Eukaryota; kingdom Metazoa; phylum Chordata; class Aves; order Suliformes; family Phalacrocoracidae; genus Phalacrocorax; species Phalacrocorax carbo. The sequence continues at coordinate 27,669,790 of NC_087514.1, forward strand.
TCATACTGGTTTCTGAATCACTCTTAGAAAATATCAGCCTGAAATACTAACAAATAATGAGCACGTTGTGCTTGTACTTGTATGTTATTTAAAGAATAGCATTTTAAAGCAGGGTATTTTGTAAAATGTTTGTTTAAAAACCACTTTGCAATTTACTTCCATCAAACCCGTTGTACCAGGAAAAATACCTCCTCCAGAAGGGAAAAGGTGTCAGGATTCTGTAAGAATATCTGATTTTTAGCCAGCTATTTGCTATTTAAGCTCCCTTCTTCTCAGTGCGAGGAGATCAGCTGACAACAGCAGCAACCAAATCATGTTTGCAGCTGGGCAATTACAGTAGACCCTAAGATCTGCGACTGTCAACCATGAACGCAGATGCCTTCAAAGTTCTGTTTTTCTTCCATGTGGAAGTTGTTGGCATGGAACAGATGCCTTCATTTTGGGGAAGCCAACCTCTGGATATAATTGGTTCTCTCTTCTCTTGTCCTCTAGGGACAGTCTCTCACAGATGAAATTAGATGAGGGGGAAAAAAAAAGACACAGGCACACATGCTTGCACATGACACGAATTGGGAGTTTTCAGGATCTCGCTCTGTTTTCTCACATGGAACTGTTTTACAGCTGGAAGATTTCACTCCATTTTTAGCACTTTACACATATGATGATGATGCTATATGAAAAACATGCAAATTAAAATATATATCTGGCCAAAGTTTATTGTTAATCTAGGCATGCTTGTTTAGAAATAAGACAAGCGTATCCAGCCCACATTACTTCAGCGTTAAACGTTGACTTCTGCACTCTCGATGCCGCAGTCTCAGAAATGTAAAGTTAAATGGCAGAAGAGACAAGATGGGTTAAAAAAATTCTGTTGCAGTGGTGGAATCAAAGTATTTTCATTGACACAGGAGGGAAAAAGCAAGTAGTTGGCTTAAGTTTTAACCTAGCACACAGGTGTTCAATTAAGGAAGCACATTTACAGGAATTTTAGCAGAACTGGTCCGATGAACACGTGTGATGAGGCATTGCTGGGAGTCCTGTGGCAGGGTGCTGAAGAGGCTGTGTGCTCTTATGCAGATACCTAAAATGGGGTGATGGTAATGGAACTTAAAGGCTCTGAGAGGGGGTGGGGGTTCTGCCTACCCTGTGCCCATCAAAGGCTTTTGTCACTCCATCTCCCCTCTGGTGTAACAGCTATCAAATCATTGCGGTTTATGTTATTTAGTACTATTAAAATAAATAAACAACAACTTTGGGTTACCTTAAAAAGCTCAGTTGTGAACGGTGACAGTGAGCCAGCACTGTGTAAAGAGCTGTGGTAGCCTTGGGTAGGGTGGGTACCGCAGGAGGAGGGTGCAGCAGGAATCGCGGACTGCCAGGAGGTAAACCACTGCTGCTGGTGCCCAAGAGCCTGGAGATGTGTCATCTCTGAATGCTTTTTGTTTAAGTTTCTTAAGAAACTTAAGCAACTTATGCTTAAGTTCTTAAGCATAAGCTTCTTTAATATTGCAGTTTAACGTAACCGTCCAGTTCAATCACCAGGTGTAAAATTTATCTAGGCAAAGGTAACTCTTATGTGAATTGGCTGATGAACTGCAGGAGCATGGTTGCTTGCAGGTGCTGAACCTTTGGAACAGCATAGGTAGGTCCTGCTGGTAGCATACGGATGACCTGAATTCTGAACCTAATTTTCAGTTTTTAATGGCAATTTCCGTATCTTACATGAGGAGTTTACTACTACTGTAGTATTTCCATCTCTTAAAAGTTGATCAGAAATGTCACCAGCAATGAAAACTGGCAGGAGTTATCTTGGTCCTACCTTGGTCTGGGCAGCTGGTAGAAGGCAATCTGCCTTTTAGACGCTTGATGTAACTGGGTAGGTGCAGTGTGCTGTCGTCCTTTGTTTCCTGCTGACACCCACGAGCTGTGTGGGTGGAGGACGTTCACTGGGACTTCCAGCAGTTAGGAGGAAGCCTGAATTAAACTTACTTTTGAACTGATGACTCTTCGGGTCTTATAAAGGAGTAGGGAGATTATTTGCTGTAGGACTCCAGTTCTGATTCGCAGTACTTCAGTCCAACAGTGTGCTGCTCTTAGCATTGGATTTCTGAAGAACCACATATTAAGGAAAAAAATTAACCAGAGAAGTGCTTAGGTGATGAAGGGGTTTCTGGCAGTAACTAGGAAGTGCAATAATGGGTGATTTCTTTTGAGACTGATCCTGATATTTGTAGTCTTTACATCCTATTAATTCCTTGAAAGATAAGCTGATACAAGAATGATTTGCCAGGGCCAATGGCTCTTCTAAACATCTTGGCTCAGGTTATATCCCCTTTCTCTCCACATATAAGATAAAAGCACTGTGGATATGAGGTTAACTGAATTCAAATAGAAGACTCTCTCGAGTTATTGCATTCCTTAGAAAATAAATACATTTCTCATATGGTTGAGATTGATCAAAAAAGTATTCTGTATGCCAGTGATTACATTCCCATGTGTGATTAAGGTTTTCTGTCTGCATCTGGTTTTCACATTATATTTCTGTAACAAGAATCCTTTATATGGCAGAGTTCACTCTCTGTATTTTCTATTAGCTGCAGCTTGAACTACTGCATGGATCGCAGATTTACACATGTGGTTTTCATTACTTCATACCATTGAGAAAAAGTAATATTTGTTTGGGAAAGTATGTTTTTCAAAATTTCCATGGTAATACAACATGTTGATCCTTTTTTATAACACTCTTGTAAGACTACAAATTGTTTGAGGCATTCTACTTTCCGTGAAGTTCAGACTTTAGACAATTTTGCATGTACATTTGAACAACAGCAGCAGTTTACAATTCAGGAGGCAAAAATGAATTTAAAAAAGGAGATTAGCGTAGAATGGGTACAGCAGAATGCATCCATCACTTTGGAAAATGTGGCATATAGAGAAAATGAACATGGGGCTGAAACAAAGGCAGAGTAGTAAGTTAAAGTGATGTCTTCATTGTAAAGTGGACGACAGATGGGTCCTTTTTTTTAGTAAGAACTTTTTTTTACAGTAAGAGGTTTAAAAATCTTTTACCAGCCCTGAAAAAGGAGTATGCTGTTCAGCAGACGCAGATATTGAATTGTTATATGCTACATAATTTAATATATTTGACCATAATTATTTCTAGTGACCAAATTAGTAAAGGTTAGCAAAACATGAATACATCTTTACAGATGGCTGCTGTGTGTAATTCTGAATCCAAAATATGATGTTAATTTAATGTTCCACTGTAAGTCCATATTTCAACCAGATAGGGCTATCATCACTTGGTAGAAAACTTAATGTTTAAAAGATCTCAGTGAAATCAGTAGGGCCACTTGGTCAGTGAAGGATTCTTTGGTTTTGGTAGGGGCAGGAGTTTATGGCCATAAAAATCAGACCAAACAATAACAACAATTTAGGGAATGTTGTATGTGTTTACGGAAATGGAAAGTGTTATGCAAAAGTCTGGACAATGGAAGAATACACAATTCACAATAAGGCACAACTGAAAGGTAAATTTATTGCCTATATAAGAGCATGGTGACAACTGGAGAATTTCATACAAACTAAAAATAATTCTAGAAAAGTAGTTATTGCGCCCAAGCTGGGGAGTCCTAACCACATTTTGGAGATTATTTTCCAAATGTGAAAGGCAGTTGTATCATATTGAAAGCTTCCCAGTTGCCAAATCCTGGGTAGAGTCCTGCAGTAGTCCTTACACGCCTCTCGTTTTCACTGAAATGAATAGAATTTTGGTTTGTCTCAGGGCTGCGGGGAAACATCAGACCAGGGACACAATAAAGAAAGACTTTGAGCAGGGAACTCCTTTGTTCTGTAACCTTAACTTTAACTTGGGAAGGTTTGTTTTGATTTGAGGAGGGTTCTTGCTTGTGGGAAAGATTGCAATTTCTAGCACAAATACAAATGTGATCTTTTGCAAATGCCCTTGGGCGATACTTTTTTTTTTTTGCAGTAAGATCTAGTGCAGGAGAGGGTTGGGGCTGGGTTCTCGGTCAGATGCATGCAGCTGCGACCAGATCCTTATGCATGCTTAACTTTATGTCCCGAAATACCTGAATAGTGGATGCAGAATGAAGCATGTATGTAACTCTGTGTGCCTGGCTCTGAAAATCTTTCTGCCTTGACATAATTACGAACCCCTGAAAAGCATATTAATGTCTTGGAAAAACTGACAATGCTGTAATACGGACTTAAATGAATGACAAAGTATTTGTGTAACCCAAATAAAACACCATTTGTAGGTGTTGGAGTGGGAGGGAAATTGCCTTTTCAAAAGTGGGAGGATAATTTGTAAATATATCAATAGCTTTTTGATCTCCCTTTGTTTAAATGTGTTTGCTGTTATGACTTACAAATCCAAATTAGTATCGTGATGTGTAATTGCAAGGTCTGTATTTTTAGTAACCATGTTTGTTTAATAAATGATTCTCTAGAGCTTCTGTTGAACCAGGTAAAGTATGTAATATTTTCTATTATATGAACGAATTTAAAACCAAGCATTTTTTACAGATTAAGCTAATAGGTGTTTTCATGGTAGAATACAGGCTGCCCTTGTTTTGTTGCCCTCTATATGTCAACTGTTCTAAATGAGCAACTTAGGAAGCAGCCTTTGTCGAAGAATTAATACAGTTTTAAAATACTGCCTTATATTAACTAAGAAAACGTGGGTAATTGATTTAGAATGATAGCATTTCTGTCTTCTCTTTTTATTTAAAAGACTGCTATTATCATGCAAATGAAGGGGTGTGGTGCTTCAAACTGGCTGTGATATGTGCTTCTTCTTTTTTTTTTTTTCCATTTGTTGTTGTCAATAGAAAAGATTGATCTCTGGGCTGGTGAACATAATATCTGTCCCAGTCAGAAAAGGAAAGAGGAAATTAGCAGAGCGATTGGTGGAGAATGATATCTGTCAAAAGAAACACTTGGAGAGCACTGAGTTTAGTGATAGGTGACTGCCGGAAAAAAGGGAACTTTGAATTTTGTCAAGGTAAGGAACAGAAAAATATTTGATTTTGTAATGTGCATACTTTTTAGAAGTTATTTTTAATGACTGTACCTTGCCTTGTAAACTGTAATTAAAAAAGAAGTCTTTCCCTTTAGCCTCCAAAGAGTCTGCCTAAATCAATGAAGGTGGTGACTTCGTTTTAGTATCACTGAGAAAGAGTACAGCAATGCCAATAAAATCCATCAGTGATGACTTTTCTAAAACCTTCCTTACCTTAAAAATACAGATACGTGAAATTTTTAACTGTGGTTTTTGTGTTTTTGATGACATAGGTGCTCTTTATGTGGCATGAAAATACTATTGGCTGGGCTGTGAAAATAATAAAGTTCAGTTTCCTGAGCTGTGAATCGGAACAGTATTTGCAACCAGGTTAAGGGACAGTTGTAATCACACTGGCAAAATGGCTGGGTTTAATTTAGTGGAAACCTCTGGTAAACTCATTGCATTGGGAATCTGTGATGAATTTGACTGAGATGATATTGAGAATGGATATTTCTGCTTCTTGTGTGCAAAGATTTTTACAATACTGGAAGAGTGAATCTGCTATGGCAGAACAAAATTTGTAGATAACCAATGAATGTCATTCCTGTCTTTGCTGTAACTACATTTTTTCTCCTAAAATGGTGTGTCCAGATGGGATGGAACTATTAAAATGATTTCAAGTGTTTTCTAACACCCTGATACTGTCTTTCTCAGTGTTGGACCATTTCGCCTATGACACAACTCTGATAGATGGTACCAAAATAAAATGAACAGTGTCTGAGTACTCTAGGCTTTGCTCCGGTTAGTTTTAAAGGCAACTAAGCCTTGATCATATCACTCGGCTCCCCACCCGAGACGCTGTGTCCCACACTGCTCTGTCTGTGGGGTGTGGAAAGGAGACGGAGCACAGCTGAGAGAGCCAGCAGGAGGCTCTGCACATTGCATCGTGGCAAGGGGCCGGGGCTGAAGTTCTCTGCACCAGTGTGAACGTACTTTTTAAAAATTCAGTTCTATTAAAAATGGATTTACTTTCTAAATCGAGTTCCTCGCTCAGTTTAAAACAGGTAAATGCTTTTCTGGGACCTTCCTGTACACAGGCAGCACTGTAAAGAATGAGTAACATTAGCAGGGTTTCTTCTGCATTTTTATTTTGCTAATTTAGCAGTGTATAGCTTCTGACTAATTCTCCTTTTTTCTATCTACAGTCTGTTTTCCAAAGTGCGAGTGTACCCTGTACAGGTGGTTGTTGTTGGGTTTCTTTTGTGGTAGGGGTCTTCATAAAGGATTTAAAAAATAAATAAATGTAAAAGTAAAGATTTCGTGCCTGAAGCATGTAGTGCTGGCATACTAATGGGAAGCTTATTGTGATTTATTGCTGTCGGAGCACGTGCAAGATAATGGAAATTTCCTACAACTTAGGAGAAAGGCATGCTTTCTAATACTATTCATTTTTCTAGAAAGAAGGAACTAATATGACTAAAATTCACTTCATCTTTATAAAGTCCAAATGATCTGGTTGTGCTACTGAAATATTCATAAACAGGAGGGAACAGCACGTTATCTGTCTTATTAACCGTCAGGCTGCCTGCATCACCTGGGTGCAGGCACATCTCTACCATTGTGAAGTTGCTGTGTACTAAATGATTCCCCTTCCTGTGCAGTTCTATCAGTGTAGCCTTATACCAAAACAAACACGTCCTCTCTATAGCACAACTTCCAGAGTTAATGATATTGTATAGTTTTCACCTTGGTGGTGACGATAAACCAAAACTGCTTTGTAGCTCTTTGTAAAAGAGAGAGATCAGTGGTGGTTACCAATTGTTAGATCTTTGGGCATTCCCATTTTGACATTTACTTGAAATGAGGTGACTGGGTAAGGTACCTACATCTGGATGTATGTGTTTGTTAGACATTCAAAAATTTTAGTCTTAATGGGCCAAGAAGTTCTACACTGAAATTTGGATGAGTGATTAGAGATGAGGCCAACAGTCTTAGAGCTTAACTTAGTGTATGGACTTTGCTGTGCCCAAGATTTGACTTACTATTTGAAACTGAAATGGAATAAAAGGCAAAATAAAAGGTGCCTGAGTCTATCACCTCCTTGAAGCAGCAGCATCTTGTAGCATTAGACTACCTGCCTATGCTTTTGTGATCACTTTTGTCTGTCCTCATCCATCCTTTGCTATTGCAAAGTCTTTTCTTGGTTTCCTTTTTTATCCTCCAAACAATTGTTTGCTTACCTGTGTATCTTAAAGGGTACAACTGAAATAATAAACGCCCTTCTAACATATAACAGATGCAAAAGGGGACAGTTGTATTATAGACAGCGAATTGTCATTACACAGCTCACAATCAGATTTTCATCTGTTCATGTGGCGCACACCTGTGGCTTGCTGGCGTTGCTCTTGATTGGAGTGTGAGAGATCTTAATGAAAAACAAAGCCGGGATGACAAGAAGAGGCTCCGCGGCACACATGGGTTACTTCACACATCGTAAGAAAGTGAAATTCGAAATACGCTGGTTTGGAGAGAATGCCTGGGATGCGTTTGGAGAGATGAGGGAGTGTGTCTGGGTGACTCTGCAGAGGGAACTGGGGCCCTGCTCATCGCTGCCTTGCAAATAAGGTGTTTTCCTCTGTAGGTCAGGTTGATTTGGATCAGTTAAGAGCAGTGGCCGATTTCTCCAGCTTACTTTCTGAGCCAGTGAGAGTATCCTGGGCAGGAATCCAGCTTTTGAAGTACAAAGAAAATAACCCATAATCTATATAAAACGCTGGCGGATGGGGAAGGGAGGAAATTTACAGAGAATAACGGAGTTTGAGAACAACTGTGTTAAAAGTAGAATGTAAGGGGAGTGTGTGTATGACATTAGTATTTGTTTTGATTTGAAAATACAGTCTTCGAGGTGAGCAGAGGACAAGCTCTCACAATGTGACATATTTATTAGTAAACTAAAACCAAGTACTCAAGCTGAAGTTCCTTTTTCAAAGTGATTTCCTCCCCCACCCCTGGGTTTGCAGAGTTTGGGTTCTCTCTTTTATTTATTCCCCCCCCCCCCCCCCCCCCATGTACTGTGGCTCTGATAACATTAATGGGCTTTGCCCCACATGGAGCAGCGAGTGTATTGTACCACTGCTCACTGATCCCAGGTCAGTGTGATGCGTGAAATCAATTTATTTGAATCTCTTTGCCTGTATAGGAATTTGGCGGCATGCCAGTTGTTTTCATTTAATGTTCTTTGTGTTGAACACAGACAAGCAGGCATGCTTTTGTACTCCTCTTTCTTCTGGGCTCTTCTCTTTTCAGCCAATATTCTATTCTGTGGGTTTTTCAGAAAGAAGTAGGAATGTGTTACCTTTTTTAAAAATAATTTTTGTTTAAATAGTCTTTAAAGAGCGTAGAAACTAGGTCAGTCATAGAGCAGCCTGTGTAGGGTTTTCACCAAGTATAGGTGGTAACACCTGCTTTTTCCCATTTCTTAAATTTGGGGAAAAAGAGTGAGAAAACATTGGTCTATTTTTCTAACCCTCGGTTCTATGATTTATGTCCTCTTGTAAGACAAAGACTCTTCAGTAATGCCTAAATACGAATAATTTTATTTCTAAATAAGTAAATGTCTGGCAGTTGGTTGGATGAATCAGAAATACTTTTCAGGATCTTTTTCATTTTGAATGATGACCTTAAAGTAAGCATTAATTTGAGAATCCCTTGCCTCGTCTCTCTATCTGTTCCTCCCCTCCCCCAAATATTTAATATTTAGGAATGGCTAGCTGAAGAACAGCTACCCGAAAGTACCCATTTCTTCCCCTTTTTCCTTCTTTTTATGAGAAAGCAGCAAGGCGTGTGGAACAGAGCAAGTAATTTGGTCCTTCTTAAATAGAAAAAAAAAAAAAAAGGGCACAGACAGCAGCAGATATTTCCAGGAGGATTTGTTTTAGAGCTTGGTGTTGGAGCGGGAGAGGCGGAGAGCGGGAGTAGAGGACTCTGTTGATGCTTCAGGCGGTTCGTGCGGAAGTTGATATGCAGAACCTCGGAGCCGCAGCACAGGGGTCAGACTTGTACACATCAGCCCCGTTTCCTTGTTTAATTACCTGAAGAGCAAAACATCCAGGCTGGGAGTGTGTGAAAACCCAGTATCTCGAACAGCAGTTTGCTGCTCTGACATCCTCTGAGGCCAGCCCTGTCTGTCCGCAAACGTCAGGGCTGGTTCCTGACAGTGGGCTATCTCTACCGGGCCTGGGTTCCTTCCATTCAGGAGGCATTGTGTCGAAGAGGGTTTGGTCAGGAATTTGAGGTTCCTGCCGGTTCTTCCAGCCCGGACAGCCCTGTGACAGATAGGCCTGATTTTTTTCTTTTAAAGAATAATAATAATAAAAAAATTGGCTCTTTTTAGTCTTTCCCTTGTAATCCTGGCATTGGTATAATACTGACTGAAACAAAGCATGTTAACCCTTTCGCTTCTGAATTTGGAGCTTTTTCCCTTTACTTCATTGTTCTTTCTCCCCTTGCTTGGCCACTTTTATTTTCAGAGGTAAAATCTTCTGAGGAGCAGATTCTTTCAGGTGGAGTTTGTGCAATGCAGAATAAACTTACGTAATTTTTTTTTTGTAGTCGTAAACTTAATCATCATACTTAGCATTTTAAGTTTTTCATTTTCAGCGTGCTTGGCAACATTATTTTTATTCATCCTGTGGAATAAAAGCATTTGCCAGTGTTTGTTCTGGCATGACCCTTTAAAACAGTGGTGGCAGCTATCAACGCTTTCATTCTCATTATTCATGTGATTTTCTTAGATGTCCAGCTTGGTGTTCAACTTTAAAATATTGGGGTGGGGTCAGTTGTAGTCCTTGCTCCTCGTAGCTGCCTTTTCTTGAGGTCACTCAACAGGCTGAAGGTGCAGGTGCACGATGCAGGGCTCTGTGCACCGGCCAGGTTTTGGCCCATAGATGGAAAGCGTTCATTGGGATGTAAAACTCAAGATCATAGCTGAAAGATACGGAAATGTTCACTTAGGTAAAGGTCTTGAATTTTTTTTTAAAAGTTTGTGAAGAATTAGAAGTATGGTTTCTTGTTTGAATGATAAATGAAGAATATGACTAATTTGGATAATTTTAATACTCTGTAGCACAGTGCTGTTCATAGTTGTACTGGCAGAACTTAAGATCACAAGGTACAAGTAGTAGAGGGAGGGAACATAATTAATATGGCTTTGTAGCAAAAATGAGTGTAGCATGTGACTGTTGGCTTTTATTGTTGTGGGCAGAAGCTGGTCCAAGAAACATATTTGTGGTTGTAGGAGGGGAGAAGGGAGAGCTGAAAGTTAACTATGGTTTAGTTTTCTTTTATGCTCAAGGCTTTTGGTGCAGTGAATAGAGTTAAGCCTGTAGTCTTGGGGGACATTTTCATGTGCTAATGATTTTGGGTACTTTGTAGGTGAGATTGAAATTGTTTGAGCAGTAACTTCTGTTTTCCTTGCTAATATTTCATTAGGATTTTGTAATACAGATTTAAGGGCATACTTTTCTTCCTGCAGCAAACATTACGGGGTAAGAGTTTTGAGGACCCTTCATTAAGAGAAGGTAGTCTTCAGTGGTCATACTCAGCTGGGAGTCAATGGTAGCGCAGTGGGACCGAAAGAGTCATCATGCCACTAATCCTCCATCTAAGAAGGATTTGCAGGGGATGGTGCAACAAAAGAGCTGTTACAGTGTATCAGATTTATAATTGTGGTCTAATAGACTCTTAACTATGTACATAATCCTTCATCTTTAAAATAAGGCCCCCTTCATCATTATGGACTCCTCAGGCTACTCAGGTGTAAAGGTACCTTTAAGTGAAAGTGGATTACTTAGACGTGCAGTTTTAAATCTCTTTATCCTGTTGCACTGTGAAGAAGCCATAGTTTATATAAGCATTGCTTGTATCTACAGGATGAAAAAAAGGTGGTTTATGCATTGTGGACAGTGTCATGTTTCTGTAGTGTTTGTACATCTAAAGAAAATTATGTGGCTGTATGAAAGTGCTATGAGTTACTTGTGGAGGTTTAACTCATATGAGTTATGTCCCTCCTTTGTGTTTTACATGCCTTTGTTTTTTGCAGAGTTCATAATTTAATGAACTGTCCATGACCTCTAGGCAGCCATTGCCCACCTCAACCAGCAGCATAGTAAAACAGAATTCTCCATGTATGCGTGGTGATGACAGTAACCACACTGTCTTTCCTCCCACCCATCGGGTGTCTAGCTCCTCTTTGAAAATGGCAGAAAATGATAGCCTTTAATTCATGGTTGCCACCTCAAAAATTCCTCAGAGATAATGGTCTTAAATCAGCATCCTGTTTGAAAAAATATTTATCTTGGGCATGTCCACAGTCTCTGCTGTGACAATCTTGCTTAAGGAAAGTTCTTGCCGATAATGGTTCCCAAGCTGGTTTGGGCTTTATTAAAACTGGCACCTTGCATTGTGCCCAAACACTTATTGCTGCTCTTTGCAGATGTTCTCCTAGTGTGAAGTGGTGTAATTTGCTCTTGGTATGAAATTCCACTTCATAATCACCTCTGCATTCTTCTCCTGCTTCTCTTCTGAATGGCTACAACGAAGCACCATGTGGAGTACAACACAATTAGATAAAATGAAATGATATTTAAAGGCCTGTGTTCCTCAAGGCTCCTACCCGTTTGTAAAGAAACAAAGATTTTGTATGTTAATTTTCCTTAGCTGTAATGGGATTCATCTGGGTCGGACTAAAAGCACAAAGCTTATGTCAACATATTGTGTTTCCTGGGAGCATGGTGTCCTCCTCCAACTGCACATTAAGTGGGTCCCATTCTGGCTCAGTTTTGTAGTTGAAACCTGACTGGCACAGTGTTTGTCTCTCAGTGCTAGAGTGCAGGTTGCTGATCTTTCATTTATGTGTTATTTGCGGGTAATATTTTATGGTAGTACTCACAGCTTCAAATTCTGGAACTTCTACCTTTCAGGGCTAGCAGAGGTGGGAGAGGCTGAATGTCCAAGGCAGCAGGAGCAGACACAAGTCATGTAGTGGATTGCGGTAGCGAGGTGTGTAGCAGGGTGAGGAGGTGGCCCGAGAGTCAAGAACAAAGGGTTAGGTGTGAAGGCAGAGGGAAGACAGAGGGCACTGAATAGAAAAGTAAGAGAAAAACGTGGTGGAAAGTGTAACTAAGGGAACAATGGAAAGAAAAAGATGTCTTTGACTGAAATCAGTACCTTTGTCACTCACAAACGATAATGCTTTCCAGTCGTGAAGGGTTGAATGAGTCTGTGTACTGATGCTGCTGTGTTTCCAGATGCTGAACTGCATTCGAGCAGTTCACCTGGTAATATTGCTTTGTCATTTTAGCAATTACAAGGCCTGCCAGTGGGTTGTCCTATTATAACTGTGAGAGGACTCATCCATAACCACTTTTCTGTTAGGACTTAGTTCTCGTCATGTAAAAAGGTGCCCCCCTGCCATTATGCCATTAGACCTTCTCATTCATCAGGGGAACTTAAAATATTTGATGAGGAAGTGGTTTTCTCACCTGGCTCTGGAAAGCAAATAATTTAAATGGGGAAATAATGCTTAGCTGTCCTAGATATGCTCAAATATTTATTTACAGTCCTCATTCACCACACTCTTGAAACTACTCAGTAGTAGACGGATGACAAACTAAAATAAAGGCATTAACAGTAAACACCAGTGTTCTGTACAATGGCACTGCTGTGATGTTACTGACACTACCATGTATATAAGCACATAACACGGCATACAGACTGGCCTGGTTTCTAGCCCATCATAGCGGAGGTGAGTGTAAAGATTTTACTGTCTGATGTAAGACTAATCTATTTTTCTGAATGCGTGTCATTAATATATATGTTGACTAATATTATTTTTTCGTTTCCCTTATGTATCTGATTACTATTGTGGTTTGCAAATTTGTATTGACTCATCAGCAACAATAGCTTTGTATCGAGGACCCTTTGAACAAAGCTTTTGTACCATTATAAATGTAGTAAATAAGTACAAATTGATCAATATATGACAAAAGGGTGAAGAAGGGAGGTCAAGAGGTAAGAATATTTCCATATAAAACATTTTTCCCCTGTTGAAAATGGCAGTACAAGCATAAATAAATGGTTTGTATTGCTGTGTATTTGCTCCACCTGGTGGATTTTCCTGAAAGTGTTTTTAATCCTTGCTAATAAGGGGAAGCTGTCTTTAATTAGCTATAAAACACAGTTCCAAGAGTGAAGGCAACCTTTTTTTTTAAAAGCAGCAATAGCATTGCAAAAGGCATATTCGGGGAAATAAAACATTAAAATTAGCTATTTCTCTTGGCCACACTTGGTCAGTACAGTAATTCTTTATGAAAGCATGGCATTCCAAATCAATTAATGATAATAGTTTACTCTTGGACTCATCTAGAGATTAGTAATTAAAAAGTCCAAATCTATGGCTTGTGGGGTTATATGTGATTAGTGAAAGCAAGGATTTGCTATGGCTTCCCCCCCCCCCCCCCCCCCCAAATTTGTGAGCCCCCCTGACAAGAAGTAACAGTGCTATTGAAAAAGAGAGTTCCTGTGCTGAAGTGTTACCGCTGTACATCAGCATAAAATCTGTCTGTCATTAAGCTAGCTTTGCAAACATTGTTTTCTTTGGAATTCGTAAGGACTCAGTTATGCTTTGATCATCTCATTGTTCTCCTTAGGTTATTTTTTTCCTTTAGAGTGTAATGGCTCCCTAACAGAAGGTGAAGTTTAGAAAATAGTGTCTCCATATGCAAGGGATTTGGAGACCTTTTTATTGTCTTTAAAAATGTCATTCATAGTCCTCATTAGCATTTATTGTTGCAAGCGTACAAGCAGAAAATGTGAAATTGGTATGTCATGAATAGCTCCACAGAGCTCTAGAGCCCTGAAATTTTGCCTGCAGTGTGGTGTGGGGCAGGCATTGAGAGAAAGCTGGCCAGATGGCTGCCAGCACAGAGCAGAGCTGCAGGTTTTTGTCTCTGGTGCTGAGAGGAGGGAAAGTTCACTGGAGCATACGCTATCACCCCTTGCGTTTTAACAAAACTAACTCGCCATCAGTCAAAATGGGGAGGTGGTGACATTGAAACAAAAGTTTTCAATATAATGTAACAGTCCTTGTCAAATGAATAAAATATGTTTAGTTAGTGTCACAAATATTGACATGTTACAAAGAAAAATGCAAGGCTCGAATTTATGGCTAGTGGTAGAAACGCTTTCACACAAATATGCTCTCACATTATCTTTATTATGAAAATCCTGTGCATTGAAAAGACATCGATTAGAGGTCAAAACTAGGGTTAATATACTACAGCAGGAGGAGTTTCCCTACCCGTGTTAAACGAGCAAACACTCTGAGCTTCAAGTCAAAAAGCAACTGATAGCTTGAAACCTTTTTTTTTTTTTTATTTTCCCTCTTTTTTTGTTTTCTTTTTTCTGTGTGGATCTTAAAGTATGACCCTAGTTCAGCAGGGCCAGATATTCTTGTCCAGGTTTCTCTGTGTCACACTGAATGTATTTTTTCTCCTGTCAGTGAAACGGCATCTTTGGTATTTTCTTGTGTCCTTTCAGAAATAATATCAAATCAATATCAAATTTTCTGAAGTGCTTCAGTGATGTCTGCGCTCAGATGGTGTGGTGATTTCCTTTGAATCTGAATGATGATAGAAATTAACAGTCAATTCTAATTTACTTTACCCACATTATAGAAGAGATTGTCTTTAATAAAAAATGCAAGGCAAAAGTTGGTTTAGCCCAGATTAGGTGAAAGAAATAGACACCAAACCAGGTACATATATGGGATATTGTCCATGTGAGTGTTGTTACTAAAATGCACATTTTACTTGGTAAGAGCATGGAATACACCTGAAATGCCACTGGGATTTCTGGTAACATTCAACAAGAATGAGGGGTTTTTGGCTCTTTTTTGATCAAAAAACAATAGGCAGCCTTGGTTGCCAAGTCTGACCCACTGCCAAGGTTGCCTTTTCTTAACAGATGATTTGAAATCCTCTTCAGAGGACTAATTTCTAATTATCCCATTGAAGTAGTATGACTTCTTAACTGAAAAGAGACGAATGCTTTCTCACCTTCAATGAATTTAATCCAGCACTAGAGGTAATATGATAAACAGTTTTTCTTAGACAACCAAGGATATTTTCTTCTCAGCTTGGTGACTCTGGCTTTCAGCTATGGAGTATTTGTGTAGGTAATCTCGATCAGTCTGTGTTTCATGGAGCTATGTTGTTTTAAGGGTCCCATTTGTCTTTTTTCAGAAGTCCAGAAAGCCTTGCCAATAAGGAAATGCTTACGGAAACATTTAGTGTTATCTGGCAAATGTTTTGTGTTGCATGCATTAAGAGCTACTGTTAACAGATAAGCACATATCTTATTGGAATATTTTAATTCCGTTTCCAAGCAAAGAATTAGAAGTTTATAAAGAAGTGTCTTTCTTGAATAGCTTGAGCTCTTTTGTGGCACTGTAGTAAAGCCAAGGGAGGCTAGGTACAATGTCATGGAAGGAGTCGCACTGAGGGTACCCATAGCAGTCCTAGGTGGACTACTGTCGCACTGCACGATAGGAGATAACTGGGCAGCAAGAAATAAGCAAGCTTCTCCTGAAGGTGTTGCCTTGACTGTACTTTGGTTGGACAATCAACTGAATAAAGTTCAGAAAGTATCCAGAAGTGGTCGTCCAGTCCCCCCCATCAGCTCTACAGCTCACACATTAGGTGGGTTTGCCCTGTCAGTGGGATGCCTTAAGAAAACACTAATAGCTTCCAGCTGGGTGGAAAATCAAAACGTTTGGGGGCTGACAAAACTAGCAGATTTGAATTTGAAAGCCCAGCTAATGCCTCCATTTTTATTTACCACTCGCCCATAAAAGATTATTTTCCAATATGTCAGCCTCATTTGGTGGCCAGTGGTCTGAAAGTGAAAGTGGAACAAGCAAGCGGGGAAATCTGGACATTAGTGAGTCCGCCCTTTCAAGCTGGTGTGCCACTTTGTGGAATGGCCTTCCCTGAGGTTGGGGGGGTCCTAATGACCATTCATCAATGCTCGTTGACTGATCATTGAGTGCCTTCTCATTCAGTTTATCAAGTCTTGCACATAAAAAGTCAGAATAAGCATTATTCAGCTTTGTTAAAGCCAACTAGGAGTAAAATGCTCCATTTGAACCCATTTTGCCCTTGGTTTTTCACTTTGTTAATGCAGTCCTGCTTAAATGAGTGCTTTTATTGGGTCGGTTAGAATATCTGAAACTATTAATTCTCTTGTATTGAATAGCTGGTGGCAGGCCAGAGCAGATGGGGTAGAAAACTATTTGGTTGGGTGTATTGCTTTCAATTAGGATCAATGAGGTTTCAGCTCCTTTGAATTAACTCACTTAATACCCACTGTGTGAAGTCACAATGTATCACAACAGTCTGCTATAAGTAGAGCGGGAAGTTGAGAAGTCCTACAGAAAAGCTTTGAGTTAAATTCTTCCTTCACTGTTAATAGAGAGCTTTCATTAACTACAGATGCGTTTCAGTGGACTTCCAGTCCCTGTTATTAAGTGAGGTTTGTGCAAAAGGCAGTCTCTGTACTTTTAAATGGTGAGCATTTGGAATTTCTCTTTTCCATCAGGTCCATGTCTTAGCGACCTTCTATCATCCACTGCATAAAAATCTTTTTTCCCCATCAAATATATGAATATGGAGGCTTTGTTTTGCTTTCTTTACCCATTTTCAAAATTAAGAGTTGTAGAGCATGATTTAAAATTATTTTGTAAAGTGTTTTGAATGATTGTCAGCAGGAGCTGATTCCCGCCCAGGAAGGTGTAGCGTAATGCGCGCCGTAAACAAACAGGACAAAGATTATCTTCTGGATTTTTCAGATTTTTCATTCTCTTTGTATCCCTTTAATTTTGGTATTACACATAATACTGACTCTTCTGACACAGCTGGGTCGTTCATATATTAAAACCAGTGCCTTTCCTTTCTTAATGGAGAATAAAACCCTTTTACGTAATGGGCTGTCCCCATTTGCTTGGCTTCCTAAAATTTCAGACCTGGTGCAAAAACTGTTAGGGCAAGCTTTAAGTGACTGCATTAAAAATGGGGGTGGGGTGGGGAAAGCGAATAAATATCCACAGATATTTATTCAGGGAGGACTGCCAAATGGGTTGCAGCCTGCCTCAGTGTATTAAATAATGAGAGGGAAGAACTATTCATGCAGCTGGCTGCTTGAGAAAATGCTGAAGTAGTCTCAGATGCACAGGCATTCTGTTAGCCCCTTCCACGAGCAGACTTCTAGGTGAGAATCTCCAGGGATCCAGGTTTTGTTGACGTGGATCAATTTAAATGGCAATTACTGTAGTCAGATAACAGCTTAAAAAGGCTTTTTACACACAGAAAAAAGATGCATAATCACACAGCATATGGAAGTTCAATTTCGTGAGCCGTGGTCTGTGGATTTACAATGTACCTGATATTAAGACCTACTTTTAAGAGTGAATATTGTTCAGTTTTATTAAAATGTGTCATACCTTTGACACGTTAGTTTCTACTCTGAAGCTGATTCAGGCTGCATCTATGTTGATGAAACGTTACATTTCCAACTGTGAAAATGTTTTTCCTTTCATGTAGAGTACAGCATTAAAAAAGAAAAACAACACAGCAAATACAATACTAACTGACTGGTTTTAAATAGTGCATCAAATAATAAAACAAAAAGAATGGTAAATTCTTTAAAGGCCTCTGTGGCGCAGACTTTGCCTGTTATTCTCTGCCTTTCCCCCCTTCGTGAAGGCGGTCTGTCGTGAAAACGTTCTCATGTTTTGATGTTTTGGTGTTTCTCTTGGGCTCTTCGACGCTCAAAAATCCATTATAGACAATTTCATTACAGTAGATATCTGATGAAGAAAAGACCTGCCTCAAGTAGCAGATGCATTATATTGTTAGTGCCGGGGTGTTTATTGGGGCGAGGGGAACTGCTCCTTTGCTTCTTTGATCATCTTGGATTTGCTAGTCCTGTGCTTGGAGTCTCTTTCCTATTTAAGTGAAGCTGAAGGGTGGCACTTGGTAGCGTTAAAAAGTTACTGTGGAAATACCAGTAAATTAAGTGACTCATTTGCTGTAAGTGAGAAATGTTCATGAGTTCAGTCCGGATATTGGAAGGGTTGTTATTTTTTGCTTAATTTCACATGTGTGTCCTTTTCCTAACTAGATCTTTATCAGGCTCTGTGGCAGCTAGAGGAAGGAAGAGGAAGGCCTGAAAGCAGAGTTGTTTCTGTGTAGTAGAGGCAGAAGATGGCATAAAGAGAGTCAGGGGGATGCATAAATAAGTACAAAAGGATGAGTCTTGTACTGACAAGAGCGCAGCTCCTGAAGATCTGCGTATCGCTGCCTTTATAGAAAGGGTTTAAACATATACTGCAAGGGCAAAGTCAGAAGCAGCACCTATGGGCTAATTGCTAGAGAAATACTCATTACTAAAGGGAGAAGCTTTTGCAAGTGCTGAATAGGAGGAGAGTTTTAAAAGGAAGATATTTTTCCTTGTGCCTGGAATTTTGTGCATGGCTATACGTGCTACGGAAGGCATGCGAGTCAGGCGTATGTTTCTCCTAAGAGGCAAAGATGTTTTACAAAGGACTAAAGAGGGACTGCTGAGAAGAAAATAGCCAGCTTTAGATAAAGCACTATAACAAAGACTTGTAGTTTTATGTATCATGGTGTCTATTAAAGCTTAATAGGGAAGAGTGCATTGAACCTAGCCAGGCATACGTTATTCATGTGAAGGATAAACATTTAAGGGGTGTGCAAAATCAGAAATTGGGAGGACATGATTGTTTAGCTTTTGAAAAAGCTTTACAGGGAAGATTTTGTTTTCATCCCCCATGGATCACCGTGCAAAGTAAAAGAGAGTAAGCGGCAAATGTTTGGAACATATCAATGCAGGATTCCCAGGGGGTTAAAAGCACTATAGTAAAATAAAAGTGGTCTGCTTTCTAAGTGTGTTCTATTTTACACATACTACTGAGAATCTGAGAAAGGGAGTGATTTTGATACTCCGTTCACTGTAGTAAAACAGCATAATAATGACAAAAGTGTGGGGAGGGGAGGAAGAGGAGGGGGGACCCTCTTGTATATCCTCGTGCACGTTTTGAATTTCCAGCTAAATAAACAAACGTAGTCCTATGGAGTGCAAAATTATGGCTGTTAAAATAAAGAATGAATTTGTTTCCACTTTTGGACGAGAGCTGATATGAAGCGATGCTTTTTTCTTTAATTGCTGTCAGCGGCACAAAGGGTTAACTTTTAAAGAAAAAAAATGAATAATTCAGTGTTTGGCTTATCACTCTGCATTTTACTTTCTATTCTTTGGTCATCTGGAACTTGGTGTGAAAGGTAGAGTAAAAGGAGTCAGCTGAGGGGAGCCGGGGTTGTGATAATTTGCACACACATCCCTGTCATTGTTCTGCCTGAAGAGACAGGGCTGGGTTCAAGGCCACATGTGCTCCTGTCATCATTCACATTTCTGCTCCAAGTGCAATACAGAGTGTCAGCTCTCCATCTGTCTTTGCCTGGCAAACGCACGCGCCCAGCATCCTGCCTCCAGCTACGCTGCCACAGCCAGTTCTGATGGCCCTCCTCGCTTCTCTCTGTTCATTCCAGAACAGGAGGCACTGAGCCCTAAATAAGCTTGCTTTTAGGAGAGAGCCATTTACAGTGTGGTATATTTTATCCAAGGATGCCTGGTGAGTTGAAATTATTGCAGCTCTTTCGGTTTTAAATGAGGAAACGCTAATTGTTTTTTGATAGTATTTTTTTTTTTCCTCTTTTAATATAGAGGGTGATTTGCAAGCTGATAACGGGTGCGGAGCGATTGTGGATGCTAATTCTGTTGTGTATATGTTTGGGGGAGGGGAATTTGTGTAAGGGAACTGCCAGAGATGATACTTGCAGCAGGACTGGATGTTTCAGTGAAAAGGGATAGAAATAGCAGAAAGTCACCGGCTTTGTGGGTGCGGGTCTCTGCACGGGGGATCATTTCTAGCGAAGAGAAATACGGCTTTGGGCTGGCTTTCATGACTGTCAGCTGTACCTTGAATCTGCAAACATTTGATCGGTAGAGATCATTCACAGCGTTCATCCATCAGCTGAAATTATCTCTGTGAAAGGGTGTTTATGTTAGAGAAGTGGAGGAGATTTATAAAACAAATTATTCCAGCCTTGTCCTAAATCGTAGTCCTTAACTGTCACCAAGCAGATCACGGAAATATGTTGATTCAAAATAAAACAATAAAAAAAAAATAATCTGCTGAATTAGACGAATTGCTGTCGAGCTGGAAATTTTAATAGGTCGGTTTCCTCAGGAAAATATTATCCTTGGATCTTATGATCGCTTGTCTAATTGATAAGTGTTACTGCCAATGAAAACGGTGCTTCTATGCAGGGTGATTTGTCTGAGGGGTTTGTGAGATGCTTGACCACGACCGAGTGGATTGAATTTGGTGTGTTTTGTTTGGTTTTTGTCCCTTTGGTAAGGACTGAAGAAAGCCATGTGCCTGATTATAGCAGCCTGTGTCTCTGGATAAAAAAAGACAAGGCTAGAGATCCTACAGCTGGCTGGTTCATGTGGATTATTTGGGTAGGACAGGCAGAAGAGGCTACGCTTGATCACAGAGAGTCTGTACACCTCGCAGATGGTGTTTTGAAACAGTATCTGCCAGTTTGCTGCAACCACAGTTGCATGTAGGTATTGCCAGTTGTTGGAAGAATGTTTTCCTTTTAGGATTTTTATACACGGTCATACCCTACTGCTGGTATGTTTGCTGATCCTCTGGTTGTAACAAGAAAGTAGGCTCTGTTTGCTCAAAGCACAAGGCTAAGAGGATTTATATGGTTGAAATATGGGCAAATTAATTTGCATAGATAACAACGGAGGACTATGAAAGGTCAGTTTAACCCTTTAAACGTCAAATTTGATTTGGAGGCATTGCGTTCCTGGGAATGTGGTCTTCATTAGAAATGTCATGGTAATTCTTTAATTTGGAAAACTGCACTCTGCATAATTTGATCCACTGATGTTTCCCTTATATTTGTATGAAACTCCCCATGCGGTTTACTATTTCTGTGCTTTATTAAGATATTTAAATGTACTGAAATGACACAATCTTATCAGTTTTGATCCTGTGTGCATTATTTGGGGCTATTGGCAAACACTGTTGGAATGCCTAGAGTGGAGGTTTTTGAAAACCTATTAAGCCTTTGTCATTTAAATTACTTAATCTACCTGCTGGTTAAAATTTCATGCGTCTTTAATCAAAATGGCATGCGCTACACTCAAGTATGTATATCCTTATCGATACTCGTTAAGCTTTACCATTAAGTAAATCTTTAATTTCCAGCATTCTCTTAAAGCAGTAGCAAGCAAGAAGTGTGTTTTAATGTCAGCTCGGAGTGTTAGAAAACCTTGCACTTGGATACAGAGAATACACTAACAGCTGTGACTGGGAGCATGTGCCAGAATGGAGATACTTGAACAGATCTGACACTTGGCTATTTTTGACACCCATCTGCACTTTTTTACTCTCCTCTAGGATGAACTGCCTCTCAATCTGTTCACAGCATATTTTAGCCCTTTAATATTGTGGCGTTGGTTTTTTTCAAATGGGCATTATTAGCCATCTGGGGCAGATTTTGTATTTTAAAAGTAAGCACATTATGTACAGGAGATTAAAAGGATGTGTATTTTTATGTAATCTGATATTATGTCAGTGCCTTTTGTGTACGTGTGAAGTCTTGATTTCAGAAGCATCCCTTTAGTGGTTCTGACATCTGAAGTCCTTCTTTTGGGGAAAGAACAGGAAGTAATAAAAGCGGGTTCTGGTTTATGTGTAGCGATAACACTTTTACACAAAATAAACTTGCCCTTCAAAGACGAACTGCGCGTACTGTTATAATTGCGACTGGCCGCTCACCTCCTCACTTCCCTGTCCGGGCAGAGCGACAGCAGCGAGGCTTGCTAATGAAATGTTGTAAAAGCGATTCAGATCTCTTTTAAGGCACTACTGCAACTCTGAGAAAAGTCCCTGGAAAGATAATCCCGTTAACATGCAGCTTGCAGTAACCAAGTTAACCATTTTGTCATTCTATGTAGTGAACTCTAGGAAGTGCTTATCTCTATATAACTGATGCTGGGGGAACCGTGTTCAAATCTAATACTGTACATCGGTTTGTCTGATTACTGTGAATGTGGTTTGTTTTCCTTTTTCTTTTTTTTTTTCTTTTTAAGAACAGTTTATTCCGGACTTTATTTATGAAACATTACAAATCTATCAGTCATTTTATAGTACTTTCAAAGAACAGATGTTGGCCTACAAAATGCTTTATTATTGCCCATGGCAGTATTCAGCATGGTTTCCTTAAAAGGACAATCAGTGATCACAGTCATTGTAGCCCAGAAATAATGCTGCTCTTTCAGAAGATGGCCTGGTATTAGGTCAGACCACCCTTTCTTTACTTCTGCTCTCCAGATGTGGCTGCAACTTTTTTTTTTAAGTTCATGTTTCAAAAAAAAAAAAAAAAAAAAGGGTTTGTTTTCAAAATCTGGTTTTACTTAAGATATCTCCATCCTGGAGTGCATTTCATAAATTGCCCACATATTTTTCTTAGCAGAGAACTTAACTGGCTGTAATTTTTAACACATGGCCACATCATGTGATATTTTCAAAACATTTGCACATAGCTTTAAGAAGGTCCCAGCAGAAATGATCCATCATCTCACAGCCAGCCCGTTTCTTAACAGCATATCTGCATTTTCCATTTAGCAGAGCTATATATTATTAGCTTACATTTTGGGTAGTAAAACAGTGCATTGCTGATTGTAAAACATGGACTTTATTATCTGCTGAAAATTGATTTGGCATTTATAGCCACTGTGTACTAGACTGGCTTTCTGGTTTTAACATTAGTGCTTGCAAGTGATGATTTGTTTAAAGAACAGAAACAAAATTGCCATGGACATAACTGTTAGTGTCCTAGTAACTGAACATTTGGATTATCCACCTGTTTTTTAAATACTTGCATCTAAATGCTCTTATACAGCAAAAATCTCCTAACAGTCCATTAACTGACTTGTTCTGTTCTAAGTTGCAGTTGCTATCCTGTTATATTAGGACAATTCTGTGTCTTACAAAACAAGTTTCCTGCCAAACGGGGAAAATGTGTCTGGAAGTACTTAAGTGAAGTGTTAACCTTGCATCATTATTCCAATCATCCTACATAATGACTTTATCTTCTTCAGGATTCGGATGGGAGTGAAAAGCTCTTTCCCTAAGAGGACTGTGGGTCACTAGGTTCTTCAGATACATATCATAGGGTTTGGGAGATGATGTGTAATGACTTGCTTTTCAAAAAATATTAAAAGTTTCTTCTTCTTTTATGGTAGTAATAAATTCCAAAGTCTGCATGACATTATTGCTCTTACTCTCAACCCATGGGGCTGTGAACAGCATCTTGCTATGTATCCGTAGAAAGTAACTAACACATCACGGGATGCAGATCATCCTGCAGAAATAGCTCTTAATACATATTTTTAAGCAGGGTCCCAAACACCCTTGCCCTGTGAAGATTTAGTGCTTTTCAGCTCGGGCACTTAGTTGGAGAGGAACAAACCAATCCGGAACCACACAGACTACCTTGGTGTGCACAGGGTGTTTAGGACCTATCGCATCTTGACTCCATGCTAAGAAATAATTGCCAGTTAAGGGCGTGATCATCGCAGTTTGCAAATCAATGTGATCTGTGTATACGCAAATTAAAAAAGACTTGAATACCGGTTTTGGGTAAAAGAAATTCTAAAATGATGCGATATGCCGATTTGAGAAGTCTAAATAGAGAAGTTGATGCATGTCAGAGCAGAATAAGACATGGTATATGGTCCTTTTCAGGACCTGTACCTATACCTGTACCCAGTATTCTGGTTTGCTGCATCTTTTTTTCATCCAAGTATGTACAACAAGGATAACTCTACCAAAAAAAAAAAAACACCCAAAACCAAACAAAACCAGTTAAATCCTGATCTCTCGCTGTCAGCTCACAGACAAAAGCTAAATGCACAAGATGACTTCTGCACTTCAAGCAGTAGCTAGTTTCGAAGTCCAGAATTACCAGCATTTGTACTGCCCTCAACTGTCTCCTCATTCCAGATGCACCACTGTTAACAGCTTTAAAGGTTCCCAGGCATGTTGAGCTGCATCGGTGTATGCCAAGATCTGTCTCGGTATTGACAGGGTTAAGCAGGTCAGTGCTGAGTTCACGCCTATGTCTTTTTGGGAGTGAGGCATTTCTGTATCTGAGTCGTTTGCACAGCTAGATCTGGTAGGTAATCTCAGAGGATGCCTAATGCGTATTTAGAAACATTGGTCTCTTCACAAGTGCAGGCTTACTTCTTGTTCCCAGAAATGTGTGTGGTGTAAAACGGAGCACAGAGCCAGCAATACTGAGGCGAGTAGAGATTAAATCGGGAAATCCATAGGGCACAGCAACGCTTGGATTTTGTACACAGACACAGTCTAGCCATATTGGCCTGCTTGGCAAGGCTGATTTCATTCAATATCCCACATTCACGCAGTTCCTCTGTGAAGCTGGTGAAGCCCTTGCCATGCTGTACCATGCTATCTATATTCACTGGCTCAACTCTCCAGGAGCTCAGCCATCTCTGCACCACGTTGCATTTTGCGACGTACATCTGTTCTTTCTGCGTCTTGTACACGGGAGTCACCAGACGAAGAGCAGGACCAGTGCAGGAGCTACTTCCTCCTTGCTGCCGCTGATCCCAGGCCTTGGTCCCTCCTGAAATCTTTGCTTCTTGGTCCTTGGGCAGGACAAGTGTGATGGACATTACCCCCATCCAGAATAAGCTGATGCTGTACAGCAGCTTCCCCCCCCCGCTGAGGGAATACGTTATGGGCCTGAGCTTCAGCAAGCAGAAGGAGGATTTGAATTCATGTCTTTCACTTCTGGAGGGAGGCTTCAACTCAAAAGACTTGAATAAAATCAAAGCTCACCTTTTCCGTCTTGCCTAGCTCTGTCTTACACAGACAGTTCTACTTGCCAATCTTCTGGAGCTGAGGATATGGACATCTTTTCTGGAGGAGGGAGTAGCACTGTGGATCCCATGTCTCCAAGTTACTGAGGCCTCTTGAAAGGCAGGAGTAAAGCATCCTATCTCCAGTATTTCCCTGTTGGGGAGCTGTAGGCAGTTGCTAGTTAAATATAACTAACTTTTTATCAGCTTTTCTGTCATGAGCTGTCTACAGCTACCTAATGGGAGGGTGTAGAGAAGATGGATGGAGCCAGACTCTTCTCAGAGGTGCACAGTGATAGGATGAGAGGCAACAAGCACAAGTAATGGACCGTGATAAATCCCAAGTAGATACCAGGGAAAAAATGTTTCACCGTAAGGATCATCAGACACTGAAACAGGTTGTCCAGAGAGGTAGTTGTATTTCTGTTACTGAAGACACCATATTGGACAAACCCCTGGCAACTTGATCTAACTGCACGTGGTTTGAGACAGAAGGGCATGGACTATTTGATTTCTTGAGGTCACTTCAGCCTGCATGATGATTCTTTGTTCTGCTGGATCTGTTAGCTGTTTTGGATACCCAGTCTGAGGTGCTTCAGCCCTGTGCACTGTAGGGGAGAGCAGTGCATGGCACTGGATTACGTGTTGTGTTTCAGGGGGAAATTTCAGCAGTGTTGAGCTTCTGGGCACCTAAAGTTAATTATTCATTGAATCTGATCTGAAGCCATTACTTGATTGGTAACTTGCAGAATGAACTTTGCCTTTGTGTGCTGGTAGAAGAGCAGAATTGTCACACTCAGGAATGGCTGAAAGGGCTGCACCTCTATCCTGTGGTAGCTCATCGAGCTCTGCTTCCACATCCTAAAGCTGAACTTATCTCTCTGTGCTATTGGGTTTCTTATTTTGATTTTTTTTCCCTGCTAGTAA
Source organism: Phalacrocorax carbo (assembly GCF_963921805.1). Taxonomy (NCBI): domain Eukaryota; kingdom Metazoa; phylum Chordata; class Aves; order Suliformes; family Phalacrocoracidae; genus Phalacrocorax; species Phalacrocorax carbo. The sequence continues at coordinate 27,695,846 of NC_087514.1, forward strand.
TATCTTCTTTACTGCCACTTACAGACAGAGTATGGAGAAATAGCCTCATTGTGAGCATTAACTGCAGAAGAACTTGAGACAGCAAGTTTCTGGAGACCTTGGGATTTGAGAGGCGTCGCTTCAGCTGGAGGTTCACTGACCTCTGGGTTTTGTCCCTATGCTGCAGCACACCACCTGGTAGTAATGGTCTTGCAGCTGGTTTAGGGCTGTAGTGTCAAAAGAGATACTGAACCAATCCAACTTCTAAAAATCTCCTGCCCAAATTCCTAAGGCATGAAGCTACGGCCTTACTTGAGCTTTTCCGTGATGTTGCATAATGAGTTGTGCGTTTATTTCTACTTCTTAAAAATAAAAACAACTTCATTTTCTTGCTCTTGTGACCTGGCAGTCTTGTGAAATTTTAAGGAGGAATAACTACCTGGTAGGACCCACACATCTGAATGAATTTAAATTATCCAGCCAGGTATTTTAGTATTAATGTGGATATATGTTCTGGAACAGTGCCTGCAATGTAACTGTGGTTTTAAACAGGTACAATGTGTAAGTCAAATGTGTCAGGAAATCTTTCTGAATTTCAAAAGGAAATACCGACAGCAGTGGACACAGTTATTAAGAGTACTACTTACATGGTTCTCATTCATTATGGACATCCCTTTAGAAGCAGACTGTAACAAGCTCTGCGGCATTTTACATATTGACCAAAAGAAGTGTGGAAATAGAAGAGCGAAAGGAATCGGTATTGATCACTTCTTGGAGGAGACGCTGAGGAATAAGGAAGAAAAATGTATTTTGGTAACCCTTCTAACGTACTGCAAGTTTGCGCAGATCTGGTGTAGGGTCAGGCCTATATCTCATTCTTGGCTAAAAAAAGGGGGTTGCTGTAATAAATTGAGATTTGAGGAAGTGGGATTTGCATATTCTTTAACTATTTTCCAGTGGGGTTTGAAATGATGGTTCAAGAAGCAGGAATATGTTTTACCTTTCGAAGTCCATTGCCCTTTCCCTCTTACTGATACATCTTTTGTCTTCTGGGGTTTAATGCACTATTCTGTCTTCTGTAAGTCATTTAGAAGCATCTCTAAAATTTAGCTTTGTACCCTTTCAGTTCTAATGCCTTACTGGATTTTTTTGTGCTTATAATCCGTTTCTCCAAGCCTTGGGAGCCTTCCTGTGCATCTCAGATGCAGACTCTTGTAGTCCCCCCTTTCTCTGATTCTTCTGGCGATTCTGGGTTCACTGTCTTATTCTGCTCCTGTTTTGAAACCACATCCTGCTAAAGGAGTAATCTCCTTGTTTAGTGATACAGGGCCTTTCCCCTTCCTTCTTTCAGATCTGTCCTTACTATGTGTTCCGTGAGTCATGCAAACACACATGACTCAAATAGTCTTCCTGCCGCAAGATTACAGTTTGGAAAATGTGTGCACTCGGATCATACAAAAATACAGCCATAATTTGATTCTTGCTTCTAAACTATGCATTCCAAATATATTCGGGTGGCCCTTTTAAGCCAGGGCAGCCTTGACTTTTCATTGTAGTTATTTCATAATCCAAATGAATGGCATCTCCTTTGACCTTCCTCTATGTGACTTTCCCATATCATTCCTTGAATTTTTAAGAGAATCTTTTTTTTTTTTTAAGGACTTTGTGCCTTGGAGAGCACCAGCCACATTATTTGTGGTTAGCAAATACAAATTAACATTTATTGTTTTAATTTTATTTTTCCAGTCCATTTCACCACATAATTGTTGATTGTGTAATTATATCTGCTGGCTTTGCATGAACTTATTTGTATTCTAGTTAGGTGAAAGTTTGCTAACTGAAAGTTTAGAAGGGGTCATTTTCTGTGAACGGTGTTACTGTTTCTTTTGGCTGCTTTCTTTGCTTGGAACGGTACCAGGTACATTATTTTTGACTTTTTAAACACTGCAATATACAAAAATGATCTTTAAAAGACAGGGATGCAATAACATGTTCTTTTTGAGAGGGAATCAGGGTTTGTATCAGTTTTGAAAGTACACTCTGAGAAATACTGAGTGAACCATAAGGACTTTGGGAGTTACTGATGTGGTAAAGAAAGCTGAGAGATGCTCATTAAAGCAGCCTTGGTTATGTCTGTAAAAGAAAGGGTATAATTAGATGTCCAGAGAGGTCAGATGGCACTGTCATTGAATAGCTTTGAAAGTCATTGATTTTCTTCATGGAAACTGGTTTGCCACAGAGTTTATTGTGCCTTTGGACTTGGTGTTTTTAGTTTTCGTTTTTCCGCTGGCAGAGGGAGGGCAGGGATAAAACTCAGTTTCTGGAATTCAAGTGGTCCCCATTGGTTAAGTTCATCCTTCCACAGCGCTGCAGGATCTCCTCACTGTAGGCTTCTGAAAGAGCAAGAGCTTCTTTTGATCTCATTCATATTACATATTGGAAGTAAATTGAATACCTCTATTAAGGTCAATATTTGGTTATTTTACACTGAGATCACCATTAGACTGCATCACATCTTCAGAAACAATGGCATGGTCCTTTGCAGTTTTCAAAGGGGAGCTGTGCTGTAATGACTGTATATTTGACTTTTCTGAATTCCTAATAGTCAATGTGAGCACTTTATTTTCCCTTTGCAAATGGAGGAGAAGCGAGATGCTGGCCCCTCTGGGAATACTATTTATTGTCTCTCTTTGTTAAATTTTTAAAGTATTTTGAAGAAAGCTCATATTTTTGTTGTGTTAATTTCCTTACATCTCTCTCTACGTTATTCTTTGTGGTTGTAAAAGCAAAACTGTATTTGAGTTTTCTAGATTTAATAAGCAAGGCTTCTGTGCAGGAGATGAATCCGTGCATGAAAGTTTCACTGAGAGCTCGGTATGAGAGCATGTATAGCAAGTTCTCTGCCATCTGACGGAGAGCCCGAGTTGCAGTCTTTCTTTGCCCTCTTCAGACTCCTCTGCATAGGCAGAACCATGTCTTCTGGAGTAAAAGCTGCACTTGCATGGTTGCTTCTCAGGACAGCTGACCAGTCAGGCTTCTTTCTCTGACATATCAATTGGTAGAGTAGTAATTTCCAATTCCTTTCATTTCAAGGAAGCAAAGCAACAGTATTTCATCTTTAGAGACCAGCAGAAACAGAATTTTTTAGTTTATGCTGCCTTAAAGCTTTTGCTTCAAACCACTCTTGAGAGTCTGTAAAAGCTCCAAAGGTAAAAATACTACCTACATTTCAGTTATCAACCAACCTCCCTCCATAGAGCCACAAGAGAAATTATATACTCTTTCCTAAGTTAACTACTGCATTCTTTCAGAAAGAGCTTTGTGGATGCTGCTGAATAATGCCTTTTCTTGAAAGAATACAGAAGATCACCATGCCTTGATTTCATCCCGACACCAACAAATATGATTGCACGGTCTTGTCTGGGGCATTGGTTCAAGACAGTCTTGAAAGGATGAGTGCCTATTACTTAATCACCAGGAATGCTTAATAGTTGTGTCACAAGTGTTTTTCTTTTTGGAGGCTGTAAGTGTCTTTGCTGTCTTGCCACGCTAGATATAGAATAGATGCCTTGATGAATTACCCAATGGGGATTCTGCTGCAGAAATTGATGCTCACTAAATCAAAATCAAAGCCGTGTTTTTTGTCTCCTTTGGTCATTACAGTAAAGCTACTGGTTTTTACATCTGTCTGCTTACAAGTCTGGGATATGCACACGTTGTTGCATGCAATTGCTAGGTTTTGGAGGGCTTTTTGTCACAAAATGATACGATGATGCAGATGTTCTGATACTGTTCTTTAAAACAGTTGATTGCAGATCTGATGGTGAAAGATGATCAGCAGCTAGCATATATCATCATCTTCTGATCCAAACGGGTTCCTTTGGGAGTCAGCTGTACTGTTTTAGTATGTCATAATTAAATTGAGTGCTGTTTAGGTGTCAGAAATTACTTTATAATGCAGGATAATGGACTTAAATAGACTTATTTGCACAATGCAAATCATAATCTAGCAAATTACCCTTAAAGGCTATATATTAAGAATCAAAACAAGCCCCCCAGTATTCAGTAGGAAGACAAAAAGGGAAAACATTGGTCTGATTTCTGACTCGGTCCTTAAGAGATCCTGCGTTAGAGACTATCTAGGCTTAGTAGATGCTAGAATAAGGCCTGCTATTTGTGAGTAACGGTCATAAAGTGTTTTGTTTGAAAGAAAAGCATAATTATTTTTTATTTTAGTTAGTATTGGATGGGTGCAGCGAAATCCCTGTTGGTCAGACCTTTAATATGTGGGGAAAAAAAAAATCCTTTGTACACATGCAACAGATAACATTGCCCAAAATGTCACAAGAGCTAGTTACTCAAGTTACTTCCCAGAAAAGTTCGTGTGAGTTGTGAATACTCAGCGTCTTTCAGAATAAGACTGTATTTATGAGAAGGCTAATGTTAGGAAAATAATAGATTTACATGCATAGTGAGAGCTGTTTGTAAATCAGCAGGTGGTTTCTCAAATATCAAAAATTAGCAAAATGTTTACTGATGTGATATCTTTCTGAAAAACATGTTTAAAAACACTTGAACATTAAAACTTCAAATACAAATAGCTGATTTGCTTTTCTTCAGCCATCTCAGGTCTTTCTTACTTGTGGTTTACATGCACAGACTCTTCATTTTCAGTCTTGAGGACCTAATTTTATCTTTTGTAGGGCCCAGTAGGAGGAAAAAAATTAAAATAATTTTCTTGCAAGCTATATATTTCAGTAGATGTATTTCTGTGAACAAACAGGAAAAATTCAGGTGATACTAGAAAATCTCTTTTAGTTTCGTATACATACACGCGTACTTTCATACAGAATGGTATATTACATTTCTCTTTAGTCATATAAAACCTGCTTGGGATTGAATTCATTAATGATGCAGAGCAGTATTAAAATAATGTGCTACACTTCTTTAGAATCATACATATAGGTCCAAGCGATTCTTCAGTCGTAAAAGTCAAAGAATGTCATATCTCTAATTAAAAATAAAATAAAATAAAAACCCTGTAAACTAATTTACCTCTGTGCCATTTTCATACTCAGATTTAAAGTTAAACCCTGCCCCAACCCTATAAATGGCGGTTGAATTGTGTACATCTTGTCTGAGAAGGTTTCCAGTGTGGTGAAAAAGGAGTTCAGTTCAGAGATCTTTAATCCAGTTTCCTCTGTTTTATTTGGTTATACAGAAAATCCTACCCTTCACTGCTGCCCCCCAAGTTCTTCATTTGCCAATAGTACTGAGGGGGGAAATTGCCACGCTACTTATACATAATTTAAAACAATTGTGCTAGCTTTAAACCCGAAGTCTTTCTTCATCTATCATTTATCTCATGATGTTATCTTTTGTACTCGGTACCCTTCAGTAAGCACAGCCTGACACGTCTTGTGGCCTTTACCTTCTGCGATAAAAAAGATTGAAAAGATGCTTGGCACCACCTGGTGAAGATGAGGCAACCCTGGAGAACTGTGCTTCAGGAGCAGGTGACTGATGCTAAGAAATGTGCCAGTCTAGGGACACAGCTGAAGGGTTGTAGTAGGGAAGGGGGAGGGGAAGGGAAGAAAAAAGAGCAGGAACATTAATACATCTTCCTGAGGTTTGATGGGACATATACTGCCTACTGTTCCATCTGGTGCTTATGATAGCATGGCATATTAGCATGCTGCAAGTTCATAATGTATTCAGGGCGAGAAAACACCACTTGCATACCAATTGAGGCGTCCTCTTTCTCGGAGCTGCCTTTGAATTTCAATGATGTTTATGCCTCCTAAGCCATGACTGAACTGAGCATTTCCGCTCGTGGAGGAATAACAGCAGTTAGGGACTCTGGCTCATGTGGGTTTTCGTTCGCCTCGCTCTTTATTTTTTTTCCTTTTCCTTTTTTTTTTTTCCCCCCCCTTTTCTTCCAGCTTTCTCCTCCCAGTTTATTTTGTTCGGGGAAGCTTAAAGGCAGGTTGAGGTTCTGGACTAGCTAATTACATTGCTTCTGTTAATATTACATTAACTTCTTTTTAAGGTTGTAGTCTATTGTCTTTTTGCTTATCTCAAAGCGCTTAAATGTTCTTTTTATGACATTTTGGTGAAATTACTCTAAAAGCAGTGTCACGGAGCATTTAAAAAACAGCATGTTGCAATTCTGCTTTATATTCAGATTTCCTGTATTGCTAAATTAAAGAACAAACAATACCCTGAATTCTGCATTTCATGGTAAATTATTTGGGCCCTGCGTCTTCAAGGACTTGATTTTAACTTCAAGTGTGCTACCATAATAGGATAAGTATCTGAAGTTGAACAGGTATGTCAGTCTTTGTAGGAGTGAGGTCTTTTTATCTGTCCCTTGCAGGAAGTGTACTGATACGTTCGTTTTATTTCTCCCTACCCTGTCCTCTTTGAAACTCTGCTGAGATTGACACTTGACTGGAGACAATCTCAAAACTGCGCTGTAGAAACTCTTGACTGCACATTTTGTTTCTGAACTTGTAAAAGATTGTGATCCTTTTATGGCTCAGTGCTGTGAATCGCTCTGCGGCCCTCCTTCCGGTAGGGTTTGAAAGTATGAAGTTTACACACAGGGTAGGGTATTTGATGTTGGATTTTCAAGCATCTGGAGTAATACATGAGTACTAGTCTCATTTGCCTTTGTTGGTGACTGTGTTTCTAAACTGCTTCACTTGTCTTGAAAGTCCTACCCTGAAAAAGGAGGCTAAGCTTGTTGCTTGAAGAGGGAAGGATATTAAAGCAGTATCTCTAGTACAGGCCATCTTAATGAATGCGTTTGGTATCTAGTCCGCTACCTGCACAGCTGGACGCTTGCTCCTGCCCAGAACTGACTGTGGTTTTGAGGCTTTAGATTAATCTTTAATGCATATGACTGTCATGCTAATAGAACTTTAATAAAAATGTACTAGGTAGCACTTTGAACTCCTTCACTCTGATTTAGTATTAATCCACTTGATTACTAGAAAAGATCTTGCTATAGTTCTGATCCTTCCTTTCAAATACATCCAGCCATGACTTCTATAAATATATATTTTCAGACAGTCATTTAGCCACTCTTGCATAGATAAGAAATGAAAAATGCATTAGTCATCCTGACAAAGAATAAATCGACTTCTTTTGGTTCACTATCTGAATATCTGTTGTCTTATGGCTTAAGAACATTCCTTGTTTATTGATAATGCATTTAGACCTAGATATTAATGTCTTGGCTTAAATGCTAATTATTTTTTTTTCTTAAGACAGTCAGGAAGGCTAATGTTACTGAATAGGAATGTGGAGGAGGTGGTGTGGGTAATTCAAGCAAGTTTAGTCAGCACTTACAAGATTCTTGAAATGTTTCTTGATGTCCTACAGAACTGTTAACATCTGCACGGCTTGTGAGAAGAGCCACATTTATTACAGCTGTATGCTAGCTAGAACGCAAAAGAAAAGGCGGGGGGGGATTAGAGTTAAGAATGAAGCAGCTGGCTTTTAGTACAGAGATTTATCATTTTACTTTCATTACAGACCAACAGTAAACTCTGCTTGGACTCCTTTGCATCAGCTTCTTTGAGATGGCAGGTTGAAGGCTTGGGAGTTTAGCGATGAGATACAGTCCCACAAAATGCACACAGTTTAAAAGAAAGCAAAGCTTTCAGATAAATAATCACAAGTGAAGTTCAGCATTTCAAGGAGCTCTTCCAGTATGACATAACTTGATGTGGAGCGTATGTTCAAAGTCTACATCTGAGATGGTAAAAAAAGAAACATGGATTTTTAAACAAAAGAAGAAAGAAATGGAAGTAGTAGTGGAGTAGTAAAAGCGAAGGCTGCTGGGTCCCTGCAGAACCGAGGAGGACATAGAGTTTCTTGTCCCCATTCTTGTCAGGGTGTGGAGTTGCTGGAGGAAAGGGAGGCCTGTTGAGACACTCCTGAGATCCCAGGCCTGTAATAGTACCTTGGTGTGTTTGTTTCACCTCTTCTCTCTTTTTGTGCCAGAAGAGAAATCAAGGGAAGAACAATCAGCATCACTTCTTCCTGTAAAAAATCACATACATGTTTCCAGAACCAGGTGTTTTTGGTCCAAGTTCGGGTCCCTGCTCACTCATTTCTTTCTTAGCCATTGAGACAGATTTAAACCCAAGCTATGCCAGTATTGTAGCTATTTGTACATTGTCACAATCTTTGTTCTTTTCAATTAATATAAAAGATTTTTAGAGTTTTTGTTTTTTTTTTTGTTCATCTATTTGGTGCGAATGAAAGCTGGTATTTCCTTTGTTTCCTCTGGTTAATGTAGCTCGGTGTGCTTGTTCTTACCCTTTTTTCCCTGCGCATTTTAAGTGAACTGGTTCTGGTTTTGCTCAGTTAACTTCTTTACAACGTGCCCGAGCCACTCACAGTGGGAGCGCCAGGATCTGTTTCTGTGTCTCCTACTGTTTCTTAACAACTTCAGCAACTGAGGAAGCTGCACATCTATGCTCATGTCCTTTATTGCTCTCCTTAAATGGTGCTTCCAAATAATTTTCTGATACTTTCTAATACAAAACCTATTGCGTGTTCTCTTATAGTGAAAGCACCAACAGCTACTCATTAAGAAACAAGGCACTTAGGATTGTTGTGATGAAGAGCATCCTCTTGTTGCAAGAACTCTTTTAAGAGTTGGTTGAGGTGTGTTTTTTCTACTCACACTTTTCTGCTGTCCATACTGCTGATCTATAGCAGATGTCCACTCTGATAACCTACTGTGCTTTTTATCCCTTCTATCTAACCTTAGACTTTTTTTTTGCTGTTACACTCATAATTTAATTATAGTGTGTGGCATTGTAAGAGCTCTAACATATAATTACTGCCTCCTCTTCTTTCCATTCTCCTGACACCAGAGCACAGGCAAAAGCAAACTTTTTAACATTTCAGTTATGAAAATGACTGCATTTGACTCATCAGTGTTCGGCACCTCGTACCTTCTGAAGCGGTGGATTTAGTTTCTGAAAGTTTATTTCCACTTAGTCTTGTGAAAACACATTTTATTTTAATTTTGTGCAGATTGTTGGCATTGAACAGAATTATGTGCAAAACCAAGTAGCTCTGTAAGTCAGAGCTCATAATCACCTTTGGAAATGACCTGTTAAGTTTCTAATAGGTCATTTGTATGCACAGTTACTGAAGCTACTTGCTCTGTTGCAATAATTATGAAAAAGATAATGGACAGGAACTCATTTGGGGACAGTTATTCTTGTGAACTGTTTAGCATTTCATCCAGGTACTCTTATTTTCCTTTCATAATTCCAGAATTTGCCTTGGATAGTTGTTGCAATTCAGCAGTTCTTTATTTCTTCGTATCCCAAGCAGTTTAAAGCCTACCTGGCAACTCTTGCTGTGTTTTACGTCTTCTATTCTAAGTGAAGACCATAAAGAAGCATGTCCTCACGGGAGATCCTAGTGCAGTCACTATCTCTCTATGCTTTTGAATTGTCTCTGCCATTGGGATTTAGCTTTCTTAGTATGTATGTGCTGCCAGAAAGATGTTTATAAAGATGTTTATAAAGATCTATGAGAGCTGCCCTAGAATTTTTTCTTTTATTTCTGCCCTCCTTGCCATTTGATCTCTTTGACTGATTGTAGCTCTGAAGAAAATCTCAGGTTTTGTTTGGGTCTCTGTGTTTTGGTGCGAAAAAGAAACGGTGTTAAATTTTGGTGGAGTATTTTCAAAATCACATATCATCACATGGCTACAGTTGCGTGAGTGTAATCTGGGTTCCTATGGCTGGATATGGTGTGTGACCTTAGGCACGCCACTGTCTGATGTGCTGCCTGCTGCAATTTCGCTTTTTGAGTGTTTCATATGGAAAGCGATCTGCAGAACAGGATGAGGTGGGGGGGCGTAAGTTAAGGGAGGGGGGAAACATCTAACGTGTTTGGCTGGGGTAGATGGGTGACAATAGGAGGCGCTGAAACTGGTCTTGTGTTGTAGCCAGTGTTGCTCAGTTATTCTTTGGAGGAAGAAATGTTTATAGCCAAAATTTAAAGAGAAACACTTGTTATTATGCTTGGTGCGGTGGAAACAGACTAGTACATACTGATGTGTACATACACAGCATCATAAGCTTTCCTTCCTATATCACATGGCTGAGGTTAACTTTTGATACTGGAAAGAGCTTTTCTTGAGGCATCTCCCTTGGGCTGTCCGAGTACCTTGCCATCTATTCGGCATGTTGCCTGTGCGGCCGCACGATGTCGGCTCCCTCTAGCGGTCCCCAGTCACCTGCAAAGGTCTCCAGCGACTCGTCGCCAAGGCGTGCTCCTAGCTGGCCCGTGTTTCTCGCCCCGTACCCTTTTATCCGACACTCCAGTGCCACCAGTGACCGCTGAAGATGCATCCTGGGGCTGTTGCCGCCCCTTGGGAAGAGGCTGTCCCGCTGCCCTCAACCACCCCCTGCCCCGCCGCAGAGCTACTTTCCTCATGTTGAATCTTCTTCCCTTTCTGGTAAATATGGCTCCTCTTATGTTAACGTGCTTCTCAGTGAAGCAAAGTGTATCTATCCAGATAGACCCAAAGCCAAACGTAGGGTGTTTCCACAGCACAGAGAGAGTTAAATCTGCTTTTCGTAAGGGTAGCATGTACAGGAAAACGTACTGTATTACCAAGGGTTAAGTGCATCCACGTTGAATATTCAGAGTTCAAACACATCAGACTTCTTTACTTTGTCAATATTTCTCTTGCACTTGTAGCATTGAGTGGTTTCTCTCTGGTGTCTGACTTCTCGCCCTGCAGTTTCCCCTCCATTTAACACTCCCTTCAGTGTAATTGAAGACTATTTCTTTCTTACAATTTTCCAAAGCAGAATGTAAAAAAAAAAAAAAAAAAAAAAAGAAAAGTCACAGTTAAGTATTTTTTATATACAAAATCAAATAACTGGAACTTGATTAAATATGTATATAAGTGTGCATGCACATATACACACGCACACACATATATGCACATATATAGAAATAAGCCATGGAAGCTGCACTGATCCACAAAGGTCAATACTAAATTGATGTGTTGGAGTAGTGGGTTTAGCTGGCTTGATGAAAATGAGGTTCTATAAATATAAAAAACTTCTAAATGTATTTTTTGGGTAAAAAAAAAAAGGAATAAATTTAATTTGAATCTGCTGAGCATGAAGCGAAGCATGTTTTGTACAACTGTCAAGCATGGAAATGCTATGAGACCTGAAATTGTTTTAATATTTTGCGTATATTTTCTGTGGGTTCTGCATTAATTGCTGATTATTATTTTTTTTTTCAATTCAGGCTTCAGCTGTGTTTTTTTTGTTGTGGTCTGATATTTAAAATTCAAAACAAAAGGAAGATACTTTAAAAGAAGGAAGTTTTAACTTTTGTTGTGCAAGACTGCTGTGATGCTTTAAGGTCTAGAAACATGTGTAACTATGCCCTGTGAGTGGTCTCATTAGTACCTACAGCTGTTTTCAGTACCTATAGTAAAGCACATTCCTGAGTGTTTCTGGGGCTGGAGTCTGCAAAGCTAACCCAGCACCTCCCTCCCTGGGTGAGCCAACCTGATTCCTGTGCCCATGTGAATTTGTGTAAATTCACTGGCTTCAGAAAGGGGGTTAATTTGGTTTTACATTTGTTGGTCTGGTTTTACGTGACATACAAGTTTCTTCCTTTCCCTCTTCCTTTACGTACTTACATTATTTCATATTAACATTTAAGTATGCATGTGATATATTAGGCCAGACAATTGATTTGAGATATGCTTTTGTTTCTGCTAACAGTAACATTTGTTTTGCTTGTGAGCTTATTTGTCAATAAGTGATATTACCTCACTTAAGACAGTATTTGAGATGGAGGGTCTTAATTTCGTGTGAAGTTTCTGAGACTCTCTTCCCCCCCCTCCAACCTCCCCACTGCTGCTTTCAGGTGTGATCCAGTGCCCAAAGTAAAATACAGTTGGTGTGACATGCAGCACTGAGGGAGCTGACTTATAACTAATAATGAGTATTTTCTCACACTCTGTCTAGACAGTCAGTCATGTAAACACAAGATGTCTTTAATGGCATCATCTGATGATGTGAAATGATAGTCTTCCAAAGTGTGTATTTCCACAAATGCTGAAGTACTCATTAGGGTAATAAATTGCGCTACTTGGTATTATACACTGGCAATCTTTGAGATAGGGGAAAAGCCTACCGTTTCACTTTTCTGTCGCTAGTAGTGGCAGTGAGTAACTGTGGCAGCACCTGAGTGAGGGTTTCTGGGGGAAATATGCTTCAGTGTATATTTTTCATTGGTGGATTAATACCTGCCTTGGCTGGCTGAATACAAACGAAGGAGTTAGTATGCCTGGCGACTGAGGCTCGCCGATTTCCATGTACACCAGCCACACAGCTAAAGCACTCTGAATGCCTCTGGCTTTCACAAGGAAAAGGACTGAGATCTATATGGGAATATATATGCCATTTGACTTAGCAGCCTAAGGAATGAATGAATTAGAGGCTTTAACTCTTCTTTTCACTGATTATATGGGGAGTCTAGGCTGATAATCTAGCTGTCTGTGTTAGATGGCAGAAACGAGCAGGCTTCCTTGAACTGGGCTGGTGTTTGCTGGAGTGGGAGTTTGGCTGCCCATGCTTTCTGTCTTATGAGTGAGGTCTTGCTTCCCAGGCCTGTGCATCTGGCCTAACAGAACAAGCTTTTCATCGTTTGAAATATCACTGGGAGGAATTGAGTTCTTGGATGGGTAAAATGGTGCGATCTGATAGAGCAGGTATTTAGGAGCTTGATCGACGAGGTGAGGAGCAGTCTGTCCCAGACTGGCCAACGCCACTGCACACCTTAGAGGATCTTGACTTGTCCGTGACAAATTCCACAGTTTAAAAACAAGCAAAGCCATATGTATGCCCATTACCTTCTCGGTAGGCTCTATGTCATCTTTTCAGATGTATAACTCTGGAAAAATATCACCTCCTACACCCATGTTTGATTCTTTTTGAGCCTAAAGGATTTCTGGCATGTTTTGTAAATACAAGCGGTGCCTTTTGAAAGTACAGCCATAATAACATTTTTGCTGGCAGAGTAATTTAATACCTAAAGTTACCCTGAATCTAAATAAGTTATTTTAGATTATTTTATCTAGTCTGGATTGGATACTTCAGGTCTAGTTAAATCTAATGGAATACTGGTATCTGTAGTGTCTTAGGACTTTTCTAAAATGGGTACAGCTGTGCTTTACACTTCGTGTATGCAGATTAAAAATAAAGGAGTTCATATTCATTTTGCTTCAGACTTTTAGCTGTGTGTAACAAACTATTTACTGTTAATTTAGGACATTACAAACTTTGGATTAAAAATGTAAACATGCTTCTGCAGGGCAAGTTTGGAAATTTTAATTGGCATTGGGAGAGAAAATGTTCTGGTGGGAAGGATGTGTGCTGTGTGTGGTTGAGAACGTAACAGCATACAAACAATACTAATTTGATGCTGATGGCATTTGAGTTTCTTAGATATCAGTCTAACTTCATCTGTAGTTTGTCAAATAGCATGCAAACCTGACAAGGGTAGGTCTTCCAGAGAAGACGGTACAAAAAGGAAACAAATTACTGGTCTGAGAGCCTTTGGGAAGGCGCATCTGAAAACACCCCAGTGGCTTCCTCTATAGGTATAGGAGAAGTGAAGGGAGCAATTGCTGATGTGGAGGGGTTGTCACCTCTGTAGCTTGTAAGGGAGGCCAGGGAGTGGGTTTGGCCAGTGGTTGCTCTGGTTGTTCTTCGGTTCTTCACGCTGGAGGTGGTGGGCTCCTCTTCTTCACTTTGCTCAGGCCTCAACGTTCAGTGAGCTGGTTTAGGAATAGCAGTAATAGTTCCTGTGACATGAAAGACAACCACTCAAAACACACAGTTCTTAGTTTGGTAGCTTGTCAACAAAATAAAGCAGAAAAGATCCAGGAAACAATATAAACAGGGAAATAGTGTTTCGATAATGACTGTGGGACTATTTGCTTATTAACTGCACTAGTTATGCATACATAGAGCCATTTTCGTGATGCTTGGTGGGATATTTAGAATAAATCTGCATTGTCTTCACCTTCGTTACAGGCCAACTGGTATGTATTCAGCCATCGCAAGGGAACTTGTAGACTTTATTTTCTGGGGAATTATGGAAACTTAGGGCAGCTGTCACAACTCGGCCCTTAATTTTGTTTGTCTGTTCTTGCTAAAGTATTTCATAAACCGTTGTGGTGGTAGTAGATCTAGATTTAGAATGTATTCTTCTTCCCTGTGTTCCTTTGTACGTTCAAGTGATTTTACACGGTAAAATTTGCAAAGCCAGGAAGGGGGAAGGAGAAAAGAGGCATTTAAAAAAAAGGTGTGATTCTGAGAGGAGTCCGTTTTTAATTATTAAATAACGGAAAGTGAATTTATTATAGTTCTGAAATTGTCAAAACACGTCAGATTGTTAAATGAGAGGAAGAAGATTATTTTTCTACTTTTTCCTCTTCTAAAATGAAATTATGTGGTAAGACAAGTTTATTTCTTTCAGGAGAAAATAATATGTCCAGGAAGTCAAAGCCATAACATTTTTATCTCAACTCTGAGACTGAACTCACGCATTGCTTATTTTGTAACATGTGTAATTATCTGGTCCTCAGTTTCAGTCAGAAACTCTCACCCTAGAGAACTGAATAGAAAGAGCGTGCTTCTGTGGTTTTGTTTCATTGTCGTGACAGTAGGACCAGTCAAGGTACCATTACGGGTGGCCAACATGACGCAAAGCATTGTCCATCATTCACCTACTTTACATTATCGACAAGCTCTTCCTACCAAAAGCAGGAGACAGTAGCACTAAAATCCCGTTCAGCTTTTGGGAAACAGAGTGGGGATTGTATTATTCCCAAGGCTTTATTTTAGCACGTCTGAAGAAAGCTCTGATAACTTGGCCTGAGATACCTTCAGTGAACTCCCAGGATGCAGAATTTCTTCTAGCTCCTGCATATTAAATGAGAAGAAATGGGTAAACTGAGTGTGCTTTCATTTATTCTGAATAATAGCTGGTGATATGAAATGTTCAACTATCTGAGCAGAGGAGAACCAGGATAGGACTGCAGTAAAGTCGTGCTATTGCTTCTGCAAAAGGGTCCTCTTCAGTATGTGAGCTTCATACCCAGCATGCTAAAGGGGCAGTGAAACGTTATGTTGTCTTGAAAACTTTGCTGTACGTGTCTGTCACTCACCCCACGTGCATTCTCGTTCCTGCTGGATAAAGCTTGCAGGGGTAATGTTTTGTGACAAAAGACGGAGTCTGAGTGTCTGAGCTGCTTTCTGATACTGCCCTTCTGCAAATCACCTAGGGAGTAAAAAGCTCTCTGCTGGGAACTGGAAACTGGGTGGTATTTTCTTTCTAGCCAGTAACGTGACTGCATCTGGTGCTGACAGAATGTTATGTCTATATTACGCCTGTTTGAGATCAGTTGTTTATTGTGCAAAAACATCCATTGTGTTTAGGTACTTGTTTATTCATTAAGAAAAAAGTCAAAAGGGCCAAGAGGCGAATGGAATGCAGAGTGGGCTGCTCTCAAACAAGTCCCAGGCGTGCTTGGCTGGGAGAGGGTCTGCAGCGGTGTCATCCAAATATCGCGTTTTATGGCTGCATCACAGGAGTTCCAGGTTTCCCCAGGTGTGCAGTGCACAGGGTGGGTAGGCGTTGCCGTATGTATCAGGCTTATACTGTGCATTCTTGAATGAGTCTTTTTCAACCAAGGCAGATACCTTGTAATATTGCCCTCCTCTGCGTAGTGGCAGGTCCGAGAGTCAGGAGTTGTGGGTCTCCACAAACACTGCCTTGTAGCAGTGCTGTCTGAAGGAGGGAAGGTTCTTTACTGGCTGTAGCGTGATAGTGATATGGACGAGAGAGCTGTATAATTTGTCCTCTTAGGTGGGCTCGTGGGTTTCTGTCTCCCAGTTCGTCGCTTATATGACTTACAACCTATAGTTACCTGCTTGCAGATTCCATGCTATCCCTCTCAAAATAATCAGAATTAGTCCAATTTCATCTAGGTAACAATCATCAGTATTAAATCCCACGGATTTAGGTCTCAATTCATATAATTTGGGTGGCGGAGGTGGTTTCTAATCCTGTGTGTCATACGCGGGGTTTGTTCTTTCTGTGAGTTTAAAGGAAACAAGACAATGGGTTCTTTTAATTTGGCAGTTTTTATTTTTATTTTTAACATGTTGGCACAGAAGTAGAAGTACTGTACAATCAATATATAGAGCGTCTTTTAAGAATCTTTCATGCCTGAATCTACATCTGGAACTGTTTGCACTAACTAAAAGTAAAATAAATGCCACAGCGTATTATACCATACTTTTTTTCATTTAAAAAAGGAAATTGAAAACACACCACTCCTAGAAATGCTTGACATTGAATTGGCTATTGAAATGGTATCAGTAAAGTATTTATATATTCCATATTTTGTTCCATACATGAGCTTTCCTTGATGCGTTAAACTTGGAAGGGTGCCACGTGAGCTGAAATATTGCCATATATGAAAGACCGCCTTGTTTTAAAAATGGACTAAGTCTTTTAGGGTACAGGAAGTAAAGTAAATCAGTTCGAATACATGCACATCTCTCGTTGCCCCTGCTGCTGCACGTTTTACTTTGTCTGTTCCCTATTTGTCTTCAGAAGCTGCCTGTGCTTATGGTAAATATCAGTGTTCACCTAACAGCTAAATATAGTGATAAAAATAACTCCTACCATAAAAACTGAATGAATGACAAGAACAGTATAGTTTCATGAACCAAGAAATCGACAGAAGAAATATCATAATTTAAAGTTGGTTTTACAACATTCTTTAATTTAAAACGGAGCAAAATACTTCTGTGGTAAAATCACAGCTCCTTACTCTGCTGTAAAAGAGATTCAAGAATGTATATTTCAAAATGTTTGGGTTTTTTTAAAAATAAAAAATATAATCCAAAGCAAATGCAATAGATCTCTGCATACTTGAAACATATTTTCTGAATTTATTCTAAGTCTCTCACTGCACCAGAGGGTTGTGTGTACGGATTAGGACTAGACCATTATTTCACCATCTATCTCCATCCTGAATTGATTGCAGCAAACACTGCAGAATGAATTGCAGATGTCTTGTTTTCCCTCCGGTTTGGAGGACCTCTGGTTTCAGCCCCATTTGATCTGAACTGGGCTAAGGAGTGCAAGTCTGTCAGTGTTTAGAGGGATTTGGTGGAAGAAATCTTTGCACCTGAAAGAGGTTTCTCTGTATGCACAGCCTGTGCTCTGAAATGTGTGGTGCTGTGGGATACTGCCTGGCGTGTCCCTGTTAATTCAGGATTATTGTTTGAAATGTCAGAATCCAACAGGAAAAACAAAAAAAACAGACCTAGCTTTGCAAATGGGTTGTTTGGTTTGACACAAAAGCTTAAAAATGTTTTTGAACTCAAGAAATTAAGCCATTTTAAGACATGTTTTTCCTTAAAGTTCTTCCAAATTTCAGGCAGTTCAATGTATGTGCTCCTGTATTACAAAACCAAAGTTAAATGTACATGAAATCTTACACAGGCAGGATTTCACATGTCAAAAATAGTTTTTCCTCTTGAGGGATTCTTTCTTCCCGTCCCAAATCCTCATCACCTCTGAATGTACGGGTAGCAGAATATCCACAGAGAGTTTGTATGAAAAATGTCTATACATAAAGGCCTTCACGGAATAACGTGGTTAAGGTTAAGGGGAGACTTGCCTCGTGAATACAATTTGAATACCATTTTGTCTTTAGCTTTCAGATCACCAGGCTATTTTTCAACAATTAGAATAAAGTGTGGTGTGTGTTTGTTTGGTTTTAAATTAAAAAAAGTAATGATTTGCAAAAGCTGGAGTTCTAGGCTAAGTAGTGCTTTTATCAGCAGCGGCGCTGCTTCGTGCTCCATCAGCACTCCATCCTCTGAGAGATGTTCCTCTTAAAAACAGAGCTGCTGAAGTTCTCTGGGGTTGTGGGTGGTGGGACAGAGGCGGGTGCAGAGCCGCTGTAGGCAGGTGCCCCTAGCCCCATAGCTGCCTTGGAGGTTGGGGAACCAGCTGTAGAGGCAAGGAACAGGTAAATAGTAGCAGTGAGAGCAGAATGGCTCCTGCAGGAGTCTTGCTGTTGAAGAGGGTGGAAAGGTGGGATGTAGAGGCTGAAATGGAGCAGGCTGTTCTCCTGGGTGGTGTGGTAGTGGTGGTGTCTTCCAAGCACATGGTAAAGTTACATTTTGGCATGATACTTCTTCAAAACCCCCAAAATACGCCCCCCCAACCCCAGCGGAATCTCTGCTCTGACAAAATAATCTTGTACCCTGGGTAGAAGTGTTTTGAGGTGTGCTTGAAAGGAGTCTTATATCTCCTTACAGAAGGCAGGGCTAGGGAGCTTACAGGCAACCAGAGATCAATCTGTCTGCCTGCGATCATATAGTAGCAGAGTGGGGTTTAGGCTTTGTAAGGGGGAGAGAGAGGTTAAGCAAAGGTAAGTGGTTTGTAGAGGTTTTTTTTTAACCCTAAGAGGTACAAAGAATGGTAGTTAGGAGAATCAAGCCTAATGTCATTAGACTTATATGAGAAGTACAGGGGTCTGTGGATAATTTCAGTGATCTGCGGACCGGGTAGCAGACACTGTTCGAGGGAGTAGAAACTGGTTGGATCATGGTAGAATGGCAATCTGAAATTGGAGGGCAAAACCAACACAGTTTCCCACTACCGTGTTCAATTTAAGTAACAAAACATTGCCAGCTTTTTGGGAAAGCCTCCCCCCTCCAATCTGAGCACGTTTCTGAGCAAACCTGAACTTTGAAATGCAGCAAAGGAGGGGAGCAAGAGCTGTACAGTTGGTTACAGGCTTGGGATCACTTCTAGTTATCAACAGCTGAATTGGAGGATACAGGCTGTGCCTGCTCGCTGCGAGCAGCAGACTGTTAGAGGAGTTCGATTTCTCTCACTCCTTCTTCCACCCACCTCCATCTCCTCTGTGCCTGTGTCTGCGCTCCCACATGCTTCAAATCTGTGTACCTGGACTGCCTTCCTTAACAGTTCAATGTGAGTGTTAGCAGAATGAAAACCAGATGGACCAGCAGTTCCCACTGTTATCTCCCCACCAGCTCTGGCAAGCCTCCCTTTCTCTCTCCTTTCTTGGCATGGCAGAAATATTTGCCTTTATTTAGGAGGGCTTGGGCTCACTGCTGTGCCTCTTTCCCTCTGTTGCAACATGAGCTGAAAGCTATTTATTCCCTTGTTGCTGAGGTTGGTTGAGGTGAGTGCAAGATGAATTCGGCTATTAAGGAAGCAATTAACATTTCAAGACGAGTTTTCATAGTTCTTTATATTAAATGAATAGCTTGTTGAAGATATAGATGTAACTGTTTTAGTATAGTGATATGGAAAGGAAATTTGTATAGAATATGTTTAAAAACTTGCTTTTGTTTTCCAGAATGTAATAATTTACTGTTGCTTGATTTGCAAATCAAACCTCACCTGTCTTTGTAGCAGCCTTAATATTTAAGCTAATCATTTTGGATACTGTTCCCTACACAGCTGAGGTTTGCTAGGCTTAGATCAACATTACAGATCCTGTAATACTGTATCTGTATTCCCTCCATCCTGTTCTGGGGGTGTTTCACTGCACATCTTCCCCAAAGTTATCTCTAAGTTCTGTATGAAATTATTGCCTTTCCCTGAGAGCTGAAGCATCGTCTGTAGGCACTTCTTCAAAGGGTGAAGATGGCTTCTATAATTGCAGTACCTGACACACTGTGTCTCTGGGACATGCTTCCTCAGTTTCAGGCAGCTAAAGATTAGTATCTATTAGGCATTGTGGCGTTGTTAATTTTTGTGTGGTGGTGGTGGGTTTTGTGGTTTTTTTGTTTGTTTGCTTGGGTTTTCTTTACTTTCTGATAATTAAGTGTCTTGAGGCTCTTTTAAACATACCCTGCCTTTGTTAAATGTGTGCATTGTGTGTAATTTCTCTTAGTGACTTTAAGGGCAAATCTTAGATATGATTTTTTTGAGTTAAGTTTGCATGTTGCTAGTAAGAACAAGGAGAGCACTTCACAAAGTGGAGCGACAGAATTTATAGAATGTGACGGACTTTGCTATTGTCTTGAATTAAAATTACAGACTTACATGCTTACCCATTAGCAGCGACACTTACTTGCTTTGCAAAATAGTTTAATAGAGCTCAGAAGACTTGTGTGGGACAGCGTATAAAATAAATCTGACCCCCCAAAGAAGGGATGGAAGAATTTAACTTATGCCCGTTAAAGGATAAATTTGATCTTACTCATCTTTACTGAAGAAGGCTCGCTAAAGACCTGGCATGAGTAAGGAAGCCTCAATTTTGCTTTCAGTTGGTAAATGTCGTCACGTTTTGTCCATTCACGATAAATGAAACCTAAGGGTTGGGTGGATTTTTTTTTTTAATTTTAACATAGAGGGGTCCAAAAAGGTGTTGGAAAAAGAAGATACTTCTATATCAAATATCTCGTGTTTGTAGATCTTTAGTTGCAAGAGAACTGTTCTGTTAGGTTTTCTGTCTGTTTTTTGCCCTTTGTTTGTTTTGTTTTCTTGGAGAGTTATGTTTCTACTGATCTTGCAGGTTTTGAACATTAAAGTTGTTCTTAATGTGTGAAGGTGCAAACTTAAAATGCTTTTTTAAAACCAGTGGTATGTATGTCTGACAACTGACTTACCATTTTGGCACCTTGTGTTTATTTTTCTGGTGAATGTAAGAAAATCCAGGGGTAGGGTGGTAGAGTGATTCCGGAGGCTTGCAGTATTTAACAAAAGTATCTCTCCAGGATTAGAAAGACAAGCAATGGAGAGGGCAGCAGGTGTTACAAAGAGACACGAAGAGAGCTGTCTTCAACCAATATCCCACTCAATAGCTCACCTGTACTGAAGAGCTTCAGGTTTTAGTTCTGGAAAAGCTGTCATAAGGGGATTTATTACCTTCCTGTCTCTTCGTCTGTTTTTGCCTCCTGGCTAATGTGAGAGCCTTGAAGGGAGGTGGCGTTACTGCAGCTCCAGGAGTGCTTGGGAGGCAGCATCTGTACATGCTAGAAATAAAAACAAAAGATAATGCAGCACCGCTACAAATGAGGTCTTACCATCTGTGTAACACCTTCTTAAGTAAGGTTTAGATGATGTAATTTGGGAAGAGCACACTGGAGTAGATAATCGGGTGTAATCTTTTGCGGCAGATGCTGAAATGGCTCACTTCTTGCGTTAGCTTTTAAGTTGTTGTCAGAGGGGGTTTGCTTGGGGATATAAACCAGTGTGTTCCTGTGGTGTGTGTTGCAGATCGCACTGAGAAGCATTCCACAATGCCAGACTCACCTGTGGATGTGAAGACACAATCCAGGCTGACGCCTCCAACCATGCCACCTCCTCCCACTACCCAAGGAGCTCCAAGAACCAGTTCATTCACGCCCACAACGTGTAATTAGACTTATTTTCTTCCTTTTCTTCCATATTCTTTCTATTCTGTGTGTAACAAACCAAAATATGTGAAGGGAAACCTGCGTGACATGGCAGGAGCAGCATTTGGTTGTACTGTGATAAAGTAATTAAACAAAACCAAGATCCCAATGGATTAATGCAACTTTAAGGTATTAAGACATTCATCTCATAGTTGTGTTGTTATTTCATTGATAACTTGGCTGCAGTATCAAAGAAGAGTGAGCATTTTTTTTCCCCCTGTACTTAATGCTCAGATCAGTCCTTCTGTGAGAAGTACAGAAAACCTTCTCTTTTATGCCATTCTGTTGTTTAAAGGATCCTGTTTGTATAGAAACTTCAGGGGTTTTGTTTGTTTATGTTTTTAAAGTGGGTGTAGTTCATACAGAAAATACTTATCTTCATCCCACTTATGATTGAATGAAGAAATCTGATTTAAGTGCTGTATTATGTCTAGTTAATATTAACATAAAACCAAATATAAAGGCCTTTTATTGTTTTATCTAGAGATTTCTAGTCTGTGACCACTTCTCTAAATCACTTGGGGCTGCATCTCTGTCTCAGTTTATTGATGTAAGCACACAAGAAACTCTACTAGTCTTGATGGAATTACTCTGCATTCGTATCAGTGTAACTGAGATTTGAATCTGGCATGTTGTCTGGACTATTCTTTTCACAGCCGTGAAATGATCCACATTTCTCTTACCAAGATTTAGCTGCAAATTTTTTGGTCTCTTTCATACTGCCTTGTAATAGTATAAACATGAGAATGTGTTTACATTTCACGTTTTAAATAAAACATTTTTAGAACAGTAGAATACATATGCCTAAACAGAATGAAGGCAGCATCTTCTATTTGTCTTGCCTATGTCTGTTTAGTCCCTTTCTGTCTGTTAAATGCCTTATTTAAAATTCACCTCTATGCAGAAGGCCAGCTGGAGGCCTTTGTACTACTTATCCCAGGGAACCCTGTCCTGACGATTTACATTGAATTTAAACAGTGAGGCAGGTTTGTGCCAGCTATTCGCATAAACTCAAATTTAACCCAGTGACCCTGATCCTGCAAAAATTTATCTGTTTTGCTTAACTCCAGCACCTGAATCATCCTAGGAGCTGCTCCTGTCCAAAGTTAAATTGTTTCTAGGTTTTTGCAGGATGGGGCTCTTACAGGTTAAGCTCTCCAGTGTGATGCACTTTGCACAGTTCAGTGTACTTTGAACTGTGACTTTGGCAATAGTAAAAGGAATAGGACAATATTGTTCTTCAACGACTCACAATCCTCAGTGTACTCACAAGGTTTCTGGATGTTTTGTTTATTGGATTGGGTTCAACGCTTTGGAAGGTGTGTGAACCATGGCTGGATTTTGGGGGCTGTTTATACAAAGACTAAGTCTTTAAAAGTCTGATTTTAATTGCCTTTTACCCTGTCAGATTTTGGAGTTTGGCTTTAGCGGTTCCAGCCTGTACAGTAAACAGTCACTTCTGTTGGAGTGTCTGTTACATTTATTATTACTACAGCGGGAATGCCTGTAGGCCAGGAAGATCATATTTGTTTTCTGGTCAAAATTATCCTTGTTTTCTTTGGTTTAGATGATTAAAACTCTTGACATATATTAGTTTGAAATTTTAAATGCTAAATTATGTTTGATTAATAACACAATTTTGTTTTAGAAATGACATAGATCTTTGCCAGTTGGCAAATTCAGACCTAAAGAAGGAGATAAAGCCATTACTATGGGGTGGGCTATTAAAAGAAAACAAAATGTTTTAGAGAAGCTGCATTTGGGGAGCATTTCTGTATTTCTTTTGTTGTGGGAGAAATTTTACCTGCCTTTCCCCTCCTCATATCAATCCCAGGTAATGAGCTCTGCTGTTCTGTGCTTTCTTGATCGTAGCCCCAGGACCCTCTATGTAGAGCAGCCCCTTACTGGTGACTGAGTTGTTGGGGTGGTGTCAGGCTAGAGCAGGACATGTTCTTCTTCTTCCCAGTCCTCATTTGCTAAGTTCACTGTGTGATGACTTTTGGCTATGCAAGTTCCTTGCAATCATGATGTATTTGTTTACTCAGATATCTCACTCTACTGCAGCGCTCAGAGAGCAAGGCTTGGAGCTGCACATGGAGCTGAACTTGCTGAGGCCAGCTTCTTTCTATTTCTGTTTTTTCCACTTCTTGTTCTCCCTAGCCCACGCAGCTAGAATAGGCAACCAAAAACTAGGATAAAACACAAGCAGAAACTAGATAACCATTCAGAAAGCTTTTTCTGTAGTAGCTCCAGAAGGGCACTTCAATCACTAGAGCAAAAGCTGCTTCAAAAGTATTGTGGTAGTGATTTAAGTCTGGTAATAGGGTAGTGATTTAGATCTAGTGATAGGTGTTGACCCTCAAAAAGGACTTGGTATCTAAAAATAAAGATGACTGGTGAAGAAGGTGACAAAGACAAAGGGGTGCTTGGCTTCAGAGAGGCTGGTTATTAAGAAACATAGAACGTTCATTAAGTTGCTAGCTCACCATGGTTATGCTTTTAAATAGGAAGCTATTTAGACTAATACTGCTATGCATTTTTTGATTGTAGACAAGTACCCGATTTTTGATGTTTTTTTTGGGATGGGTTCTGAGTGACTTCCCCAAAAGAAACCAGCAAATTTCTCCAGGGCAATGGACAGCTGAGCACAGCTGCTGCTGGGCGCAGTCGTGTGCGGCGTTCCCACACCTCCCAGTGCACTGGTACATATGTATTTCTAGGGAGCCATCCTTTTTCTTGCCATTCGCTGTCATTTTGGTGAGTCAGACTCAACCTCAACAGAGTGTTTTTGACTGTTGCTGTTTCAAGTAACCTAGGTGGAAAAGGATGTCCTCAGTTTGGTTCTCTGCTCTATTCTGGAGTGTCGATAAGAATCAAGCTGAAATCGCTGCCAAAAACTGTCTGTTGTTGTCTTCAGTGTGTCTGCATGAATATCATTGCCATAAATTTTGAACACTAAGTACTTTAGATAGTTATTCTCACAGCAACCTTGTGACAGGAGGGGAATGCTTTCCTATCCTTTTTAAAGATATGGTATTGGCACATGAAAGCTGAGTGATTTGCTTGTGGTCTCTAAGAAGTCTTCTGAAGTTTAGCTTCATGCCCTAGCTGCAAGGCTTCAGGCCACAGTGAACACGGCACCATTTGTACCTGCACAAACAACTTTGTGCGCTCCATATGTTAGCAGCTAGGAAATCTGTACTGGAAAAAATAACCTTCTCATTGGGTGGTGTAAGGTTAAAACGTGAAAGTTCTGTTTTATAAACACAGCTGTCAGTTGTGTGTACAAAACACAAGTAAAAATATTCAGAGATAAACTGAGGCTTCGTGAAATATGTCTGCACATTTTTTTCTACCCCAAAGAGCAATTTTTTTTTGTCTTCAATCATACATGCACTCATTCTCTTTCTCTCTCTGTTTCCCCCTCTCTCTTTTTTAAAATCCTCTGACAAAAGGCTGGTATTCAAATGATGCTTTTCAGGTCCAGGAGCACTTTGGGGGGGCTGTGTGAGAGGCAGCTGCTGTTACTTCCAATCCATACACTGTTCAGTACCAGCTACGGGGAAATAGATACAAACTGCAGAGAGTCGCTCTGTCAAAAGGCTAATTATCTTTGATTGTGCAACTTAATTAATTTTGAGGTCAAGCACAGAAAACATAAGCTGATGGATTTTCCCCTCTGTCTTCTTTCTTTCTCTCTCTCCCCCCCCCACCCCCACCCCCCCTTTTATCCTCCCTTCTCTCTTTTTCTTTCAGTAACCAATGGCACTAGCCATTCACCAACAGCATTAAATGGAGCTCCATCTCCTCCTAATGGCTTTAGCAATGGGCCATCCTCTTCCTCTTCCTCTTCTCTGGCTAACCAGCAGTTACCGCCAGCTTGTGGAGCTAGGCAACTCAGCAAACTGAAGAGATTTCTTACAACCTTACAGCAGTTTGGCAATGACATTTCACCAGAGATTGGGGAGAGAGTGCGTACCCTTGTGCTAGGACTTGTGGTAAGCAAAAACCCAACGATATAATAACTGTGATCTTTTTCTCTCCTTTTCCTTCTTTTATGCTGGACATGTTTATTATATAAAAGAGTGGGTCACATACAACTGCAGATATCTTACTGTAAGGATACTAAACGTACAAGAATGAACTGCTGGCTCTTGCTGCTGGAGCTAACATGAGTAACTTGTCGAGCTGCCCATGAGTGGCAGCTATTTCCAACCAGATATTGACTTGCCTCTTTTTGCCAGTATAGTATTATGCTGTAATAGTGTGAAAGGGTTTTCGTTCTAAACTGGCAGCACCCCTAATGTAGACATACCTTGATTTATGTAATGTAGTAAAATATGGTTCGACTTGCCTAGTTTAGGTGGCTGGGGAAAGGAGAATGACCTGTATATACAGTGGTAGAATACTGGTTAAAAGGATGAACTGAAGATATGTTTGGACTGCGGTTATGCAGTGGAAAACTTTTTCTCAGTATTCATTGAACCCAGCAATGAGGGACCTGACAGGGCATTGCTGCTGCTTAAGTCACCTTATTTATAAGGTTATCTTTATGTGATCATATGGCTGAATGATAATTTCAGCTTTTTCTTACCTACATCTGTCAAGTTGGGCTGCTGTTTCACAGACAGGCTGTTGTGAATCTGGACCAGGATTCTTTTTACCCCAGTAAAGCCCCTTCTCTGCCAGACATTGTTGTCTCCCATGTATCTCCTTCAGCAGTAATTAGATGTACCAGGAAAAATGCTGTTGTGGTGCTCTAATTTACATCTGTTCTGAGCAGCTGCAGTTGCCGTTGACTTCATTTGGAGCAAAGACTGCCAGCACTGTTTAGCACTAGGGCTCAGGTGTCCTCTGCTTCTGTCATCACAAAACACTACCTGACAGCAGTGGGTACCCCTTCACCTGAGTCTGCATCAAAAGGAAGTTTAATGTAGGGAGTGTAACTTCAGTAAGCCCTACTCACCATTTGCTTCCATACCCAAAATGCCTGTTTAATGTGGTTTTGTTTGTTATGTCGTTCTCTGTGGAAAGGGGAACTAGTAAAGAAACTAAAGACAGCTTTGGGAGCATCTACCTGCTTTTGATTTTCAGATCAAAAGTGCTTGCCCACTGTTAATTACAGTTGATTTCTACCTTCATCTGAGCTCCGAGGAGCAAATTTGGATCTTTTCCTTGGGAATGTCCACATACCATATTATTCCCTTGGTCAACCCTGTACAGCATGTGGTCTTCATGATTAAGCCATCAGCTGCAAAGTAATGACTTTCCTACATAGCCTAGAATGTAGTAAACAATTGTCTTTCTGAGTACAAGAGGCAAAGTGCAGTTTTCCTCCTCAAACTACAAGAAATGTACCTTTAAAAAATGTGATTTTTATTGGTTTTTTTTTTGGTGTCTGTCCATGTTAATTACCACTTCTGCACTGGGAACAGAATTACAAGAGGCTTCAGTAGGGGGGGAAAAAAAAGTTGAGAAAAGCAGCTTTAACTGATGTTTGAAATGTGAAAACATTTCCATGCTTAGCACCTGAGAACTTAAACTGTACTCTAAGCAACAGGCACTGAATGTTTGAGTTGCTGGTGATTTCCTCTGAGTATTTTAATAAGGTAATAATTTCATATGTGGCATGCTTTTCTTTATCCTCTTATCAGTATCAAGAACAAGTTATTAAGCAATTTCAGAGTGCTTTGGTTACTGTTTCTCTTGCTAAGTGTTTTCATTATTTTGTCACCAAGATAGAATTTTTTTTCTCAACAGAATTCTACTTTGACAATTGAAGAATTTCATTCCAAACTGCAAGAAGCTACTAACTTCCCACTGCGACCTTTTGTCATCCCATTTTTAAAGGTATTGCACAGTTCAGTGATCTGGAAAGTATTTCAAACCATATTGTTGCTAGGTCACAGATGTGTGTTACAGTTTTTCTTTTTTAAGAGAGTCAGGAAACTGAATAACATTTAAGGGCTTCTTTCCATAGCTTAGTGCATGGAAATACGTTTGAGTGTGTGGTTTGGGGACCATTTCTGGCTATTGACAGGAACTGTCGGTTCCCTAATTCTATAATAGCTATTGTTTGTTTTATACTTTCAGTTTGTAGGTATAGACGGTTTTACAAACTGAGTCCTGAGACTTGGTTATAAATATAATAATGTCACGTGCTTGCAAAAAAGCTAGAGTTTTGCAAATTTTGCACGATTCAGAGTAAGGCCATGTCAGGAATTCATGCTACAAGCCCTTTTCTAAAGTGCTGCTGATCATTAGTACATGATGAGATTGTGACACTGTGCCATACAGGGAAAAGACTAATTATGTCTTCTGATTCCAGCCACCAG